>NC_136428.1:273477397-274077397 GCF_052849685.1 Lactuca virosa | reverse complement strand
AACAAATTTTTAAAATAAATTACAATGTATTTGAAAGTCAACACATGCAAATGCTCCTACAAGTGTTGTGTCTCTACGTGCCTCTTACTAGATGATTCCTGAAAAAGCATGTAAAACGGGCGTCAACTATAAAAATAGTTGGTGAGTACTCACAGGTTTATAACATAGTATAGTTTGAAATCATGAAAATCAGAATATTAATAACAGTTTCCATAAACAAATTTTTATTGCTAAAATAAGTAAATAAGTTTTCATGAATAGAAGTTCGTTGCTAAAACGAGTAATAACGTTTCCATAAATAGAAGTTTGTTGCTAATATGAGAAACAAAGTTCGTTGTCATCATGAGAAAATAAAGTATGTTGCCAAAATGAGATGCAAAGTTCATATTCTCATGACAAATAAAGTTCGTTGCTAAAACGAGTAAAAAAGTTTTGTTGCTAAAATGAGTATACAAGTTTCATTACCAGAATGAGTATACAAGTTTCGTTACCAAAATGAGTATACAAGTTTCGTTGCTAAAATGAGTATATAAGTTTCGTTACCAAAATGAGTATACAAGTTTCGTTGCTAAAATGAGTATACAAGTTTCGTTACCAAAATGAGTATACAAGTTTCGTTGCTAAAATGCAATGTAAGATTCGTATGTGCATCAAGTTTCCATTCATGAGTTCACAACCCAAGCCTAATGACCGAATCGTGCCCTATTGACTACTATGTGTATCGCAAACATAGAGAATAAAATGGTAAAATGCACTCAAGCGAATCGTGCGAGTGAGGAGTTGTCTACCTCCTGATAGCGCTATCCATAATAACCATAGGCTCAAAAGAGTTAATGAGTTGTGTCGAATGATTCCAGGGACTTAACCGCGATACAGTCCTCATGAACTAAAGTAACATACACATACATACAAAATATAGCAACCAAGTTTCATACGAGTCAAAATAAATACAACGAACATAAATAGTTTGGGACATGCTTTTCCACCCCAAAACATTTGAAACCGAAAATAGGGGGAGTCGTGAATACTCACAATGCTTTGAGATAATGCAAATGGTGCCTTGAACTACATTCCACTTGTATCACTACCGATTCCTACAATAATGGTACACACTAGTGAGTCTCTAATCGAAATCTAACACTAGTATACTTACTACTACAATAGAATTATGCCAATATTGTGTCAAAATTTAATATTGATAAGTTACAAACATTTTTCTGAAATGGTGATATTTTATAACTCATGTGATTAAGATAATTCTGGATATTATTTTCCAGGTTTTTGTAATATTAATTGAGGGTATTTCAATACATTTAAAGTGTTTTAAACTCCTAAAAATCCAAAAATATTATCAAACAGTTTCCAAAATTCATCAAATTTTACATTTTCGTTCCAAATATAGTAGAGGTCTTCCAGACATTTTCCTTTGAAGTTTTGACATGATTAACTATTTTTCCAAATTTTTAAGCCTTCATAACAATATAAATTCGTGAAAAATAGCATCCAGATGATAAAAATTCCCAAACTTTTTATAATACTGAAATTAAACATACTTAAGCTGGGAAAAATATAAAAATGGGTTTCTAAGCAGTTTAACCCGATTTTATGATTTTTGTTCATTTATTCTAACAAAAATGGAAATAAATAGAAAACTGTTTCTAAAATTACCCAAACATTTTTTAACACTGTTATTATACATATAGAAGCTGTGAAAAATATAAAAGATATTTTTCAATTAGCCTGGATATTTTTCTCTATTTTATTCTCTTAAATAATCATTAATTGGAAAATATTTATTAAACAGTTAAAGTAAATTACCAAAAAAAATTTAAACTTCATTTACAGTGTAAATAATCTGGGAAAAATACCAAAGGTTATTTTTATCTAATGGAGTCCAATTTTGTGGATTTAAGTATATTTAATCTTAGAAAATAGAAGAAAAATAGCATACTAAATATAAAAATCTTCCAAATTTTTATTTAAATTTCTAACATATTATAAGGTCTTATGGTAAATTTTCATGAATTTTGGATGAGTAGAACTATTTTTCTCATTATTAGTCCAGTATAAATACAAAAATCGGGGAAAAATAGGTATGCATAATGAAAAATTCTGAAAATATATGTCTGAGTATTTCACATGACTGCGAGAAATCTTAGGTAGCCGTTTCTCATTCCCTAAAGTGGTTTTATGATTTATTTCGATTAACCAAAAAGAAACTGCAAAACCATACCAAAATCGATGAAACTCACTGAGATGTCACCGTTTACTTTAGGAGTCATCCACAGTTTTACCTAGGATTTATACACCTGGTGTGGTTCTCGGCTCTAGGGGTGAGCATTGCCATAATAAAAATGATAATAATATGTGATAGAAAAAACAAGGAAGTAAGAAAGCTACATTTATTTTTTAAAAATAATAATAATATATCGTGAAACACTTTAGGGGTGAGCATTTGGACCGGTGAACCGGACCGGACCAGACCGGACAGTTTTTTTGGACCCCCGGGCCGGTTCTCAGTTCTAGGAATCCATCAAAACTGGTCCGGTTTTTTTCCCGGTCTGGTCCGGTTTTTACCGGGTTTAGAACCGGTTGGACCCGATTTAAAAAAAAAAATTTGTAATCTGTGAAAAATTTTTAACAACCATAACTCTTTTTTTTTAAGTCGGATTAACACGCGGTTTTTTCCAACATTTAATCTACAGTTTGTAGATGAATTTACATTATAATTTTGTTGATTTTGGTATTATATTCAATGAGTTACAGTCTTTCAAAGTTGAGCTATCAAAAGCTGAAAAATTTCAGCTTTTCAGCAACAGTTTTAAAATTTTGTAATTTGTGAAAATATTTAAACAACCAAAACTCATTCGTTTTAAGTCGGAGTGACATGCGGTTTCTTCCAACGTTTAATTTACAGTTTGTAAATGAATTTAGACTATAATTTTGTTGATTTTGTTATTATATTCAATGAGTTACAGTCTTTTAAAGTTGAGCTATCAAAGCTGAAAATTTTCAGCTTTTCAGCAAAAATTTTAAAATTTATAATATGTGAAAATTTTTAAACAACCATAATTCATTCGTTTTAAGTCGGATTGAGCTGCGGTTTTTTTCAACATTTATTTTACAGTTTGTAGATGAATTTAGACTATAATTTTGTTGATTTTGGTAATATATTCAACGAGTTACAATATTTCAAAGTTGAGCTATCAAAATTGAAATATTTCAACTTTTTCACTATTATTTTAGACTATAATTCTAAATTTTATGTATCTTTGAGAGATAAATCATATGAAAGGGATATTGGTGAACTTGATTTATATGTTAGTTGCTTTTATTTGGAAAATTAAATTTGAAAGTTATAATATTATAACATCAAGGTAGATTAGTTATGCATGAAACGGAAATCTAATCAATTTTACAAGTTGTATCGTATCAAACCCAATAACATATTCGTTTTAATAAGTTCTATCACACCCAAAAACTTATTTTAACGACTTGTACTCTATGCAATTAAAGTTGTAACGGTCCAAACGAGTCCAAGAACCGAAAAACCCGGACTTGGACCCGGACCCGGACACGGACATGGACACGACTCATCCGGTCCGGTCCACGGTCCACAATATTCTCCATAACCGGTCTTGTCCAAGAGCCGGTCCGATCCAAATGCTCACCCCTAAATAGAATCATGTCTATTCATAATAATGTCAATATGATCAATCCATTACTATACTTCCAACTACAAGCGATCTATCCTTAGCGAACCTTAGATCGTCCTTGACAGTTGTTTAACAACTTTAGTCATATCTGGTTCTAATCCTTTTTCCCTCTTAATGCCCTAGGCATTTGGAAAATTAGAACACGTTAATATTATAGCACATACAATCGATCCTATACCCGAAGCATACGATTCATGATGTATTATATAAAGACATGATACTTGACCAGTCTTTTTCTATAATATTTCCATATATAGAATGTCCATGTTGAAATATTTCAATATGGTAATCATATATGTCCATGACTAAGTCTGATTAAAATCTCAATCTAAGATTTTAGATTCGAAATAAAGTATAAGTATCCTCTCCCTTACTATAGCGAAACAACCTTTCAAATTCTGCAACTTTGCAAAATTATTAGCCTTTGTTTTCTATAATCAGTATTGCTAACTTGCAACACTTCACATAATAATAATGCTCCCACTATCATTATAATTATATTCTTATCAGCATAACACTTATGCTCTCACTAGCTTTGACATGTACCTATAAATCAGGTGGACTTCTAGAAATCAATACTTATTGAATTTATTTCCAAAGTTCAGATTTCTGATATGAGATGCTTCGATAAGCCTTTATCTAAGCTCATACACCTTTTATTAGAAAGCTCATATGTGTGTCTAAACTATTTCAGAAATTACAGCAATAATTCCTGAATGTTCAAACTATTTGTCATTTCTCACAATTCGAACTATGAAGAGGGATGTCGTAATCATAATCGAATTTGAGAATACAATTAACACAACTGCTATCTCCTCAAAATCTACTTAGTGAAAGCGTTTCCTCACGATCATTTTCATGAATATGATAGAAACCTTATGTCACTTAGATTTTATGGTGTATGTGTTCCTATCCATGTGAATTTGTCATTACCATAAGACAAGGTCTAAGACAAATTCAAACTCATATGGACTGAACCTGTTCAATCTTAATTTTTTTCCACTTGGCAGCACAAGGGCCTACCATGTCTTCCAAGTTGTTAAGCAGCTTACCCATACTGATCAATGAACTTTCACTGATCAAGGTGCTTTTCCTTATCCAAACAATTGAGAACTCATAGAACTCACATGCATAGTCAACTTTTAACTGGAATGGGCACAAAAACAAGAATATGTCAACATGATAGGTTATAAACCTCAAGGCATGTGCTAGTGATAAACAAATAGGTTTATTCTTGATTAGTTCTTGAAATTTATCAAGATCTTTAAGACTCCCACTGACCTCTTGACATATAAGATTCTCTGTCAAGAAACATTCCTTGACAAACAAATATCCAAGTGTTAGTGCGGGTTCTTATCAAGAATTACACTTCATATAATTGGTCTTAGTTGGTCTTTGTTTTAGCCAAAACATCACAACTACCAGTTTGAAATATGCAAGAGCTAGAAAACATTTCTATTCCATATTTTATGATGTGTTATAACCCTACTTAAGATATGTTACTCAAGTTTCAATCTTGGAGTATGACTCTAAGATTCGATTTTGGAACGAAGTATGACTCACCTTAATTGATTTAACCATTTCAACAATTCTCAATTCCTCTTCTTAGTCATACAAATGTCTTAAGGTGTCCTTAGAGGATCAATTGTGATATGGTTTTCATAATCATTAAGATGATCATAAACATGATACTATAGTATTCTCCTTTCCTTTCAGATTGGAGAAACTTTTATCATTCTGCCTAATTGATTCTTCTTATTCGTTATGCTATACATTGAAACTTTTTCAATGATTCAGAAGTATACTTAATCTTGTAAGCATAATCATATTCACTAAACTTTTAGTAAATCATGACGAATAGTCAGCGTGATTGGGTGAGATAGCCCTGTTAGATTGAACGGCGGTGGAGTCGTACTACCGAAGGTGCTAAGGGTAGCCTGTGGCGGTAACACGTTTGGGTCGGGAGTCGACCCTATATCCGGATTTCTGTTGGGATGGTTCATTCGGACGGGAGGTCAGACCTTGTGTAGGGTTTCAGTTTCCTTGAAGATCAGTAAGGGGTTTGTTTTTCCTCGGGTTGGAAGTTTCTGATTGGTTCGACTGTCTTGAGGAGATCGTTGTGTGTTCTGAGTTTCCAAGTTGTGCCTTGGATCCCAAGAGTATGGGCAAAGGAGTTGGCTTGATCTTTTATGAACCTTGGGATTTGGAGTTTTGAGGTTGTGATGAGTTGCTCGAAGAGTCGGGCTTCTCGTCACCCTTCCAGACAGAGAGTGTCGGGGAGCACTGTGATAGTGCTTAGGACGACGGAGCAAATTTAGCAGGTCAGACAAGGGTTGCTGACGGCCCAGAGTTGTCAGAAGGGTTACACAGACCGGCGAAGTTCAGAGCTAGAGTTCCAGGTCGGAGATGTTATCCTCCTGAAGGTATCCCCATGGGAAGGGGTGATCGGATAGAGAGTGATGGGGAGCACTGAGATAGTGCTCAAGATGACAGAGCTAGCCGAGGAGTTGAGCCAGATTCATGACACTGTCCATGTGTCCCAGCGGAGGAGGTGTGTAGCCGATGAGACGACAGTGGTTCTTTGGATATTATTCAGGTTGATGACTGCCCGAACTACATAGAGAGGCCGGTGACCATTTTGGACGAGAAGGTGAAGGTCTTGAGGAATAAAGAGGTGCCCTTGGTTAAGGTACAGTGGCAACATTGGAAGGGATCCAAGTGGAATTGGGAGCCCAAGTCCGAGATGTACGAGCAGTACCCAAAGTTTCTTCTGGAGAATGACTTCGAGGGCGAAGTCTGATTCTAGAAGTTAAATTATTTTTTATTCATTTTGAAAGGGGCAACTCGACGAGTTGGAGGACACAACTCGTCAAGCAGAGATTGAGATAGCCACGAGATTTTTAGAGTCTACTCGACGAGTCGGAGGACCCCCCTCCCCCCCCCGACTCGACGAGTAGGAGCTGAGTGTGAAAACCCTAATTTTCAGGGTTTGTGTGATATTTAAAGGACCTTAAGCCTTCATTTCCACCTCCCTTATCACCCTAACACTATGTGGGAAACCCTAATCAAGCTACAACCTTGTGTGAGAGAAAGAGAGGCTAATATTCTGTGTTTAACTTTATTTTTGGAGGAAACTTGAGGAGTAAAAGGCTTTGGACGAGAGGGAGCTTTTGGATCTGGTGTTCATTCATTCCTAGCTTCTGTTTGAAGGTAAAAAGTCACCACTTTGCTCATTGTTTGGTTAGATAATGTTTCTAGGGAGTTTAGGGCCTTTTCCCATCTTTCCTTGAGTTCTAGAGTGTTTTGAGCTTGCCAAGGAGTTGAGACTTCAGATCTGGACCATATGAGGTCCCTTGAGCCCAAAGGTCCAAGCTTTAACAAGCTAGTGGCAAGCTTTTATGCATGAAACCCTATGTAGAGCTTGTTTTGGCATTTCGAGCCCTAGATACCATGCATGGACGTAAAGCTTGCAGCTTTACATGGTATTTCAGCCTTGACAGGCTAGATCCAGAGTATTAGATCTTATTTCTGCCTAAATTCGTCCGAATGATTAAGTAGACTGAAGGGACTCGACGAGTCGATGAGCCGACTCAACGAGTTGGCTAGGGTTTTCTCCTGATGAGTCTAGACACATTACAACTCAGAGAGTTGGTGAGACAACTCGACGAGTTAAGTTGGATTTTCACGATACTTCTGAGAAAAATGAAGGAACTCGACGAGTCGCATAGGTACACTCGACGAGTTGGGTCAACATGGACTGTTGACTCGAGTGTTGACTTCTGTTGACTATTAGGGTTGGTCAAAAAATGGATTATGGAGACCATGGAGGGGTAAAATGGTCTTTCACCCTTTCCAAGAGTTAGAGAAGGAGTTAACCTAACTTTTCTAGAGATTGAGATTATAATGTGTTAATTAGATATGATTATGATATGTAGGCAGAGTCTAGACCGTTCGAGGGGTACGAGGCTTTCTTTCTTACTTTCGAGGTGAGTCTTCTCACTATACTTACCTGAGCGGGTTTATTGGCTACCGCACAAAGCAGTACTACCTCAACCCAACCATATTATATCCACATGTAACATATATCCAACAAACAGATAAACACATAACTAGTCAACAGAAAATCAGCCAGATCTACAGATCACTACCACATACTACATCATATATACCATAATACATAACTAATGGGTCGACATTGGTGCCTTCAAACCACATGAACAGTGAGGAAAACTCACATCTTAGTCTGCGAAGATATCCAACAAAACACAACTCTGAATGACAACTCATATGGTCACCTAAACACCAATAATGACAGATCTCAAGTACCACTCAATTTACCTAAAATACCCTTAGGTCAAACTTGGTCAAAGGTCAAAGTCAACAAACCAGCCGAGTCAACCCAACTGAGAAAGCTGAGCGTACTCCTCTATACGAGGGGCGTACTCTCCAGTTGACTAGGAAGCGAGTTTTGACCGCGTATGTGCAACGTACCAATTCGTATGCCTAGCGTACGCGGCAGGACTCCTTCTTAATGCAATAAGTGCTTAATACTTCATCTTATACGTCTAAATTGCAGATCCAAGTCCCAAATATCGTTCTTGACCATAAATTTTCCAACTTTATGGTCTTGCATGCCCAAAAGTGCTAAATGCTAGAAACCCCAACCTCTTAACCCATTAACACCATCAAGCACATGCATGGGGAAGAGTTAAGAGCCAACACCCTATTTTTATGCATCTAAACTACTTCAAATAACTGAAAGGACAATTTAAATGGGCTGCACCATGCCATACACAAAAAGGTTAAGGCTTGGGACCAAAACGCTCATGAATCAAGAACTTAACAAGATCTGAAAAACTACAATCCAAGTTGAAAGCTTTATACCTCTTGGAGGTTGCTAGATAGGTGAAGATCCTAGATCCAAATCTCATTCAAGTTTCCAAGCTGGTTCTACTTCCTTCATTCTCCTTCAAGACCACCAAAAACACACACAAGGGTCAAGAATGCTCAACAAGTGGCTAGGGTTTGCTAAAATCGTTTGGAGGTTTTGGAGGCTGATGAGAGAGGAGGTTTGGAGGCCATAAAGTTGATTAAATAGGGTCCAAACCCTAAAAATTAGGGTTTGTGGCTCACACACGTACGCCCCACGTACACTAGGAGTATGCCCCGTGTACGTGAGCCCGCCATTAATATTACAAAAATGTCACAATGGGCATTTTGCAAGCTTTCTCATGCATAAGGGCTAAAATGTAATATTTCTACATACTTAGGGTTAAAATTGAAAATACCTCATCATCAGAATGTTACAGTTGGGTTTAGTGTTTGTGGGAGGGGGAGAAGACGTAATTAGAGAATAGAGGAGAAATAATCTGTTTAATTTAAAGTTAGAAAATCATATTTGTATAATTACCTACCAAAAACACAATTTTAGACATTTGATTCAATAGATAAGGGTGCATATTTTTTATAGTACACCCTTTTCATCTAAGCCATTAATTGTTAAATCTAAAGGCTAAAAGGTTAGTTATATGGTTCTATGGATTTGTATTGGCTCTATAATGATCCTTCTTTTATATATATATATATATATATATATATATATATATATATATATATATATATATATATATATATATATATATATATATATATATAGAGACCTAGGTTACTGTATTCTAACTATTTATTGTGTGGATGTATGGTTGATTGTGAACCAATCATTTTTGTTTAGAAAGTGATTAATAAATATTATTAAATTAAAAACAATAGAAAAACACCATTTAATTTCATTCTAAGGGTATTTTAGTCAATTAAGATACATTTAAAAAAGAAAATTTCCAGATTTTAGGGGATAATAAATTCTTTTGATTTAATTTAAAATTAATTTAATTTCAAACGTAATTTGTTAAAATAACGGATTTGATTCTGTTAGAATGTTTTTTTATTAGGATGATGTTTTGTGATTTTGTGAGAATTGTATTCTATTAGAATATTATTGAATAATAAGAACATTATCGAATCCCTAATTGAATTATAACAATATTCTTATATATATTCATAGACATCCTAACTTAAATACAAATTCATACATACTCTTACAAAATAATAACCTTAAACATTTTAATATAATTATACATATTCTAAAAGGATGTCATAAAAATGAATAAAATTCTTAAAAAATAGCATTCTTAAATATACAATTATTGAACAAATACATTGGATCTACTTTAATGGTCGAAATAACTGACTTGATTTCAATCTTTGATTCATTCTTCTAGCTATTCTGAAAGAATAACAAATGCATTACTCGCTAGAATGACTTTATGTCTAGAAAATGCACATAGAGAATACATAAATTTACACTCGGTAAAAATTAACAACTCCAAAATTTGCAGTGAAAAAAAAACTAATCTTTTTGGTCAATTCAAACCAAAAACTCCAAAATTAGTAATAATTAATTATATTATTGCTAAAAATCGTTTTATACATTCTGATAGAATATATTATGTTACCATACACTCTCATTTTCTATATTCCATACAACTTTGTTGTATTTTGAGTGAGTGGGTCCCGAAACAAAACACAAACCAAATAAAAACCCAAAACGATATGGTAACAACAATATTGAAACCCAAATTGAAGACCGTAAACATAAATAAAACTAATTGATCAAAAAAATTCTAATAGAATGATTTGATGTATATTTTAATAGAATGATCAAGTAACTCATTTGTTGAAAACATAAAAATAACACATTTGTTAGCTTTCAAAATTCATAAACGTTATATGCTTTCGAAAAAACTCGTAAGTTATTAGATTATATGTAAACTTTATTCATGAAAAAAATATCTAATTACATGGGTTAATTTTTAATGTCATCATAATGAAAGTAAAGAAAAATATTTGAGTAGAAATTACTAACGTAGCGTCTAAATGCATAGAATTAAATAACACTTTTAAAAAACCCACCATCTTATAATTTTAGATCACAAAGTAGAAAGGTAGGAAAGAATCCGAAATTTGATGTTTTGAGATATTAGGTTTCTGTAATACATCAATAAAATATTTGAATCTAATAAAGCTTTTAACAGTTATAAAGTATGATTTAAGGTAACGTTTAAAGGTTAATAAAGCATTTAACAATTAATGGTCAAATATTCAACTTTGAAAAATTATTTTGCGATAAAACTAATCTTCAAAGTGTCTAATATTTAGTTCTCAGTTATCAGTTAACACCGACTTACAAAAAAGAAACCTAATTAATACAAATTAGGTACCATATATAGGTTTTTCCTTTTTGAAATATGAAAAACCATAATAAAATTTGACACTACTTCTCACCATTCATCTAATTTGACAAGAAAGGGAATGAGGGATCGAACCTGTTGGAATCAACGAAACCTACAAATCGCAGTAGGAGGGACTACTTGGTATATATAAGAACTAATTTTTGTAAATTCAGATCACGAGTTTTAGAGTGTTCTTTAACTGATTCACTTCATTCTGCTAAATCTTAAAGGGTCTGTTCAATGATATCAACTTGGGTGGTCAAGTTTTTAGTAAAGGCTAACCGAGCCTTCTAAAATTCCTGAGATGACTGAGGACCGGGGTGTCTACAGTGCTTTTTGTTCAAGACAGGTAACCATCCCAATTTTGACTTAACTCTTCGAATAAGTGTTTATAAATCGTAATGATCTTCAAAGTATATTGAAGCATTACACACATAATATAAATAAAGACAACAGACACACAACACTACTTTTATTATTATTATTATACTTTGAAAAATATACCTACCATTGCATTGTCTTCCAAATGCAATACTATAATTTGGTAGATTTTACAAAGTTAAATGCTATAATTTGGTAGATTTTATAAAATAAAATTCTATAAGTGGGTACATTTTATGAAATACAATGCCTTAATAAGAAAATAAAGTTAATGTAATTTGATGATGGAATGTTGTTCCATTCTTTACCTTTTTAATTTTTGTCTTAGATTGTTATGAAAAACAATCAAATACGAAATTTAACAAACATAAACATAAATCAAACGGATTTACATATAAAAGATTCACAATTCAGAATACATACTTGTATGTTGATATCTACAAAAAATCTATAAACCAGGGCCGATTCCACTATGGCGGCAACCCCTGTTTTTTCGGACGCAGTGTAAAATTTTTTATTTTTTCTATTATTGTACCACTACATCAAAAAAAAAAAAAATTGTGCCACCGACAGCATCTACTTGCATCCGCCACTGCTATAAGCACAAAAATAAGTAGTTTCAGGCCTGCGAATTAAAGTGTCCCAAGGCAGTAATTAACCAGTATGGTTTCTGTCTTGAGGATACAACAATCACTTCAAGAATAGATCTTGAATATGTCGAAAATCATCATGCTCCTATGTAATATCAAGAAAGATTTTAAGAGAATGTGTATGTGTGTGTGTTTCATTAGCCTCCAAATTATATCTGACTCAATGTATTTATAGGCTTCTATTGGTAGTTGTAAACCACCAACCGAAATTAACTGCCATAAATTGTCATGCAGTTAATTCTCTAATTGACAAAATTTTACTAAATGAAAAATTAATAAATAATCAATTCAAGAAGATCCTCAAGGCCCAAGGCCCTATATTTGACTATTAATATACTAGTCGAATTCTCGTGCGTTGCGCGTAAATATAATTATTTAATTAAAATAATAACATTTAACAAATTGTGATTTAATATTTATACATGTAAAACCAATGTCAATAGAAAAACAAACTCTATAGTTAACATATTAGTTTTATTAATTTTAATTAATTTATATCATTAGTTATTTCCATTATTAATTCATGATTTTATAGACCGTTTTATGTTGTGTAAGTTATATATCAAACATATATTGATTTCTATGTATACAAAAAACAAAGTAGTATGAAAAAATAAATACTACAACTTTTGATGATATATAGAATGTTTTAAGCTGTGAAAATTATATATAAAATTCCTGAGATGACTGAGGACCGGGGTGTCTACAGTGCTTTTTGTTCAAGACAGGTAACCATCCCAATTTTGACTTAACTCTTCGAATAAGTGTTTATAAATCGTAATGATCTTCAAAGTATATTGAAGCATTACACACATAATATAAATAAAGACAACAGACACACAACACTACTTTTATTATTATTATTATACTTTGAAAAATATACCTACCATTGCATTGTCTTCCAAATGCAATACTATAATTTGGTAGATTTTACAAAGTTAAATGCTATAATTTGGTAGATTTTATAAAATAAAATTCTATAAGTGGGTACATTTTATGAAATACAATGCCTTAATAAGAAAATAAAGTTAATGTAATTTGATGATGGAATGTTGTTCCATTCTTTACCTTTTTAATTTTTGTCTTAGATTGTTATGAAAAACAATCAAATACGAAATTTAACAAACATAAACATAAATCAAACGGATTTACATATAAAAGATTCACAATTCAGAATACATACTTGTATGTTGATATCTACAAAAAATCTATAAACCAGGGCCGATTCCACTATGGCGGCAACCCCTGTTTTTTCGGACGCAGTGTAAAATTTTTTATTTTTTCTATTATTGTACCACTACATCAAAAAAAAAAAAAAAAAAATTGTGCCACCGACAGCATCTACTTGCATCCGCCACTGCTATAAGCACAAAAATAAGTAGTTTCAGGCCTGCGAATTAAAGTGTCCCAAGGCAGTAATTAACCAGTATGGTTTCTGTCTTGAGGATACAACAATCACTTCAAGAATAGATCTTGAATATGTCGAAAATCATCATGCTCCTATGTAATATCAAGAAAGATTTTAAGAGAATGTGTATGTGTGTGTGTTTCATTAGCCTCCAAATTATATCTGACTCAATGTATTTATAGGCTTCTATTGGTAGTTGTAAACCACCAACCGAAATTAACTGCCATAAATTGTCATGCAGTTAATTCTCTAATTGACAAAATTTTACTAAATGAAAAATTAATAAATAATCAATTCAAGAAGATCCTCAAGGCCCAAGGCCCTATATTTGACTATTAATATACTAGTCGAATTCTCGTGCGTTGCGCGTAAATATAATTATTTAATTAAAATAATAACATTTAACAAATTGTGATTTAATATTTATACATGTAAAACCAATGTCAATAGAAAAACAAACTCTATAGT
Organism: Lactuca virosa; assembly: GCF_052849685.1. Taxonomy (NCBI): domain Eukaryota; kingdom Viridiplantae; phylum Streptophyta; class Magnoliopsida; order Asterales; family Asteraceae; genus Lactuca; species Lactuca virosa. Next base: position 274,063,485 of record NC_136428.1, on the reverse strand, counting down.
TAACATATTAGTTTTATTAATTTTAATTAATTTATATCATTAGTTATTTCCATTATTAATTCATGATTTTATAGACCGTTTTATGTTGTGTAAGTTATATATCAAACATATATTGATTTCTATGTATACAAAAAACAAAGTAGTATGAAAAAATAAATACTACAACTTTTGATGATATATAGAATGTTTTAAGCTGTGAAAATTATATATAAAACGTATACCGATTTCTATATAAAACAAATAACAAATAGTATGAAAAACACTATAGCTTTTAATAAAATAAAAAACAGTACAACATTATAACATTTACATCAAACAAAACTTATTAAACATTTATTAATCATTCAAAATGAATATTTAGAAATCAACATACATTTGATATATAGAAACATTGTTATAAAAAATTTGTGTTCAAATAACCATTGATGCGATAAAACTTATTTTTTTCAACTCTTTCATTTTGAATCACAAATATTTTCAAACATATGATTTTTTAGTCAAAACTTACTTATATACTACTAATATAGCTACAATGTGTATAATAAATAAATGGAAAATAAAAAAAACATTGCACATTAATAACCATAAGTTTAAAAAACTTTTGAATGTAGTGTAAAATATAAAGGCAAATTACATTAAATTTTAAATCATAATTACATTTAAATAAAAAACTATTGAGTTGTAGTGAGAGTAATAATGTAACATAAATATTAACAATTATATGTTATAAAAATAATATTGTAAGTATTTATCATTGAAATAATATTTTTTATACTAAGTTGTAAATAATATTATAATAATTTGAAGTATACAATAAGAAAGATATAAAAATTTGTGTTTGAATCGGATTGAATTAAGTTTTTGATTCAAAATTATTTTAAACTATAGGCATTTTTAACTAATTTATAAATAATTTATTTGAATATTTTTTATTTCCTATATTATTACTATTATTATTATTATTATTATTATTATTTCAAATAACAATAATTTTTTTATATAATATAATCTATTCTTTAGTTTTACGTTATTTTAAACAATTATTACTTTTTACTAATTAAAAACTACATATTTGAAAATTTTCATTATTATATTTAAAAAAAATATCATACTTTTTTATTGTACTTTTATTTTTTTCTTTGAAGTTATAAAATATTGGAAGAGAATGAACGCTCCAAATAAAATGGTGATTTGAATTTCAAAACTATAGTAATTGTTATGTACTGTGACCAATCTTAAAAAAAATATGTTAAGAGTGGATTAGGGGAGGAGGAGTGTTATACTTGAGGTATATTTTTATCACTTATATTTTTTATGAAAATATTAATATTTTATTTATTTTACTCTTTCTTTACGATAAAGAACGAATAGGGAAAAAGGAAATTGACAAATGTAATAAGATAATTTATTTTTATTACTATAAAAACATTTAAAATTGGGTACATCCGTATAAGTTTTGGTAGAACATAAAGAATTCATTTTTATAACACATAAATATTGGTTTTCAACAATAAAGTCATATCATATTAAAAATCATTCGTTCTAATTTGTCATTATCACCAACAATTTGGAATAATAACTGTAAACTCCTTTCATCAAAATCAATTATACAAAACTCCATCGATATTATTTACAACAAAATAAACGATAGAAACTAACAAAGTATATACATAGCATAAAATACATGTTGAATAATGTTCTCTTGTACATAAAATATATTTTCTTAACATAAAAAAGAGAGAGACAACATAAATATACATACATGTTAATAAAGTTAATTGCTCTAAGTGATAAATAGCTTGATGGTTGATTTATCAAAAGCTCATGAGAAGTAATTATCAATCTCACTTCATCATCTTGTGATTATACAAAGATGCATAACACATAAACTTAAAAGATTTCTCAAGTATACCTTTACAAACATACCTAGATTTCTCAAGTTCTAACAGATAGTGTTTACTAGAAATGAAGTAAAACTATGTTTAGAATCACTCATAAAATGTTGGAAGTCTTATGAGATTCCAATTAAAAGCCAAATAGTGAAATTTAGCGAAAATATAAAATTTGAGATAAGTAAAATTTTATTATTGAAAGTTGTAGATAATCTCGTTAGAAACACGTAGGCGAAAACCTCATCGAAATCCGAGTTATAACGAAGAAGTTATGACCAATCGAAGATCCGCGATAAAACCGGCACGGTGCCGAATGACGTAAAAAGTGAGTTTTTGATAAACTACTTTTTAGCCTTAGTGATCTAAATGAAAGTCGTAGTATTCGTTAAACCGAGAAGTTCGATAAAAAGAACGCCAAAATCTGACTTCGTATGAGGAAGTTATGATTTTTCTAAGTTTCAGCTTAGCAGTAGACAGCTAAAAACTCGAATTTTAGATCGAGTGATTTTTAGCCGACACAACCTAAACGAGAATCGAAGGTCTCTTCATTAGCAGTACAACGGTAAAAAGTCTGACGAAAACGGACGTCGGATGAAGAAGTTATGAATTTTTAACGGATTTACCAGTCCCGGTTTGTTAAAAATAATAATATAAAAATAAAGTCAAATTTTTCCGACAAAGTATAAACGAAAGTTGTAGAGCATAATTTTCTCTACACGTGCATATAAAGAACGTCAAAAACGGAGCCCGTATGAGAAAGTTATGGATTTTACAAGATTTGGCACAATTTTCGAGAAATTTCGGATTAGTCATTTTTGGACATGTCACTCTCGCATGCGAGGCTTACACGTGTCGGACATGTGCTCGCCGCTGATTGGACTGCAGTACGCGTGGCACCCTCTGATTGGTCCGAAGTCATCACCCTCTTTCCCCATTGGACCGAAGCTCGGTCCACTAAGAAGCCTCCAGCTGTCCGAACCGAGGCCTCGCAGAAGCTGCCGCGTGTCCGAGCCAGCTGCTTCGCTCCACGGTCACCACCTGGCCTTCGCTGCTGATGCCACGTGCCTCGCTGACTCCTCCTTCTCGGCCGAACCCTCGTAGCTCTCCCCTATAAATAGATGCCTTGCGAGATTACCCGGGTATTTTGAGAATTTTGCCATTTTTCACCCATTAATCAATATTCTTACTATTTTGACATCCCCCGAAGCCCCGGGATTATTTCCAACGCCCGAAACACGCCCCGAAGTGCCCGAAGACCCGGAAAATTTATCTTTTCGGTTTCGAAGCCCAACCCTCGCAGGGCCCGGTTTTCAACGACGAAAGTCATATTTAGAGCCGAAGTGCTGCCCAAATTACTATTTTGACCCCCGGTTATTTCACGGTGAGTTTAATATATAGGAACAATTGTATGTTATGTGTTATATGTGCTATGTGCTTTTCCATGTTATCATCTCGAGTTGTTGTTTCCGCTATTTTTATAGCAAGGTTGTACCTCTGACTTGAAGTGTATGACATAGGCATCACTTGAGTATTGGTATGAACCGTTGACCATGAAGTGTATGACATAGGCATCACTTTGGCTTCGGTAGTATGCTAAGATAAGGCTGAAAGCCTGGATATTCTAGCAAAATAATATTCCTGAGTATTTTCCCGTGTTAATTTTTATTCGCTATGTTTAATAGCAAAGTAATACCTTTGACCATGTGATCAGTGAAAGGACTTAGATTCATATTGGTACTGGTATGTAGCCTCTGGCCATGTAGAACATGTCTCCGTAAGAGAATGATTTCTATTCTATGGTATTGGCAAAAAGGGTTAGACAGGGCGTGAAAACCTGAAATCTACCAAAAGGTTAATCCGAAGTTGTATGTCTTCTGTGCCATTTGGGCCAAAGCGTTATTGATATATATCAAGTATGGAAATTGTTATGTCTCACTGATTGTATATCTTTGAATCAAATCAATGATTGTTAGGGAAAGCTTATCACATTATGCCTTTGTTATTCCTTACTCCTGATTGCTTCTGCCATATTGGTATATATATGGCATAACGTTATATTGTATCTATTGTTGAACTCACTAAGCGTTATCGCTTACCCCTCCTAATGTTTTAACATAATGCAGGCAATAAGCACCCAATATAGTTGGAAGACTTAGAATAATTTGTAATAGTACTTTGTACTTCAGTTTATGTTTGTATAAAATTACAATATCCTGGGTAGTTATGTAAAATCTTAAAACATAGTCGGTTTGTATCCAATCTTTTGTAATGCCTTTATCAATGTAAAAATATTATTTTGTAAATATGCATGTAGCATGTTTTGGAATAACTATATTGTCAAGTATGAAAGTTTGGGTCTTTCAGAAATATGAAAGTATAGAAAGGGGTCCTTTCAATCATGGTATCAGAGCAGTGGTTTAAGTGAACTAAATTCCATGGATTGGTATTTAGACTTAAACTATTGGAAGTTCAATATATGAACTGAATCATTATAAATATATGGATACAAACCATAGGAAACACTTAAGTGGGGTATTGGGTAGTGATAAACCCTAGTATTCTAAGATATTAAGTTACTTCAAAAATTTTAGAGAATTAGTTTATGTGAACTAGGAATTTTGAGAATTTCTAGATTTAAACATGAATTATTAAGTGATGATACAATATATATCTGGTATACTTTAGGTTGAATACCTAATGGGCACAAGCACTAGAATATTAAGATGGGATATGCCTTATATTCTAAGATGTGCTAAATGATAAATAAATATAGCATGCTTTAAGTTGCTTAGCTATATTGCTATTACTTGATAAAGTTTAAGGTCTGTTACCGACCTTGGTTTAGATGAGAAAAGTATATGTTCAGAATTCTAAGAATTTCCGTAATAGAATTTACATGAAACTTTTCGAAGTGATAAAGAGACTTATGATAGTTGACATCGATAAGTTTATAAATAAACGATTGCGGGATATCGTAAAATAATAAATATAAAGTGAAATCGTAAATAGTGTATTAATACCAATAGAGTGGTATTATACATTTAAAATATGTATGATAATATAATAACATCTTTGGAAGAAAGATGTGCGTTTAAAATACATTTAGATGAGATAAATGTTTTGGCATAACCGATGAAATTGTTCCACCGCTGTCCAGATTAAAGCAGTGATAGTTTATAGAGTCGGAAGAACCGAGGATAGTGATAAATACTTCAACAGTATTGAAATTAATGTAGTCCAAGATTTAGAAGAATTAAATGAAGATCAAAGGAAAGGCTAATGAAGTTTTTAGACTTATTAGGCTAAGACTTCGTGATGAAGTATGTAATTTCAAGTAGTAACCCTATACAAGATGCTCAGACTTAGTATTTAATAATACTGAGTGATGATTGACTTCTATCACATCCATATGGAAGTTCCATTATGTGTTAAGCCGACTTTAACATACAAGATTGGGATAGTGAAATAGGTTATTTGGTTGTGAAAAGGCTGAGTGGCATACTTGTTAGAGTAAGGTAGAATACTTAGTTGAAGAAGATATACACTCATATTATTATATGAGAAGAAATGTTGTAATTAGGAATGACAGAGGACCAAGTTGAAGCTAGTAGAGCTTGCTGAGATGCAGCTATAATGCAGACTTCTTAGGATAGACTCCTATGAAGTAGACTTAAAAGATACAACCATGAGAAGAAGACTTACTCAGATACAGGAATGACGACGTCATGAAAGGATAATGAAATGAACAAATGTGAATTACATAAGTTAGAAGATGATGTAAGTAGTTGAAAACTGTTTGTCTCTACACTGCTAGAGTAAATTTTGGGTGTAGTATGTCTTGTAGAGTAGACACTACCCGAGAAAGAATTTATATGAAGAAATGGAAGTAAAATTTCTATCGACCTATGGAAAAGTATTAGGATATATTAAATCGAGCATATGCATGAGAAGAATCCTAGAAGGCGAGTATAGGTAATCCAATATATGTTTGATAGAAACGTGAAAACCCTAGTTGAGTCTAGGAGAAACTGTTGTATGTATTTGTTTGAACACGTTCATGTGTGATAAGTTACCTTGTGAAAACTTTTGAATGGTGACTTGGGAACTGCGAGACAATACTTGGGACGAGTATGAGTAGGTGTGAATAGTAGTAGAGGCCTATACTACTGGAAGCACAGGACTCACACTTGGATCAGGAAAAGTCACAAGGTTACCAAGAAGCTAGTAAATGATTCCGTTTTATTCATGTGTGTCGTTACCTTCGATTCGGTAATGACTAAGAAGATAAGTATCGTTCAAATCTTAATGTCATAAAGAATCGAGTCCGATTAGTATAAATCCGCGAAAGGAGTTGATTGGTTCAGAGAACCATGTCTTATATAGTGACGAAACTTCAGTAGGAATACTGAAGAAGTAAATGGTCGAGGTAGTCGATAGAAATATGACAATCTTCATTGAAGAATTGAGCAATCATTAGCCAGAGATGTGACTTGCTATGTGGTGTTACTGGCCACAAGAAATGTTTCCGCCCTACTCTTACTAGTCAAATAGCGGGGAGTCAAGTTTCCGATCAACAATCAAAGAATACTCCAACTAAAAAGGAGGAGGTGCCAAAAGCTAAAAGATGTATATGTCCGAAAGCACGAATTAGGGATACGTGGTGCTATTCTTTCTATTCCGAAGCATCCACGTGTTGTTCAAACTCTTTTTGTTTTCTTTATTTCATCAGCTTGATTTATTCGATCTGATTCTAATACAAGAGTATGGTTCGTTACGTGTCTTGTGCGTTATAAAAGCAAAGGTCATTAGAATAAGACCATACGAGCTGTTGTTATAGCAAAAGTAAAGACCTTATCTTGGGTTTAGTCTATAAACCAAGAAGGAGCAGGAGTCTGCAATGAGAATTGAGTTTTAACTCAAAGATTAGGATCGAAAGCCCAATAGAGAATGATGAGCGGGTGTAGGTTTGAGCACCGCTAGTAATTAATAAGTTTGAAGAGTTTGACAATCGTTTGGCAAACTAAAAGTTAAATATCGTACATTTTAGATTACCACAGAGGAAGTAAGTTAGGACTCGAATGTTGTGACTAGTAATTTTCTCGTAAACTTTAGATCTGCTCACATCTTATTTGATTGTGATGCCTCAGATTCTTTCATGCCTTATAAATTCGCACATTCTTTTCAAATTGCTTATTACGCAATTGTCCAATCATTTCATATAGATAACATAGGAAATATATCATTACTTGCTGATAAAGTCTATAGAGATAGTGCTATAGGAATTGAAAGTTATAATCTTCCTGCTAACCTAATTCCGATCTTTGATATTGTTCTCGACATGAATCGATTGTCAAAGAACTATGCAGAACTCTTGTGCTACGAAGAAATTATATGCATCCCTATCGAAAGCAAGGATTCTATTTGTATCTACCGTAAAAATAATAAATTTCTTTCTTAAAAACTTGTAAATTATATCGAAGGGATATTCTACTTATCCGACTTATACAGTTAATACCTTGAAAGAGGAGAAGAAAACTGTGAATGATAGCCTTTGGATAATTATCGACCGGCTGAATAAGAGTGCATATTTTCTCGCCATATGTACAACGGTTCTAATGGAGAAATATGCACAAGTTTACATAGACGAAATTGTGACGAGACATGGTGTGCCACTAAAGATTATTTCCGATCGTGATACTCGCTTCACTTCTCACTTTTGGGCGAGTATGAAAAGTGAGTTGGGATCTCGAGTTTCTCCCAACATAGCTTACCATCCCCAGACAGAGGGTTAGACGGAGAGAACAATCCAAGCAGTAGAAGATATGCTTCGTGCATATGTCTTAGAGTTCGGTAGTAACTGTGAACACCATTATGTTGGCATAATGTAGGACAGAAAATCCTTGGTGGTCCTGAAATGATTCAAGACACAACTGATAAGATTCAAATCATACAAGAATGAATGAGAGTAGCCCAGGATCGACAAAAGACCTGTGTAGAAATGGAGGAGACGATCCATAGAATTCCAAGTGGGTGATACTGAAGGTAACCCCGTGGAAAGGTATTATGAAATTTGAGAAGAAAAGGAGATTGAGTCCTAGATTTATTGGACTTTTCAAAATTATCTAACAAGCATACCTCTTGGAATTACCTGAAGATTTGGCAGGTATTCATGATGTATTTCATGTAAGATATCTACGTAAATGCTTGAGCATATATGATGAAACGGTTCCATTATCCAAGGTGAAACGGGATAATAAACTTATACTTAGGGAAAATAAGAATGAGATAAGAGCGAAATATCCTCATTTGTCCAAATCGTTGTGATTTCGGGGATGAAGTCCTCAAAAGGAGGAGGTATTTGTAACATACATGTTTTGAAATCGTGTTATGTAATTTGAAAAGTTAATAATATTATGAAATATTATGTGAAATTGAGTGTTGAGTTCTAATAGATAGTTTTTACTATAAATGAAGTAAAACTATGTTTAGAATCACTCATAAAATGTTGGAAGTCTTATGAGATTCCAATTAAAAGCCAAATAGTGAAATTTAGCGAAAATATAAAATCTGAAATAAGTAAAATTTTATTATTTAAAGTTGTAGATAATCTCGTTAGAAACACGTAGGCGAAAACCTCATCGAAATCCGAGTTATAACGAAGAAGTTATGACCAATCGAAGATCCGCGATAAAACCGACACGGTGCCGAATGATGTAAAAAGTGAGTTTTTGATAAACTAATTTTTAGCCTTATTGATCTAAATTAAAGTCGTAGTATTCGTTAAACCGAGAAGTTCGATAAAAAGAACGCCAAAATCTGACTTCGTATGAGGAAGTTATGATTTTTCTAAGTTTCAGCTTAGCAGTAGACAGCTAAAAACTCGAATTTTAGATCGAGTGATTTTTAGCTGACACAACCTAAACGAGAATCGAAGGTCTCATCATTAGCAGTACAACGGTAAAAAGTCTGACGAAAACGGACGTCGGATGAAGAAGTTATGAATTTTTAACGGATTTACCAGTCCCGGTCTGTTAAAAATAATAATATAAAAATAAAGTCAAAATTTTCCGACGAAGTCTAAACGAAAGTTGTAGAGCATAATTTTCTCTACGTGTGCATATAAAGAACGTCAAAAACGGAGCCGGTATGAGAAAGTAATGGATTTTACAAGATTTGGCACAATTTTCGAGAAATTTCGGATGAGTCATTTTTGGACACGTCACCCTCGCATGCGAGGCTTACACGTGTCGGACATGTGCTCGCTGCTGATTGGACCGCAGTACGCGTGGCACCCTCTGATTGGTCCAAAGTCATCACCCTCTTTCCCCATTGGACCGAAGCTCGGTCCACTAAGAAGCCTCCAGCTGTCCGAATCGAGGCCTCGCAGAAGCTGCCGCGTGTCCGAGCCAGCTGCTTCGCTCCGCGGTCACCACCTGGCCTTCGCCGCTGATGCCATGTGCCTCGCTGACTCCTCCTTCTCGGCCGAACCCTCGCAGCTCTCCCCTATAAATAGAGGCCTCGCGAGATTACCCGGGTATTTTGATAATTTTGTCATTTTTCACCCATTAATCAATATTCTTACTATTTTGACATCCCCCGAATCCCCGGGATTATTTCCAACGCCCGAAACACGCCCCAAAGTGCCTGAAGACCCGGAAAATTTATCTTTTTGGTTTCGAAGCCCAACCCTCGCAGGGCACGGTCTTCAAGAAAACTCCCGGTTTTCAACGACGAAAGTCATATTTAGAGCCGAAGTGCTGCCCAAATTACTATTTTGACCCCCGGTTATTTCACGGTGAGTTTAATATATGGGAACAATTGTATGTTATGTGTTATATGTGCTATGTGCTTTTCCATGTTATCATCTCGAGTTGTTGTTTCCGCTATTTTTATAGCAAGGCTGTACCTCTGACTTGAAGTGTATGACATAGGCATCACTTGGGTATTGGTATGAACCGTTGACCATGAAGTGTATGACATAGGCATCACTTTGGCTTCGGTAGTATGCTAAGATAAGGCTGAAAGCCTGGATATTCTAGCAAAATAATATTCCTGAGTATTTTCCCGTGTTAATTTTTATTCGCTATGTTTAATAGCAAAGTAATACCTTTGACCATGTGATCAGTGAAAGGACTTAGATTCATATTGGTACTAGTATGTAGCCTCTGGCCATGTAGAACATGTCTCTGTAAGAGAATGATTTCTATTCTATGGTATTGGCAAAAAGGGTTAGATAGGGCGTGAAAACCTGAAATCTACCAAAAGGTTAATCCGAAGTTGTATGTCTTTTGTGCCATTTGGGCCAAAGCGTTATTGATATATATCAAGTATGGAAATTGTTATGTCTCAATGATTGTATATCTTTGAATCAAATCAATGATTGTTAGGGAAAGCTTATCACATTATGCCCTTGTTGTTCCTTACTCCTAATTGCTTCTGCCATATTCGTATATATATGGCATAACGTTATATTGTATCTATTGTTGAACTCACTAAGCGTTATCGCTTACCCCTCCCAATGTTTTAACATAATGCAGGCAATAAGCACCCAGTATAGTTGGAAGACTTAGAATAGTTTGTAATAGTACTTTGTACTTCAGTTTATGTTTGTATAAAATTACAATATCCTGGGTAGTTATGTAAAATCTTAAAACATAGTCGGTTTGTATCCAATCTTTTGTAATGACTTTATCAATGTAAAAATATTATTTTGTAAATATGCATGTAGCATGTTTTGGAATAACTATATTGTCAAGTATGAAAGTTTGGGTCTTTCAGAAATATGAAAGTATAGAAAGGGGTCCTTTCATTAATTTGTATAAGTTGAATAGTCTTCGGAGTTTCAAATGCATGAGGTTCAAGAAAAAATGGTCTTGAGAGTTTCAAATGCATGAGGTTCAAGGAAAAATGCTAGCTTTATAAGATACTAGGCAAATGCCCGCGTGTTGCGCAGAAACACCTATATAGTTGAAATCTTTATAAATATATGTTATTTTAAATAAAACAATAACGTTGTTGTTAAATTTAATATAATAATTCATATACTAAATTGATATAATATATTGATTATTTTGAATTATATGATAATATATACATTTATTATAATTGCATAATCTTAATCGGTTGAATGACTTCTACCCGCAAGTTACACATGAATAAAATTAAATATAATACTCCCTCCGTCCCAATATTATTGTCCACAGACAAAAAACACACATATTAAGAAAAGCATTAATTACCACTAATTTTATTTAATAAAATGACAGTTTTGTCCTTATTTTGCATTTAATGTTCCATTAAATACTTAGTTGGTTAAGTAATAATAAGGGGGTATTTTGGTAAAAATGTTATTTATTTTTAGAAGTGGACTATTATTTTGGGACAAACCAAAAAGGAAAGATGGACTATAATTTTGGGACGAAGGGAGTATATGGTTTAATGTTATTTATAGTTGCTGTTATTGTTAATTAATTTTTTAAAATTTATTTTCTTAATGTTTTAATTTCTATCATTACAATTATTTAAACATCAAACATTGTTTTTTGATTTTAAAGGTAAGAATATAATCATTTATATTGACTTATTTTTAACTATTGTTATTTTATTGTTTTTTGATTTTAAAGGTAACAATATAATCATTTATATAGAGTTATTTTTAACTATTGTTATTGTAAGTTATTTTAAGCTACTTATTTGAAAACTTTTAACGATTATAAAAATATTTTTAGGAAATATTTTAGTTAAATTGAAATTACAATTTAGTTTCTGCATTTATCACTACAGTTTATCACTTTTAACTATTTACAAAATATTCTTTGGTTTTTTAAGTGGAACTAAAATCTATATTTAAGTTGACATTGTAATGTTATATTTAAATTAACAATTTAAGTATTTTGTCCAAACTGTTCAAAAGTTGTAGCTTTAAACTGATAATGGTTTACATACAACAACATTTTAAATCTAATAAATTAAGTATAATATATTTCAAAAGTTAAAGACATAACTTTATAAGTAGAAGTGAAGATATTATTTTAAAATTGAAATTTACTTTATTTATGACTACACTTTAGGTTTGATATTTATTTAACCTTATTAACCTACTTATAATCTGTAATGCCCCGTTTATTTAAATAAATTAATAAATGTAAATCCCAGACTAAATTGTGAAGAATTTTAGAAGTCGGGGGTTAAAAGTGTTAGTTCCGGACTCATTTTATAAATTTTTATGAAGGCAGGGACTAAATGGTAATTAATGGGACTTCTTTTGAAAAGATTTTAGAGGCTCAGGGGCAAAAGAGTAAATATTAGATTAAAGTTGAAAAGCTTTAATGAAGGAGGGACTGAACTCGTAAAAATGGGCAGAAGTTTGGAGGGACTCCGGTGCGCCTCATGCAGCCTCCATATATATTTGGTATATTAGAAACCCTAACCCTAGGAGTTAGAGTGCAGCCGCCCCACTCTTCCTTCAGTCTCCGGCGCCACCATCCACCTCGCTCGTTTCCGACCGCCTAGCACCACCGGACTTCCACCATGTGTTCTATCGGCGAGAGAGAGAGAGAGAGAGAGAGAGAGAGAGTTCAACGAGTCAAGGTTTTGGCGACGGGGCTGTGAGGAGTTAGACGAGCGAAGCTACTGCCGCTGCTGCCAGCCGATTTCGAGCACTGCCGCTACGATTTCACTGCCGGTGAAGCCGGGAACTGCCGAGGAAGGACCACCGCCACCGCCTACACCTTCTTCCTCGCTCTTCAGATCGTGACCACGAAGCGTGTGCAAGGGTTTGCTCGGCTGGGAATCGAGGGAATCGCCGCCACCACCGTGAGGTGGTGGCTATCGTCGCTGCCTTTCCGTGCTGCCGCTTCTGTCGCCGCCTTGCGCCACTAGGTGGGTGGTTGGTGTCGTTTGTGTTGGGTTTTGAGCATTCTAACACTCCTATGGTGTACATGCAACCCTATAAACCTTAGATCTATGTTTTCTCTATTATACATGCAAATATTAACTATTCCAAGGTTTCATCCTAACTAGCATATTATGAAGCACCTATACTACAAAGTTCTAGTTAGATGACATAACTTTTGATGTAGCTTGATGTCTTCAAGCTTTAAGAGCTTAGCCCCAATAGTGTGGAAGCCTCAAATGGAATCACAAATCACCAAAACACCTTGGAAGAACTTGAGAGAATATGTATGCACACTAAAATCGGCCCACTCTTATTTTCACACACTTGTGCCAATTTTGTGAGCCAAGGACCCCTTTATATATTATGGAGGATTAGGGTTACATCCATGTAAACCCTAATACCCATGACCTTTCATTTACATAGGATCCATGGGTTAAAAGCTCCATGGACCATCCATGAAAGCTTAGCCCAACCTAAATGAACTTGGCCCATTCCATATATATAAGAGTCCATATTTAATTAGTTCTTTTTGATCACTTAATTAATTCTAAATTAATTCTTGATCAATACTAATTAAATAATATGATTCCATATTAATATATTAGAACTTATAATATATTAATATAAATCATAAATATACTATTCTCAAAAGACTATCCATATAAATTGTGTCGGTGAAGTGCAACCCAAATGGACCATGCCGGGTCGGGTCAAGTACATACCAAATATAGTTATGGACTTAGACATTAATCCAACAGTTTGGTGACCATATAGTGTGTGTGTGTGTGTACATTTCTGTTGGTGCGTGTGTTTTGTATAACCGGAAAAATAAGAACAGCCACCACCACCACCGTGAGGTGGTGGCTGCCGCCAAGTGCCACCGCCGGCCACCATGGTGTGGCTGTGTGTGTGTGTTAGTTAGTGTGTGTATTAGTTAGTTTGTGTTAGTGAGTGTGTGTGTGTGTGTGTGTGTTAGTTTGGATAAAAGCCTTGTAACTGTAATTGGCATTGAATAATAAAAATAATAATAACCACCACCGTAAGGTGGTGGCCGCCGCTGTGAGCCGCCATTGACCACCACTACCCGAGGTGGTAGTGGGTGGTGCTCCACAAGCAAAACCCTAATGGACCTAGCAAAACCCTAATGGGCTTAAGGATTAGTTTTGGGCCATGTTTGAGTGAAAAACCCTAATTAGGGTATAGAAAACCCTAATTGTGAGTATTTGGGCCTTAGACTTATTGGACCCACTTTTGGGCCATTGAGATTGGATTGTGTATTAAGCCCAATTTCACCATATCATTTATCTAGTAGAGTAAAGGACTTAATGGATTAAGTCATTAATGGGTTAAGTAAGAAACACTTAACCCTAATCGTCATTTTATGTGAAACCCTAATGTCACTTGGGCCTTGAGTTGGGCCTTTCCATTGGGCTTTGGTAATTGGTTTATTAATGGTCCATCCAAGAATAATCAAATGGACTAGAGTAATTAGTTGGGCTTTAGGGTAAGGCCCATATGAAGGATTGGGCCCAATTTGAAAAATTGGGCCATAGTTTGGGCCTAGATGGTTGTATAACATTGGGCCCTTATAATGAGACATGTTGGACTGGACTGAACAATTGGGCCTTAAGGGAAGTCCATGTAGATCTTTGGGCCCAATTTGGAAAATTAGGCCATATGTTGGGCTTTAAGCCATAGTTGGACTTTTGGGCCTTTGGATTGGGCTTTGGGCTTGAATCAAGCCAAGTTAGTGGTAGAGTAGTCTTTTACCCCAAGTATGGACTTATGAGTATATGTGATGCAACCCAATTATTAATTGGATGTTATTTTGATGTTGACAGATTCGGGACTCTGTCATCCAGCAGCTAGGGTTTTGTCAGCAGGACTTCAACAGTGTGAGATGAGTTTCCTTCCAGAAGGAACGGGTCTACGGCCATAATGTCGGCCCGTTTAGATGTTAGTAGTTCCGGACTTTGGTCCGATGCCAGGGGTTAGCCCGATGCAGTTTATATGTTTCTGGACTTTGGTCCGATGTCGGGGTGGTCCCGAGAAGTAGTTATGTATGCTTGATGTCTTTGTGATTCATGCATGTTTATGTTATGTGTTATGTGTTCCGGGCAAGCCCGATGCAGCAGTTATATGTTTATGTTATGTGTTCCGGACTTCGGTTCGATGTCGGGCAAGCCCGATGCAGCAGTTATATGTTTATGTTATATGCTATATGTTTATGCTCATGTTATGTTCAGTTTATTCCGGACTTTGGTCCGATGCCGGGCGGGACACGATGCAATGGGCGGGGCCCAAATTATGCCGGACTTCGGTCTGATTCCGGGTGGGGCCCAAATTATGTGGGACGTCGGTCCGATGCCAGGCGAGGCCCGATGCAGTGGGCAAGGCCCAGTATCTGTTATATGTGTTATTGTATGGTATATGGTAGTTTGGGGGAGCTCACTAAGCTTCGTGCTTACAGTTTCAGTTTTGGTTTCAAGTACTTCAGCTAGCAAGGGAAAGGGCTCGGGATGATGGCATGGCACACACCACAGTTTTTCTTAGCCTGGCAGTTTACTTTGATATTTTATACGAGATTGTGATATGATAATAGTTTTTATGAGATTTTGAGATACATGTTTCATGATTTTATACTATGGTGATGATATTTATGTTTGTTAAATGAGTTTGAAAAATGAAATTTTTGGCTTGTATTTTTGGAATGTTTCATAATCATTATTAGAAAAACACTACAATTTATCACTTTTAACTATTTACAAAATATTTTTTGGGTTGTTTAAGTTAAACTAAAATTTATATTTAAGTTGAACATGTAATGTTATATTTAAATTAATAATTTAAGTATTTTATACAAATTGTTTCAAAATTGTATCTTTAAAATAATAATGGTTTACATCGAACAATATATTAAAACTAATAAATTAAGTATAGTATGTTAAAAGTTAAAAAACATAACTTTATAAATAGAAGTAAAGATATTATTTTAATATTGAAATTTAGTTTATATATGATTACACTTTAGATTTGATATTTATTTAACCTTATTACCCAACTTATAATTATTATTAGAAAGAAATTGGAAAGTCATGCAAGTTTCAAATAAATAAGGTGAAAGGAAAACTGCATGTGAGTTTCAAATAAATATGGTGAAAAGAAAAATGCTTCCTTTATACGTATATATAGACTAGGCGAATTCCCGCGCGTTGCGTAGGAACACGTATATAGTTGAAATTTTTACAAATATGTTTTTTATTAAATATAACAATAACGTTGTTAAATTTGATATATAATTCATATACTAAGTTGATATAATATATTGATTATTTTGAATTATATGATAATATATACATCTATTAAATATAATATATGATTTAATGCTATTTATAGTTGTTATTGTTAATTAATTTTTTAAAATTTCTTTTCTTATCGTTTTAATTTATATCATTGAAATTTTTTAAAACATCAAACATTGTTTTTGTTTTTAAAGTTAGCAATATAATCATTTATATAGAGTTATTTTTAACTATTGTTATTGTAAATTATTTTACGCTACTTATTTGAAAACTTTTAATACTTATAAAAATATATTTAGGAAATATTTTAGTTAAATTGATATTACAATTTAGTTTTTGCATTTAAGACAACAATTTATTACTTTAAATTATTCACTAAATATTCTTTGAGTTTTTTAAGTGGCATTGAAATTTATATTTAAGTTGATTATGTAATGTTTTAAATTAACAATTTAAGTATTTTATCCAAACTGTTCAAAAGTTGTAGCTTTAAACTGATATTGGTTTACATACAACAACATATTAAATCTAATAAATTAAGTATAATATGTTAAAAGTTAAAAACATAACTTTGTAAATAGAAGCAGATATATTATTTTAGTATTAAAATTTAGTTCATTTATGATTACACTTTAGGTTTGATATTTATTTAACCTTATTAACCAACTTATAATCATTATTATAAAGACATAACAATTTATTACTTTTAACTATTTACAAACTATTCTTTGTGTTGTTTAAGTCAAACTAAAATTTATATTTAAGTTGACCTTATATTTAAATTAACAATTTAAGCATCTATCCAAACTGATCAAAAGTTGTAATTTTAAAATGATAATGATTTACATATAACAACATATTAAAACTAATAAATTATGTATAATTTGTTAAAATTTAAAGACATAGCTTTATAAGTAAAAGTAAAGATACTATTTTAACCAACTTATAATCATTATTAGAGAGAAATTGAAAAGTAATGAGAGTTTCAAATGAATGTGGTTAAAGGAAAAATGAATGTGGTGAAAGGAAAAAATGTTTCCTTTATAAGTATACTAGACGAATCCCCGCGCGTTGCGCGAGAATAGAATTATATAGTTAAAATAATAACTTTTAGCAAATTATTATTTAATATTTCTACTTTGAAACAAAATGTTAGTAGAAAAGCAAACATATAGTTAACATATTAGTTTTATTAAACATTATAGTTTAATTTTTAAGTCATTGTGATATATACAATTATTTGATAATTTTATAAACCGTTTAAAATTATGTAAATAATATATCAAATGAATGATAATATAACGGGTAACAAAACGTATGAACAAAAATATGAACTGCAACTTTTAGTAACATAAAAATAGAAAAAAAATCTATTATGACATTTGTATTAAAAAAGATATATATACAACGAATAATAAAAAATATGAAAAATAAACACTATAACTTTTAATAACATAAAAACACTAAAACATCTATTATAACATTTATATTAACTCTTCATATTTAAATCACAAATCTATTCAAATACATCAATGTTTTTAATGAGCAAAACTTTACAACCTTATAAAAGAAAGAAAAATAAAAAGTTATTAATGATTACTAATTAATAATCATAAGTTAAAAACTTTTGAGTTGTAACTAATAAATATACATAATTTAGAAAACTCTTGAGTTGTAGCGTGAGTTTCAAATGAATGTGGTACTTGGAAATATATATTTATTATTATTATTATTATTATTATTATTATTATTATTATTATTATTATTATTATTATTATTATTATATTCGTCTAAATAATTGGTTTTGATGCATCATTTTAATCCCTTCAATTATTAAACATAAAGATATTTAATTATAAATTTATAAGATACATAGGTACATTTACATGTTAAACAAATCACATATAATATATATATTTTCGTAAATGTCATATGTAATTCTTGTCGTAATAATATGGATAAATTACTTTCATATGAAGAACATATCATGATAAGTCTATCATAATTACATATCAAATGTTCAAAATTATGTTATCTTTTAAATATTGTCTTTTAAATATGTTGTGTAGGATAACCCAACAAAAAAATAATAGAAAATAAACATAATCAAAATAGAAAAACTACAATCAAATAAATAAGAGCATTGTGTGGTTGAATATATAAATAAATATGTTACATAAACATACATTTAAATCAAAAGAAAAAACTAACATTCGTCAACTTTGCTCAAACAAAAAAACCTATATCAATTTTATGAATCTTCTTTCTTCATTTAACACCATTCAACCATAGAAACTTGATGACAAATCTTCACTAACCTGCAATCAAAATATTTTTCTTGAAAAAGAAGAATCAGAAAGATATTCCAAGCAAAACATTGATGTTTGGAGAGTCACATTCAAGATTGAGTAATACACACAAATCACATATAAAGATTAAATGAGAAACTGAATATAAAGAAAGAATAGAAAAGCTTCATTTGTTTTGGCTAAAATAAAAAATCATATTACAATTACCATCGATGCGACATAACCCATTTCTTCAAATCATCATATTGGGATCGTAAATGCTTCAACTATATGAAAACTTTTGAATCACAATATCTTCAAATTCTTTTTACATGTAAGATTTTATATAACACAAAAGACACAAAAGATTGGCCTTTTTATAGTAAATTTTTCACTAAATAGTAATTAAACATAATATAAGTTATAAAACTTTTGAGTGTTAAATCATAATTAAGAAAACTTTTTAGTTGCATTAGTTAAAAAATGGGGTTTCAAATGAATGTGGTTTGAGGAAGTTAAAAAAGGGGGGTTTCAAATGCATGAGATTCAAGAAAAAATGCTAGCTTTATAAGTATGTATGACTAGACGAATTCTCACGCGTTGCGCGACACATGTTAAAAATATATTGTTAGAATATTGAAAAATATATGTTTATAATGGTTATATATATATATATATATATATATATATATATATATATATATATATAATCTCAATTATTTTGAACAATAATATTCATTGACATCAACTCACTTTCCTCATTAATAGAATTAAATATAATTATCTATGTATTATTATTTTTAACAATTGTTATGATGGATTAATTTTAATTTTTACTTATGCAATTATTTTCTAATTTTATTAATGGTGTTTATTTAAAATACAATTTATTTGTAGCTAACATTATGTAATTTATAATTTGATATTATTATCATTTAAAATTATTGTTCATTAATTTTAAACCACTTATCATTAATAATAAGCTAAAGAAGATATTTAAGAAACATTTAATATTATTATTCAAATATGAAACATATACTAAGTAATAAAGTGATAAGATTGACAATTTGTATTTCAAAAGAGACTTGCATGGATAATATGACATATCCATGATTTTTATAATTTGATTTTATTATTTATAACTATTGTTCGTTAATTTT
The DNA here is from genome assembly GCF_052849685.1 of Lactuca virosa. NCBI lineage: Eukaryota > Viridiplantae > Streptophyta > Magnoliopsida > Asterales > Asteraceae > Lactuca > Lactuca virosa. Next base: position 274,043,946 of record NC_136428.1, on the reverse strand, counting down.
AAAACCACTTATTATTATTAATAAGTGAAAGAAACTTTTAAAAAACACTTATTATTATACTTAAAATGTTAAACATATACTAAAATATAAAGTAATAAGATAAATAATTTGCATTTTAAAATAAACTTACATGGATAATATGACATATCCATGATTTTTAATTAATTGTTGCTTTGAAGCAACACAAACATATATATATATATATATATATATATATATATATATATATATATATATATATATATATATATATATATATATATAATTTAGTTAAATATTATCTATATCACATTCCATAACATATGATCGATAACATGAATCTAATCTAATTTAAATTAAAATTTCAACCACAACATATAATGATTGTCTTAAAAGAATACTTAAACCAAAGAAAAAAAATAAAAAAAATTAGTATATAACAAACTTACAAATTAAAAACTTTAACATAATAACATGGCTTGAAAAATGGTCAAAAGCCCTCAAACCAACATAAAAACCTTTAGACTTGTTTTCTTTGTGTATTTTGTATATGATAGGTATTTGTGTGTCTACTCAAAGAGATTGGCCTTTTATAGTAGACTATCCATTAATTGCTTATTAAACATATCATATAAGTTATAAAACCTTTGAATGGTTAATCATTATTAAGAGACTTTTGAGTGGTATTCATCCAAATAAGAGGTTTCAAATGAATATAGTTTGAGTAAAATGCATCAAGGGAGTTTCAAATGAATGTGGTGAAAGGAAAAATGCTTCATTTATAAGTATATAAAGATAAAGATATATATATATATATATATATATATATATATATATATATATATATATATATATATAGATAATAAATCCAAGCCTTCTACTAGCCTAACATCACTAGTCCAACACTACAACCGAAACTCAAGATGCTTAACCCATTAGTTGGTCCAGTTTGTTAAATGAGTAGAAAAAATCTTATAAAGAGGGAGAAGGTTTTATCTTTTTCCTATGTGGGATAGTCCGACATTTGTATTTTAGAGCAAAGTTCCAACAAGAGGGACCTTAGAGAGGAAGAATAGCTATGAAAATTTAACAACGATTTGCGATGTCGGTTCCCCATATAGTTGTGGTGGTGGTGGTCCGGTACGATGGTGCAGACTGATTTTGTCTACCGTTTTTTAGGAGAGAGCGAGAGACGAACTCTAAAGAGAAAGAGAGAAGGTTTTGAAATTGAGCGTACCTCCTTTTCAAGCCTGTACCACCACCCTGTTCCTTTCACAACTAAGTCTGCCTCTTGTTACCTCTTTTACCTCACCATTAAGAAATACATGACTTGGCAGTGGAGGACGATGAGTTTCCTTCTTCTTCATCCTGGTACCTAATTTAATACACTAATTTGGCATATAAGATTCAAATTAAAAAAAATTCTTAGTTTTTGAGATTAGTATAATGATTTGAAATTTATTATGAAAATAAAGGAAATAATGCAGATAAGAAATCGAAACAAAACAAATTGTTGTAAGCGGGAAAAGAAAATGGTTGAAGAATCACAAGAGGACATGTATCCTCCAAACTACTTTTTTATTAGAGGACATGTATCCTCCAAACGAATTGTTGTAAGCAGGAAAAGAAAATGGTTGAAGAATCACAAGAGGACATGTATCCTCAACATTTTTGTTAATTTTTGTTCTTATGCCAAAAAAATAAGAAAAAAAAAGATTTTATGAAACTACAACACTATTTTATGCATATTTTATAAACATCTGATAATTTTTTTTTCTAAGAAAAAAATGCGGAAAATCATATTTTCTAAAAGAACAATGCTATTTTCTGGATATTTTTCAAATTTTGTTCAATTTTTTTGTAAAATATTTAAAAAACATGTTGAGCATCCAAATTTAATCATTTTCATTTATGTTACATGGTAATACTATAAAATTATTAGGCATAATAGGCTTAATAGCATTATTAGCATCCTACTTTTTATTTGTTGACTTGTGTACCTGTTGATGTAATAGCGTATTGCATCCATATATATATATATATATATATATATATATATATATATATACCATTGAACCTGATGTACAAAGGTTGGCTACTTGCTACCAAGAGAAGCATGATATGTGTCACACCCCGCTAAAGCAGAAATACAGGGTATGGCAGTACAAAGGGTTTCATAGCAAAAGTTAAAAGACAACACCAACCATAGTATTGAAAAACATTACAATTTACAATTAGTTTGAACAACTTTTTAAAATAAATTACAATGTATTTGAAAGTCAACACATGCAAATGCTCCTACAAGTGTTGTGTCTCTATGTGCCTCTTACTAGATGATTACTGAAAAAGCATGTAAAACGAGCGTCAACTATAAAAATAGTTGGTAAGTACTCACAGGTTTATAACATAGTATAGTTTGAAATCATGAAAATTGGAATATTGATAACAGTTTCCATAAAAAAAAATTATTGCTAAAATAAGTAAATAAGTTTTCATGAATAGAAGTTCGTTGCTAAAACGAGTAATAAAGTTTCCATAAATAGAAGTTTGTTGCTAATATGAGAAACGAAGTTCGTTGTCATCATGAGAAATAAAGTATGTTGCCAAAATGAGATGCAAAGTTCATATTCTCATGAGAAATAAAGTTCATTGCTAAAACGAGTAAACAAGTTTCGTTGCTAAAATGAGTATACAAGTTTCATTACCAAAATGAGTATACAAGTTTCGTTACCAAAACGAGTATACAAGTTTCGTTGCTAAAATGAATACAAGTTTTGTTACCAAAATGAGTATACAAGTTTCGTTGCTAAAACGCAATGTAAGATTCGTATGTGCATCAAGTTTCCATTCATGAGTTCACAACCCAAGCCTAATGACCGAATCGTGCCCTATTGACTACTATGTGTATCGCAAACATAGAGAATAAAATGGTAAAATGCATTCAAGCGAATCGTGTGAGTGAGGAGTTGTCTACCTCCTGATAGCGATATCCATAATAACCATAGGCTCTAAAGAGTTAATGAGTTGTGTCGAATGATTCTAGGGACTTAACCGCGATACAGTCCTCATGAATTAAAGTAACATACACATACATACAAAATATAGCAACCAAGTTTCATACGAGTCAAAATAAATACAACGAACATAAATGGTTTGGGACATGCTTTTCCACCCCAAAACATTTGAAACTGAAAATAGGGGGAGTCGTGAATACTCACAATGCTTTGAGATAATGCAAATGGTGCCTTGAACTACATTTCACTTGTATCACTACCGATTCCTACAATAATGGTACACACTAGTGAGTCTCTAATCGAAATCTAACACTAGTATACTTACTACTACAATAGAATTATGCCAATATTGTGTCAAAATTTAATATTGATAAGTTACAAACATTTTTCTGAAATGGTGATATTTTATAACTCATGTGATTAAGATAATTCTGGATATTATTTTCCAGGTTTTTGTAATATTAATTGAGGGTATTTCAATACATTTAAAGTGTTTTAAACTCCTAAAAATCCAAAAATATTATCAAACAGTTTCCAAAATTCATCAAATTTTACATTTTCGTTCCAAATATAGTAGAGGTCTTCCAGACATTTTCCTTTGAAGTTTTGACATGATTAACTATTTTTCCAAATTTTTAAGCCTTCATAACAATATAAATTCGTGAAAAATAGCATCCAGATGATAAAAATTCCCAAACTTTTTATAATACTGACATTAAACATACTTAAGTTGGGAAAAATATAAAAATGAGTTTCTAAATAGTTTAACCCGATTTAATGATTTTTGTGCATTTATTCTAACAAAAATGGAAATAAATAGAAAACCGTTTCTAAAACTGCCCAAACTTTTTTAACACTGTTATTATACATATAGAAGCTGTGAAAAATATAAAAGATATTTTTCAATTAGTCTGGATATTTTTCTCTGTTTTATTCTCTTAAATAATCATTAATTGGAGAATAATTATTAAACAGTTAAAGTAAATTACTAAAAAAATTTTAAACTTCATTTACTGTGTAGATAATCTGGGAAAAATACCAAAGGTGATTTTTATCTACGGGAATCCAATTTTGTGGATTTAAGTGTATTTAATCTTAGAAAATAGAAGAAAAATAGCATACTAAATATAAAAATCTTCCAAATTTTTATTTAAATTTATAACATATTATAAGGTCTTCTGGTAAATTTTCGTGAATTTTGGATGAGTAGAACTATTTTTCCCATTATTAGTCCATTATAAATACAAAAATCGAGGAAAATAGGTATGCATTATGAAAAATTCTGAAAATATATGTCTGAGTATTTCACATGAGGTAGGATCTGCGAGAAATCTTAGGTAGCCGTTTCACATTCCCTAAAGTGGTTTTATAATTTATTTCAATTAACCAAAAAGAAAATGCAAACCCATACCAAAATCGATGAAACTCACTAAGATGTCATCATTTACTTTAGGGGTCATCCACAGTTTTACCTAGGATTTATACACCTTGTGCGGTTCTCGGTTCTAGAGGTGAGCATTGCCATAATAAAAATGATAATAATATGTAATAGAAAAAACAAGGAAGTAAGAAAGCTACATTTATTTTTTAAAAATAATAATACTATATCGTGAAACACTTTAGGGGTGAGCATTTGGACCTGTGGACCGGACCAGACCGGACCCTTTTTTTGGACCCCCAGGCCGGTTCTCGGTTTTAGGAATCCATCAAAATCGGTCCGGTTTTTTCCCGGTCTGGTCTGCGTTTAGAACCGGTTGGACCCGATTTAAAAAAAATTTGTAATCTGTGAAAATTTTTAAACAACCATAACTCATTTGTTTTAAGTCAGATTGACACGCGGTTTTTTCCAACATTTAATCTACAGTTTGTAGATGAATTTACACTATAATTTTGTTGATTTTGGTATTATATTCAATGAGTTACAGTCTTTCAAAGTTGAGCTATCAAAGCTGAAAATTTTCAGCTTTTCAGCAACAGTTTTAAAATTTTGCATTCTGTGAAAATTTTTAAGCAACCAAAACTCATTCGTTTTAAGTCGAATTGACATGCGGTTTCTTCCAACGTTTAATTTATAGTTTGTAGATGAATTTAGACTATAATTTTGTTGATTTTTTATTATATTCAATGAGTTACAGTCTTTTAAAGTTGAGCTATCAAAGCTGAAAAATTTCAGCTTTTCAGCAAAATTTTTAAAATTTTATAATCTGTGAAAATTTTTAAACAACCATAATTCATTCGTTTTAAGTCGGATTGAGCTGCGGTTTTTTTCAACATTTATTTTACAGTTTGTAGATGAATTTAGACTATAATTTTGTTGATTTTGGTAATATATTCAACGAGTTACAATATTTCAAAGTTGAGCTATCAAAATTGAAATATTTCAACTTTTTCACTATTATTTTAGACTATAATTCTAAATTTTATGTATCTTTGAGAGATAAATCATATGAAAGGGATATTGGTGAACTTGATTTATATGTTAGTTGCTTTTATTTGGAAAATTAAATTTGAAAGTTATAATATTATAACATCAAGGTAGATTAGTTATGCATGAAACGGAAATGTAATCAATTTTACAAGTTGTATCGTATCAAACCCAATAACATATTCGTTTTAATAAGTTCTATCACACCCAAAAACTTATTTTAACGACTTGTACTCTATGCAATTAAAGTTGTAACGGTCCAAACGAGTCCAAGAACCGAAAAACCCGGACTTGGACCCGGACCCGGACACGGACATGGACACGACTCATCCGGTCCGGTCCACGGTCCACAATATTCTCCATAACCGGTCTTGTCCAAGAGCCGGTCCGGTCCAAATGCTCACCCCTAAATAGAATCATGTCTATTCATAATAATGTCAATATGATCAATCCATTACTATACTTCCAACTACAAGCGATCTATCCTTAGCGAACCTTAGATCGTCCTTGACAGTTGTTTAACAACTTTAGTCATATCTGGTTCTAATCCTTTTTCCCTCTTAATGCCCTAGGCATTTGGAAAATTAGAACACGTTAATATTATAGCACATACAATCGATCCTATACCCGAAGCATACGATTCATGATGTATTACATAAAGACATGATACTTGACCAGTCTTTTTCTATAATATTTCCATATATAGAATGTCCATGTTGAAATATTTCAATATGGTAATCATATATGTCCATGACTAAGTCTGATTAAAATCTCAATCTAAGATTTTAGATTCGAAATAAAGTATAAGTATCCTCTCCCTTACTATAGCGAAACAACCTTTCAAATTCTGCAACTTTGCAAAATTATTAGCCTTTGTTTTCTATAATCAGTATTGCTAACTTACAACACTTCACATAATAATAATGCTCCCACTATCATTATAATTATATTCTTATCAGCATAACACTTATGCTCTCACTAGCTTTGACATGTACCTATAAATCAGGTGGACTTCTAGAAATCAATACTTATTGAATTTATTTCCAAAGTTTAGATTTCTGATATGAGATGCTTCGATAAGCCTTTATCTAAGCTCATACACCTTTTATTAGAAAGCTCATATGTGTGTCTAAACTATTTCAGAAATTACAGCAATAATTCCTGAATGTTCAAACTATTTGTCATTTCTCACAATTCAAACTATGAAGAGGGATGTCGTAATCATAATCGAATTTGAGAATACAATTAACACAACTGCTATCTCCTCAAAATCTACTTAGTGAAAGCGTTTCCTCACGATCATTTTCATGAATATGATAGAAACCTTATGTCACTTAGATTTTATGGTGTATGTGTTCCTATCCATGTGAATTTGTCATTACCATAAGACAAGGTCTAAGACAAATTCAAACTCATATGGACTGAACCTGTTCAATCTTAATTTTTTTCCACTTGGCAGCACAAGGGCCTACCATGTCTTCCAAGTTGTTAAGCAGCTCACCCATACTGATCAATGAACTTTCACTGATCAAGGTGCTTTTCCTTATCCAAACAATTGAGAACTCATAGAACTCACATGCATAGTCAACTTTTAACTGGAATGGGCACAAAAACAAGAATATGTCAACATGATAGGTTATAAACCTCAAGGCATGTGCTAGTGATAAACAAATAGGTTTATTCTTGATTAGTTCTTGAAATTTATCAAGATCTTTAAGACTCCCACTGACCTCTTGACATATAAGATTCTCTGTCAAGAAACATTCCTTGACAAACAAATATCCAAGTGTTAGTGCGGGTTCTTATCAAGAATTACACTTCATATAATTGGTCTTAGTTGGTCTTTGTTTTAGCCAAAACATCACAACTACCAGTTTGAAATATGCAAGAGCTAGAAAACATTTCTATTCCATAACTTATGATGTGTTATAACCCTACTTAAGATATGTCACTCAAGTTTCAATCTTGGAGTATGACTCTAAGATTCGATTTTGAAACGAAGTATGACTCACCTTAATTGATTTAACCATTTCAACAATTCTCAATTCCTCTTCTTAGTCATACAAATGTCTTAAGGTGTCCTTAGAGGATCAATTGTGATATGGTTTTCATAATCATTAAGATGATCATAAACATGATACTATAGTATTCTCCTTTCCTTTCAGATTGGAGAAACTTTTATCATTCTGCCTAATTGATTCTTCTTATTCGTTATGCTATACATTGAAACTTTTTCAATGATTCAGAAGTATACTTAATCTTGTAAGCATAATCATATTCACTAAACTTTTAGTAAATCATGACGAATAGTCAGCGTGATTGGGTGAGATAGCCCTGTTAGATTGAACGACGGTGGAGTCGTACTACCGAAGGTGCTAAGGGTAGCCTGTGGCGGTAACACGTTTGGGTCGGGAGTCGACCCTATATCCGGATTTCTGTTGGGATGGTTCATTCGGACGGGAGGTCAGACCTTGTGTAGGGTTTCAGTTTCCTTGAAGATCAGTAAGGGGTTTGTTTTTCCTCGGGTTGGAAGTTTCTGATTGGTTCGACTGTCTTGAGGAGATCGTTGTGTGTTCTGAGTTTCCAAGTTGTGCCTTGGATCCCAAGAGTATGGGCAAAGGAGTTGGCTTGATCTTTTATGAACCTTGGGATTTGGAGTTTTGAGGTTGTGATGAGTTGATCGAAGCGTCGGGCTTCTCGTCACCCTTCCAGACAGAGAGTGTCGGATTGACCTGCGGTTTTTTTTAACGTTTAGTTTACAGTTTGTAGATTAATTTAGACTATAATTTTGTTGATTTTGATAATATATTCAATGAGTTACAATCCTTCAAAGTTGAGCTATCAAAACTGAAATATTTCAACTTTTTCACTATTATTTTAGACTATAATTCTAAATTTTATGTATCTTTGACAGATAAATCATATGAAAGGGATATTGGTGAACTTGATTTATATGTTAGTTGCTTTTATTTGGAAAATTAATTTTGAAAGTTATAATATTATAAGATCAAGGTAGATTAGTTATGCATGAAACGGAAATGTAATCATTTTTACAAGTTGTATCGTATCAAACCCAATAACATATTCGTTTTAATAAGTTCTATCACACCCAAAAACTTATTTTAACGACTTGTACTCTATGGAATTAAAGTTGTAACTGTCCAAATGAGTCCAAGAACCGAAAAACCCGGACCTGGACCCGTACCCGGACACGGACACGAACACGACTCAACCAGTCCGGTCCACGGTCCACAATATTCTCCATAACCGGTCCGGTCCAAGAGCCGGTCCGGTCCGGTTCGGTCCAAATGCTCACCCCTAAATAGAATCTTGTCTATTCATAATAATGTCAATATGGTCAATCCATTACTATACTTCCACCTACAAGCGAACAATCCTTAGCGAACCTTAGATCGTCCTTGACAGTTGTTTAACAACTTTAGTCATATCTGGTTCTAATCTTTTTTCCCTCTTAATTCCCTAGGCATTTGGAAAATTAGAACACGTGAATATTATAGCACATGAAATCGATCCTATACCTGAAGCATACAATTCTCGATGTCTTACATAAAGACATGATACTTGACCAGTCTTTTGCTATAAGATTTCCATATATAGAATGTCCATGTTGAAATATTTCAATATGGTAATCATATATGTCCATGACTAAGTCTGATTAAAATCTCAATCTAAGATTTTAGATTCGAAATAAAGTATAAGTATCCTCTCCCTTACTATAGCGAAACAACCTTTCAAATTCTGCAACTTTGCAAAATTATTAGCCTTTGTATCCTATAATCAGTATTGCTAACTTGCAACACTTCACATAATAATAATGCTCCCAATATCATGATAATTATATTCTTATCAGCATAACACTTATGCTCCCACTAGCTTTGACATGTACCCAGAAATCAGGTGGACTTCTAGAAATCAATACTTATTGAATTTCTTTCCAAAGTTCAAATTTCTGATATGAGATGCTTCGATAAGCCTTTATCTAAGCTCATACACCTTTTATTAGAAAGCTCATATGTGTGTCTAAACTATTTCAGAAATTACAGCAATAATTTCTGAATGTTCACACTATTTGCCATTTCTCACAATTCGAACTATGAAGAGGGATGTCGTAATCATAATCGAATTTGAGAATACAATTAACACAACTGCTATCTCCTCAAAATCTACTTAGTGAAAGCGTTTCCTCACGATCATTTTCATGAATATGATAGAAACCTTATGTCACTTAGATTTTATGGTGTATGTGTTCCTATCCATGTGAATTTGTCATTACCATAAGACAAGGTCTAAGACAAATTCAAACTCATATGGACTGAACCTGTTCAATCTTAATTTTTTTCCACTTGGCAGCACAAGGGCCTACCATGTCTTCCAAGTTGTTAAGCAGCTCACCCATACTGATCAATGAACTTTCACTGATCAAGGTGCTTTTCCTTATCCAAACAATTGAGAACTCATAGAACTCACATGCATAGTCAACTTTTAACTGGAATGGGCACAAAAACAAGAATATGTCAACATGATAGGTTATAAACCTCAAGGCATGTGCTAGTGATAAACAAATAGGTTTATTCTTGATTAGTTCTTGAAATTTATCAAGATCTTTAAGACTCCCACTGACCTCTTGACATATAAGATTCTCTGTCAAGAAACATTCCTTGACAAACAAATATCCAAGTGTTAGTGCGGGTTCTTATCAAGAATTACACTTCATATAATTGGTCTTAGTTGGTCTTTGTTTTAGCCAAAACATCACAACTACCAATTTGAAATATGCAAGAGCTAGAAAACATTTCTATTCCATATTTCATGATGTGTTATAAACCTACTTAAGATATGTCACTCAAGTTTCAATCTTGGAGTATGACTCTAAGATTCGATTTTGGAACGAAGTATGACTCACCTTAATTGATTTAACCATTTCAACAATTCTCAATTTCTCTTATTAGTCATACAAATGCACTAAGATGTCCTTAGAGGATCAATTGTGATATGGTTTTCATAATCATTAAGATGATCATAAACATGATACTATAGTATTCTCCTTTCCTTTCAGATTGGAGAAACTTTTATCATTCTGCCTAATTGATTCTTCTTATTCGTTCTGCTATACATTGAAACTTTTTCAATGATTCAGAATTATACTTAATCTTGTAAGCATAATCATATTCACTAAGCTTTTAGTAAATCATGACGAATAGTCAGCGTGATTGGGTGAGATAGCCTTGTTAGATTGAACGGCGATGGAGTCGTACTGCCGAAGGTGCTAAGGGTAGCATGTGGCGGTAACACTTTTGGGTCGGGTGTCGACCCTGTATCCAAATTTATGTTGGGATGGTTCATTCGGACGGGAGGTCAGACCTTGTGTAGGGTTTTAGTTTCCTTGAGGATCAGTAAGGGGTTTGTTTTTACTCGGGTTGGAAGTTTCTGATTGGTTCGACTGTCTTGAGGAGATCGTTGTAAGTTCTAAGTTTCCATGTTGTGCCTTGGAGCCCAAGAGTATGGGCAAAGGAGTTGGCTCGATCTTTTATGAACCTTGGGGTTTGGAGTTTTGAGGTTGTGATGAGTTGCTCGAAGCGTCGGGCTTCTCGTCACCCTTCCGGACAGAGAGTGTGTAACATCTGGACTTTCGGACACCTTAATGTGTGTTTAACCTTGACACTTATAGAGTGACTCGACGAGTCATGAGTCCGACTCGCCGAGTAGGGTCGGGTTGGCCACGTGGATTTAATGAGTAGACTCGACGAGTCAGAGAGTTGACTCGCCGAGTAGGTGCTGGGCAGAGAAACCCTAATTTCCGGGGGTTGGTGCCTATTTAAGGACACTTATAGCCTCAATTGCGGCTCACCAACCATTCTTCCACCCTGAGAGAAACCCTAAACGGCCATAGAGCTTAAAGAGAGAGTTTGAGCATGCATTTGAGTGTTTTGTGCATTATTTTTGAAGTGAAGAGGAGGATTCAAGCAAGGGACAGTAAGGAGGCCAGTGGATCTGAGGTTATCTTGTCCAGAAGCTTCTGAGAAAGGTAAAAAGTGCTCACCTTTCTCCTTATGGTGACTAGATTCCATGTTTGTGGTAGTTAGGGCTTTTTACCACCTATTGTTGGGGATTTGAGTGCATAAGGTCCCTTTTGTAGTCCAGAATTCAGATATGGACCTTGTGAGGTCCAGAGAGTCCCAAAGTTAAAAGCTTTACCCAGCCATATAAGAGTTATAGTGTGCAAGCACCTTGTTGGAATTGTTTTGGGCAATTAGAGTATCATATGCCATGCATGGACATAAAGATTAGAGCTTTACGTGACTTTTGGACCCTAGGAGGCTAGATCTAGGGTTTGGAATGATAGATCTGACTTTGGACATCTGAATGGATCGAAGGAACTCGCCGAGTCCATGGGCTGACTCGACGAGTCAGTGAGGGTTTGTCCCAATGAGCTTGATCTTGTGATAGCTCGGCGAGTTGGGGGTCAACTCGACGAGCTGGTTTGGACCTTCACAAGAATTATGAGGATGCGAGTGGACTCGACGAGTTGCATAAGTGCACTCGACGATTCGGGTCAAACTTGGACTGTTGACTCGAGTGTTGACTTCTGTTGACTTTGGGGTTTTAGTCAACATGAGTAATAAAGACCATGGAGGGGTAAAATGGTCTTTTACCCACTTCAAAGAGTTAGAAAGAGAAAGAATAGTCTTCGGTTGTTTGAGTTGTGAAAAGAGTATTAATTAGAGATATTCATCCCTTGTCTTAGGCGGAGGCTAGTTCGAGTTTCGGGTGCGAGGTTATTTACTTGCTGCTTGTCAGGTGAGTCTTCTCACTATACTTTACCTAGAGTGGTAACTATGTGTGACCAGAGGGTCTTATGTGCTTGCTTGATTTATGCATTTTCTGTGTGATATATGTGTTGTATGTTATCTTATGTGATACATAGACCGGACCGGAGGGTCCAACGTACTATGAGACCGGAGGGTTCTCACTTAGATCGGACCAGAGGGTCCAACGAGTTGTGGGACTGGAGGGTCCCACTGAGATACATTGACCGGAGGGTCTTACAGAGCTGTAGCCTCGAGTGGCTAATTATTTTGTGTGTGGTATTTTGGGGAACTCACTAAGCTTCGTGCTTACCGTGTTATGTGTTATGTGTTTCAGGTTTTCTCAGGATAGCAGGAAGGCACCGACTTGATTGTACACACCAGTGAAAGAGTTATGTTTTGAGGATCCTGGATTTGAATCAAATAATTTTGGAGTTGCGATTTGTAAATCAAATAAATGAGATTTTCGTGAAATGTGTTATGAGAATTATGCGATTTTAAATGAAAATTTGTTTTGAAAATTTACGGTGTTACAAGTTGGTATCAGAGCCTTGGTTTGAGGGATTCGGATGCACCTCCGGGTGTGTTTTTACTCAAACTGAGGATTTGAGAAAGATTTTCAAAAGAGACAAATTTTTCTAAAAATGAGAAAGAGTTTAAGAGAAAACGAGTTGGAGCAGTGTGTACAATCAGCCAGAGCCCGAATGGTGATTTCCCAAAATACCCTTACTTTTGTGTTATAAAATATTTATGAGATATTATGCATGCTAGAGATAGGCTAGGTATTACACATTTTTAGACTAGAGTTGCCTGATTTGTGATGCCTTAGCCTAGGAATTGTGATATATGTGATTTGCTTTTGAGTATGTGCGTAGTAAGAGTATCCAGCAGGAATCCTTTTTAGAGAGGGATTGGAGTAGAGGAGTAATCTAGGAGAGATACCTAGATGAGCATTTGAGGAGTCTACTGAGAGAGTAGTCAGATGCCTGCGTGGGGTAAAGTTGCTTGAGTTCGGTGATATCCTTTTGAGTATGAGCATAGCAAGTGGAGTTGTAATCTAGAGTGGTTGTACGTGTTGGTAGAGATCATTCGATGCCTGAATGTTGTTTGCTTCGTGCTTTGTGGAACTCTTGATGATGGGAGTCAGCTACTAATTGAATATGACGATATTCAGGAGGTAGATGGCTGGCATCATAAGGGGTTCTTCAGCAGCTGATGGCAGAGAAGTGAGAGAACCTAGGAAGAGCCTAGGGAGTGAACTTAGTCAGATGAGTACGCTGACGGAGGAGAGTAATCACTGGAGGGCGAACTTGCGTAACGAGATTGGTGATCGAGAAGGTTGAACAACTACTTAGGAAATCTGGGATGATCTGTGTGGAAAGTATGGGTAGATGTGGCAGGTAGTATGGGCCCGTACTACTGAAAGCAGAGGACCCATACTCGAAACAAGGAGAATTCCATAAGTTCTAAGTAGTGGATTGAGAAGAGAGAACATGGTTCGAGTACTATGATTCGTAGTGGATTGAGAAGAGAGAACATGGTTCGAGTACCATGATTCATAGCGGATTGAGAAGAGATAACATGGTTCGAGTACCATGATTCATAGCGGATCGAGAGCTGGCCACATGGTTCGAGTACCATGACTCGTGACGGTTAGTGCTTCTGGTTTTACCAGTTATTCCGTTGTGATTGGTTAGAATGAGATCAGATGTGAAAGAGTATGGGGCCAGAGGGCCATGTGGAACGAGTTTCAATGGAGCATACCTTGAGAGAAAAATCGAGTTAGTTCCCGAGGGGTTTTTGGTGAAATGCAAGTTGGAGTCGCAAGACTCAGGGATGAGTAGAAGATGGTGATTTATGGAGGATTCCGGTCTGAGTTGTGCAATCGGCCGATAGTGGAGAGGTCACTTTTTGTGACCAAGAGTTGTGCTATTTCGGTTTCCTGTGAGGGTCAGAAGAGATATTGAGCTTCCGGTTTCAGAGTTGGAGGTAAACCTTGTGGGGTAACATATGGTTGTGATCTTTTCACCAGAGTATTTGAGCAGCATGTCTACTACGAAGTATGTCCCATTCCATGAGAGAGTTATTAGTGGGGACTGTGATGCAAGAGAACAAGGAAGTGCCTTCCTGGGTGAGGCCTACTTTTTGGCAGCAGTTCCAGGAGATTTCGAGGAGTATACCGGGGCGGTGGCCCTCGTTGCTTATGTTGTGTATCGGTTGTGAGAGCGGAGTCTCCTGTTTCTATGATAATCCACACAATGGGACATTGGAGGAAGGATTAGAGACGAGAGGTGTGATAGTGGATTATTTCCAGATTGAGAGTCGGGACTAATTAGGGACAGATGGGATATTCGACGGTGTGTTGGTTTGAGATTTCGAGATGGCTGGAGGCAGTTACGTGAGGAGGTTTATAAGATTCGTGGATTTCGGGATAATTGGAGTTATGTGTTTATTATCCGGAAGATCATCGAGCGCGATGTGGTATATCCCATGAGGCGGAATTGGTGCATCTGGCGAGCCAGTCTGTGGAGTAGACTGCGGTATACCAAATGGTGATGGTTCGAACCCTGAGTGGGGGAGAACTAGATTATTTACTGAGAGAATCAGATAATTGTTCTAGTGTGGTTAGAGAATTGGATATGGAGACCTGCGGTGCAGTTACATGAGACCAGGATTATTTGGGTCGAGGCGAGGTGCAGAGCGAGATAGTGCATGTTGTACGTGTTCAGGAAGGAATGAGTGTCTCCATGGCAGGTGGAAGTTGGTAAGAGACCTTGTGGTGGATATGAATTCTTCGAGGATGTAATGGTAAATTCGAGGTGGTTGGCTCGTAAGGATACATTGCGGTATCTGGGTATGACGCCGTAAGTAGGAGATCAGGGGTTGAGGCAAGACGTCGTGAGGTTCTGTGGTGATGTACCGCGGTATCCGAGTATGATGTCCTAAATTTCGGATCATTTCGAGACTTGAGTTACGAGATGGCGAGTGATGTATCAGGTGTCTACGGTTCCAGTGGGAGCCCTTTCAGCTAATTGACATCAAGCGGGATTATCTGAGAATGTGAGTTGCAGCAAGAAAAAGTGTTTTTGTCGACGACGGTCGTCAGGAGTAGTGATGCGTAGACTGGGTGGGTGTGTGCACCTATCTATGTTGGGCCGCGAAGCGTGAGTTAGTGAACGCAGTGAGGTGATGACCTGAGGTTGAGATTGTGGGGAGATAAGAGAGGGTGTTGTGATACTGCGGGGAGCCGTACTACTCACTAATCAGTGAGAGGGTGTTGTGATACTGCGGGGAGCCGTAGTACTCACTAGTCAGTGAGAGGGTGATGTGATACTGCGGGGAGCCGTAGTACTCACCAATCAGTGACAGGGTGTTGTGATATTGCGAGGAGCCGTAGTACTCACCAGTCAGTGAGAGGGTGTTGTGATACTGCGGGGAGCCGTAGTACTCACTAGTCAGTGAGAGGGTGTTGTGATACTGCGGAGAGTCGTAGTACTCACCAGTCAATGAGAGGGTGTTGTGATACTGTGGGGAGCCGTAGTACTCACTAGTCAGAGAGAGGGTGTTGTGATACTGCAGGGAGCCATAGTACTGAATAGCCAGTGAGAAAGTATCGTGGGCTGCGGGGAGCCGTGTTATTCGTTAGTCAGAGCATGACGCAAGAGAGTTCTTAGGCTTGAGTAGCCTTATTGAATTAAGTTTTCGGGAACCCGGTGGCCAGACCGAGAAAGAGACGGAGGTCTCCAAAATGGTCGGGGATCATTATATTCTGAGTTAGGCTGTAGAGACCGCAATCGGAAGGAATCAGAGAAGTGATGTACGCGTGGGTTGCGGGTCATGGGTCGCGAGTGGAGTATTTCGTTGGGACGAGTGGTTCCAATTATGCGTCGGACCAGACTCTTGAGTTGAGTCTGATTCTAGTGGGGTTTTGAGTTAGCGGAATGAGATTCCGGATTTAGAAATGGATTTCATTATGGAAGGGGTATTGTTTCTCATCTGGTGTCTTAGACTTGAGTGGGTCAGTTCGCTGGTACGGGAAAACCACGAGACACATGAATCTAATGGGTAGTTAACGACAGAGGTCGAGGGTGAGACGATTTCAGTTGGGATTGTAGTATTTGCTTGGGTAAAGTGAACTTCGTGACTGGTGTGTGGCAATGGGTCGATATAGTTGTTGAGAAAAGGAAGTCACTAAGACATGTTGGGACATGTTATGGGTAACCTTTGAAGAGCAGACCGGGTGCTCAGTGATTGAAAGGGATGTCTGGGAGGAAGCAGAGGAACATGATTGTAGAAGTCAGAGGATATTGTTGAGCAAGCATGATCTTTTTTTTGTGTCTAAAAGCAGGGTATTGAGAGTTCACTGTTCAGATGGGTTTTGATTACAGTTCAGTGGATGGGTCCCTGGTGAGATGTGATCCGTTAATTTTGGAATATGACCCGAATTGTTTAATATCTGGGTTAAGTGATTGGAAGCCTATTTTGGAGCGTTGACTTGTTATCCGCCGCAACGGAAGAATCGGAGGGGTAATGAGTTTTCAGAGTCTGTTATTCGAGGAGCAATTAGTAGGGTGATATCTTGTGAGGGCGGTCTGACAGGGAGACAGTGTGACATCCCCAGATTCACGGCCAGAAAAGACTGGTTTAATTTATGCTTTTGACATAATTTCAGAGTAATCATTTGATTAAAAGTGTTGCGGAATCTGTTCCCAGAAAAACATAATAAATATGTTATCAAATCATTTCCGAAGAAATGTATTTTATTCACTTAAACCATTGGGATGTCATTGTCAATACAAAAACATAAGCATAAATAAAACTTACATTCATTTACACTAGTGATCTATTTCTCTTTTAATCTCTCAGTGTAAAGCAACTTCGTATCGATACCTGTGATACAAATAAACTGAGTGGGTCAGGCTTGGGAGCCTGGTGAGCATATAGGGTTTTCAACCCACAACGATAAACTTATTAAGTTCTCAATCAACAACAAATTTATTAATTTCATCAGCCAAAATAACCCTATTTACCCATTCCCATTATCCTCACTTTACGTCCCTAAAACAACTATCACAAGGGACCTAGCCTAAGGATTTTCACAAGGGGTGACAGCATTGCTTTCCTCAGCAATTTATGTCAAACAAGACATCTTAACATAAAACAACCTATAAAGTGACAACATTGCTTCCCTCTAAAATATATATCAAATAAGACAAACATCGGGGCGACAACATTGCTTTCCTTCAGCAATTTATGTCAAATAGGCACGAAGTCACATCGTCGCAATGTGCTAAGTCCATAGCTCTTATTTATCGACAGTATTTACCACGGGAGTCCCCCCCCCCCCCCCCCCCCGCAATACATGTCAGTGGGTTTTTAGAGTACAGCTAATGAACATATAGTTCATTCACTTACAGGTTGCAAGCTGCTAGTGTTCCACAGACTGTCTAGAATAGTCCATGGTTGTCATCCATACTCTGCTGAATGACGGGGGCCAACGTTTGGATAAGGGCTTTTCTCATATTGCACCACTCACGCCAACGTTTGGGTATGGATTTTCTCATATTTCACCATTCACTCTCAACTCATTATCTATATCACTGATCATCTCATCAATCCAACTCACATTTCGTCACACACCCACTATTTGACTCATGATTTATATCACTGACTCATGAAGCTCGTCCCATCACTTCATAAAAGAAACAAAGACTTCAAAGCTCTTCAAAATAAAAGTATAGGGAAAATACTAATAAAGTACTCCCGTACGCTCCCGTACCCCGACACGTAATAATGTCAAAAAGAAGAGCTAACGGATGAACACATAGTTCAAAAACACCTAATGAACATATAGTTTGAGAACACCTTATGAACATATAGTTCAAACATAACTACCGATTACAAGTCTGCTAACGTTCCACTGGACTATCTAAAATAGTCTGTGGCCGTTGTCGATACTCTGTTAGATGACTAGATCATCTTAAACATCGATATCTCTCATCTCTTTTATTTCATCACACATCATCTAATTTATCTACCCATGTTTTACCCAACATATTTGTAGTTAAAAATACATACACAGTTTAAAACTTGTATAAAACATCTATTCAACAGTCACCTTAATTAAACAATTAATATAATTACACATAGCACGTATTTTAAAGAAAATACTTCATATATATGTGTAAGGTGAAAGTGACTATACACTCACCTGATTTAACGATAACCGGGCAGCACTTCGTTGCCTAAAACGATCGTTTCTAATAAAATCGGGAGTTTTATTGAGAAACCGAGCTCTGCGAGGGTCGGGCTTCGAAACCGAAAAAAATAAATTTCCCGGGCTTCTCGGGCACCCCGAGACGTGTTCCGGGCGTTGGAAATGATCTTGGGGCATCGGGGGAAGTGGAAATGGTGAAAATATGAGTTTAGGGGTGAAAAAAGGGCAAAAAATCCCAAAATTACCCGGGAAGTCTCGCACCCCTCTATTTATAGGGGGAGGCTTCGGACCGAGGGGGAGCAGGTGGCTTCGGATGCGAGGAGTCAGCAGACACGCGTCGGTCTTCGGACATGCCACGCTTCGGATGACTCAGCGACGTCGGACACGGGGCAGCTCCTGCGAAGGCCACGTGCGAAGCTCGGACAGGTGGAGGCTTCTAAGTGGACCGAACTTCGGTCCAATGGGGAAGGAGGATGACGACTTCGGACCAATCAGCGGGTGCCATGCGAGGCTGCGGTCCAATCAGAAGACGCCACGTGGAGGCTGCATGCGAAGGATGACGTGGCTGGCACTATTCATGCGAAATTTCTCGATTTTTGCGCCAGAACTTCTAAAATCCATAACTTTTGCATTCAAGCTCCGTTTTTGACGTTCTTTATATGCACGCGTAGGTAAAATTACGCTCTACAACTTTCGTTTAGACTTCGTCGGCTAATTTTGATTTTAATTTTTATATTATTATTTTTAACAGACCGGGACAGGAAATCTGTTAAAAATTCATAACTTCTTCATCCGACGTCCGTTTTCGTCAGACTTTTTACCGTTGTGCTACTATTTACGAGACCTTCGATTCTCGTTTAGGTCGTGTTGGCTAAAAATCACTCGATCTAAAATTCAAGTTTTTAGCTGTCTACTGCTAAGCTGAAACTTCGAAAAATCATAACTTCCTCATACGAAGTCAGATTTGGGCGTTCTTTTTATACCTACTCTCGGTTTAACGAACACTACGAGTTTCGTTTAGATCACTAAGGACAAAAAGTAGTTTATCAAAAACTCACTTTTTATGACATTCGGCACCGTGCCGGTTTTGTCGCGAAACTTCGACAGGTCATAACTTCTTCGTTATAACTCGGATTTCGGCATTCTTTATATATCTGTAATCCTTGTCACGCCCACTACAAGTTTCTTAATAGATATTGGCTTTATCTAATATTTAATTTTGACGCTCATTTTTATTCTTAATTATTTAAACCCTAATAATTAAGCATAAAACACATAATTTTCACATAATATTCACATAATTCATTTTCATTTCTTCTAAATGAGTTACAAAGGTTAACGTAGACTATTATGTCAATATTAATGCCTAGCCTAGAAACACGGGCGTTACAATTCTCCCCCCCCCCTTAGAATGATTCCGTCCCCGGAATCACACATCAGCAAACAAATACGGGTAGCGACTCATCATGTCATTCTCTGTTTCCCAGGTGAGATTTGGCCCATTCATATGTTTCCAATGCACAAGCACTAAATCAACCACTTTGTGTCACAACTTCTTAGTCTTACGGTCAACGATTGCCTTAGGTTCTTCAATCAACCTCTTATTTTCATCCAACCTTAATTCAGAAATGGGAATTATGTCGGGCACATCTCCCGTGAACTTTCTCAAATAACACACATGAAAGGTATTATGAATACCCTCCAGTTCTTCCGGTAGTTCTAGCTTGTAAGCTTGATTCCTGATCCTCCGAAGAACTTTAAATGGTCCAATAAACCTTGGACTCAATTTTCCCTTCTACCAAACCTTATAAGTCTCTTCCACGGCGAGACTTTAAGTAAAACCGAATCTCTAACTTCGAATGATATCGGTTGTCTTTTATTGTCAGCATGGCTCTCTTGAGTAGCTAACCTCCTTTCCCTAATCACTTTCAACTTTTCAGCAGTCTGATGGACTATTTCAAGTCCCATAAACTGCTTTTCCCCAGCTTCCAGTCAACATGATGGCGTTCGACACTTTTCTCCATACAAAGCGTGATAAGGTGCCATCTAGATGTTCGAGTGGAAACTATCATTATAGGAGAATTCTATTAGAGGTAATTGTTCATCCCAGTTACCTTGGAATTCCAGGGTACATGCTCTGAGCATATCCTCCAATGTTTGAATTGTTCGTTCGCTCTGACCATCGGTTTGTGGATGGTAAGCTGTATTTAAACACAACTTGGTACCCAATTCCGCTTATAGACTCCTCCAAAACCTTGAGGTAAAACGGCTGTCACGATCAGATACAATCGTTAACGAAACACCGTGAAGCCTCACACTTTCCTTCACGTCAGAATTCGCAAGTTTATCCATAGACCATTTCTCGTTGGCTGTTATGAAATGCACACTCTTAGTGAAGCGATCAACGACTACCCAAATCATGTCGTGACCGTTCCTTGTTCTGGGCAGTTTAGTCACAAAATCCATAGTGATACCTTCCTGTTTACCCATGGGTACAGGTAAATGTTCTAAACTCCCATACGGTTTCTGATGTTGTGCCTTATCCCTAGCACATGTTACACACTCGGCCACATACTTAGCAACATCGAGCTTCATCGTCGGCCACCAGTAATAGGGTTTTAGATCCTTATACATTTTCGCACTGCCGGGATGAATCGAGTACATGGTTTTGTGAGCTTCTTCCATCAGAAGACCTCTTACTCCTCCCGTCTTAGGTACCCAAATCCTATCTTTGAATACCTTCAATCATTGACCGTTTGTATCAAACACCAACGTTTTTCCCAAACGTTCCTCCTTTCGGTCATTTTTCTATAAAGCTTCCTCCTGAGCTTTCTTTATACTTTCCACAATTGTCGAGACAACTTCAATTCTCAACGCTCTTGGCCTTTTCTTTTCAAGATTTACCTTCTGACTGAGAGTATCAGCAACAACATTTACTTTACCAGGGTGGTAAAGTATCTCACAGTCGTAGTCCTTGAGTAGTTCTAGCCAGCGTCGTTGCCTCATGTTCAATTCCTTCTCATTGAAGAGATATTGAAGACTCTTATGATCAGTGAAAAGTTTACATTTGGTACCATAAAGATAGTGCCTTCATATTTTTCAGGCAAATATTACCGCTACCAACTCCAGATCATGAGTGGGGTAGTTCTTTTCATGCTCTATCAATTGCCTCAATGCATACGCTATCACTTTATCCCTTTGGGTTAGAACACAACCTAACCCAACTTCTTTAACAACGAACGCGATACTTCTATTGATCGATTTGATCATCCTTTACTTCAATCATTTGGCTTAAGTCAAATGCTACATCGAACTTGGTTCTCGGAACCACGTAACAAACTCATCGTAGTCGGACTCAATTTGATATGACCACTAGGGTCGGAATAACAATCATCTTCTTAGTCATTACCGGAACGATGGTAACGACAGACTAGAATAAGACGGAATTAATTACGAGTTTCTTGGTAACCTTGTGACTTTCCCTGATCCAAGTGTGAGTCTTGTGCTTCCAGTAGTATAGATCTCTACTATTATTCACACCTACTCATACTCGTCCCAAGTACTGTCTCGCAGTCCCCAAGTCTTAAAATCACAAAACAATTTAACACATACGAATGTGTCCAATTAATCATAGAATTTTCCTAGACTCTACTAGGACTTCTTCCATGCGTATCTTCAATCATCAATTCTACTTCAACTTGGTTGGTGATGGAAATTCCAGACGATGGGACAACTTCAAGAATTAAACCAACCATTCATCATCATGCCAATTGGAGGTGTACTTCAGACGTACCGTACCCCTCTAAACGTTCTGTTATTTTATCAGACATATTCTAAAGGCAAGACACCACTCTTATGATATCTTCTGATAGGTATCATTCACTATCATAAGCTTTTCATTTTCTCCATCTACTCAATTCTCTAAGAGTCTTCATCATAACGTTTTGTACACCCACGCAAACGTTCGGTGTACTGGGCAAGAATTTAAGATAGGAAAGCTTTATTTACGATAAACGTATAAATCTCCTTATCACTTTGAAACGTTTACATGTTAGTTCTTATCTCGTAATCATACGCTTAGAATCCTACACACATAAGGTTTCCAGATCCAGTCGGCAACAGACCATAGATCCGAACAAATAACAGCATATAAGACATCCTTATAGCTATAATATAAAATGTTTAACACATAAAACATTTTAGGCATCTTTCCTAAAATAAACTTGTGCTCATGTCTAAAATATAGCAGACACTCATCCCACAATCATCGCTTAGCATTCTAAGTTTAAGTCTAGAAATCCTACAAATTCCTAGTTCGCTTAAACTAATGCTCTGATACCAACTGTGACATCCCCAGATTCACGGCCAGAAAAGACCGCTTTAATTTATGCTTTTGATATAATTTCAGAGTAATCATTTGATTAAAAGTGTTGCGGAATCTGTTCCCAGAAAAACATAATAAATATGTTATCAAATCATTTCCGAAGAAATGTATTTTATTCACTTAAACCATTGGGATGTCATTGTCAATACAAAAACATAAGCATAAACAAAACTTACATTCACAAGGGGTGACAACATTGCTTTCCTCAGTAATTTATGCCAAACAAGACATCTTAACATAAAACAACCTATAAAGTGACAACATTGCTTCCCTCTGCAATATATGTCAAATAAGACAAACATCGGGGTGACAACATTGCTTTCCTTCAGCAATTTATGTTAAATAGGCACGAAGTCACATCGTCGCCATGTGCTAAGTCCATAGCTCTTATTTATCGACAGTATTTCCCACGGGAGTCCCCCCCCCCCCCCCCCGCAATACATGTCAGTGGGTTTTACATGTGCTAAGTCCATAGCTCTTATTCATCGACGGTATTTCCCACGGCAGTTCCCCCCCCCCCCCCCCCCGGCAATACATGTCAATGATTTTTCCATATGCTAAGTCCATAGCTCTTATTCATCGACGATATTTCCCATGGGAGTTCCCCCCGCAATACATGTCAGTGGGTTTTTAGAGTATAGCTAAGGAACATATAGTTCATTCACTTACAGGTTGCAAGCCTGCTACTGTTCCACAGACTGTCTAGAATAGTCCATGGTTGCCATCCATACTCTGCTAAATGACGGGGGCCAACGTTTGGATAAGGGCTTTTCTCATATTGCACCACTCACGCCAACGTTTGGGTATGGATTTTCTCATATTTCACCATTCACTCTCAACTCATGATCTATATCACTGATCATCTCATCAATCCAACTCACCTTTCGTGACACACCCACTATTTGACTCATGATTTATATCACTGACTCATGAAGCTCGTCCCATCACTTCATAAATGAAACAAAGACTCCAAAGCTCTTCAAAATAAAATTATAGGGAAAATACTAATAAAGTACTCCCGTACGCTCCCGTACCCCGACACGTAATAATGTCAAAAAGAAGAGCTAACAGATGAACACATAGTTCAAAAACACCTAATGAACATATAGTTCGAGAACACCTTATGAACATATAGTTCAAACATAACTACCGATTACAAGTCTGCTAACGTTCTACTGGACTATCTAAAATAGTCTGTGGCCGTTGTCGATACTCTGTTAGATGACTAGATCATCTTACACATCGATATCTCTCATCTCTTTTCTTTCATCACACATCATCTAATTTATCTACCCATGTTTTACCCAACATATTTGTAGATAAAAATACATACACAATTTAAAACTTGTATAAAACATCTATTCAACAGTCACCTTACTTAAACAATTAATATAATTACACATAGCACGTATTTTAAAGAAAATAGTTCATATATATGTGTAAGGTGAAAGTGACTATACACTCACCTGATTTAACAATAACCGGGCAGCACTTCGTTGCCTAAAACGATCGTTTCTAATAAAACCGGGAGTTTTATTGAGAAACCGGGCTCTGCGAGGGTCGGGCTTCGAAACCGAAAAAAATAAATTTCTCGGGCTTCTCGGGAACTCCGGGACGTGTTCCGGGCGTTGGAAATGATCTTGGGGCATCGGGGGAAGTGGAAATGGTGAAAATATGAGTTTAGGGGTGAAAAAGGGTAAAATCCCAAAATTACCCGGGAAGTCTCGCACCCCTCTATTTATAGGGGGAGGCTTCGGACCGAGGGGGAGCAGGTGGCTTCGGATGCGAGGAGTCAGCAGACACACGTCGGTCTTCGGACATGCCACGCTTCGGATGACTCAGCGAGGTCGGACACGGGGCAGCTCCTACGAAGGCCACTTGCGAAGCTCGGACAGGTGGAGGCTTCTAAGTGGACCGAACTTCGGTCCAATGGGGAAGGAGGATGACGACTTCGGACCAATCAGCAGGTGCCATGCGAGGCTGCGGTCCAATCAGAAGACACCACGTGGAGGCTGCATGCGAAGGATGACGTGGCTGTCACTATTCATGCGAAATTTCTCGATTTTCGCGCCAGAACTTCTAAAATCCATAACTTTCGCATACGAGCTCCGTTTTTGACGTTCTTTATATGCATGCGTAGGTAAAATTACGCTCTACAACGTTCGTTTAGACTTCCTCGGCTAATTTTGACTTTAATTTTTATATTATTATTTTTAACAGACCGGGACAGGAAATCCGTTAAAAATTCATAACTTCTTCATCCGACGTCCGTTTTCGTCAGACTTTTTACCGTTGTGCTACTATTTACAAGACCTTCGATTCTCGTTTAGGTCATGTTGGCTAAAAATCACTCGATTTAAAATTCGAGTTTTTAGCTGTCTACTGCTAAGCTGAATATTCGAAAAATCATAACTTCCTCATACGAAGTCAGATTTGGGCGTTCTTTTTATACCTACTCTCAGTTTAACGAACACTACGAGTTTCGTTTAGATCACTAAGGCCAAAAAGTAGTTTATCAAAAACTCACTTTTTACGACATTCGGCACCGTGCCGGTTTTGTCACGCAACTTCGACAGGTCATAACTTCTTCGTTATAACTCGGATTTCGGCATTCTTTATATATCCGTAATCCTTGTCACGCCTACTACAAGTTTCTTAATAGATATCGGCTTTATCTAATATTTAATTTTGATGCTCATTTTTATTCTTAATTATTTAAACTCTAATAATTAAGCATAAAACACATAATTTTCACATAATATTCACATAATTCCTTTTCATTTCTTCTAAATGAGTTACAAAGGTTAACCTAGACCATTATGTCAATATTAATGCCTAGCCTAGAAACACGGGCGTTACAGACAGACCACTAGAGTTTTCAGATTTTGAAGAGTGAAAAGAGGTAACGTACCGGCAGGAGGGTCTGTCCTTTTCCAGGTTGGGAGTTTTGTTTGAATTCGGGTGTTTTTGGAGATAGATAGTTGTGTGGTATGAGATCCTCTTGGTGGTACCTTTCGGGTTTTTATGTTCCATCGGTGTAACATTGAGAAGCGATTTCGAGGGCGAAATCTAATTCAAGTGGGGGAGAATTGTAACATCTGGACTTTCGGACACCTTAATGTGTGTTTAACCTTGACACTTATAGAGTGACTCAACGAGTCATGAGTCCGACTCGCCGAGTAGGGTCGGGTTGGCCACGTGGATTTAATGAGTGGACTCGACGAGTCATAGAGTTGACTAGCCGAGTAGGTGTTGGGCAGAGAAACCCTAATTTTCGGGGGTTGGGGCCTATTTAAGGACACTTATAGCCTCAATTGCGGCTCACCAACCATTCTTCCACCCTGAGAGAACCCCTAAACGGCCATAGAGCTTAAAGACAGAGTTTGAGCCTGCATTTGAGTGTTTTGTGCATTATTTTTGAAGTGAAGAGGAGGATTCAAGCAAGGGACGTGAAGGAGGCCAGTGGATCTGAGGTTATCTTGTCCAGAAGCTTCTGAGAAAGGTAAAAAGTGCTCACCTTTCTCCTTATGGTGACTAGATTCCATGTTTGTGGTAGTTAGGGCTTTTTACCACCTATTGTTGGGGCTTTGAGTGCATAAGGTCCATTTTGTGGTCTAGACTTTGATCTGGACCTTGTAAGGTCTAGAGAGTCCCAAAGTTACAAGCTTTACCCAGCCATATAAAAGTTATAGAGTGCAAGCACCTTGTTGGAATTGTTTTGGGCAATTAGAGCATCATATGCCATGCATGGACATAAAGATCAGAGCTTTACGTGACTTTTGGACCCTAGGAGGCTAGATCTGGGGTTTGGAATGATAGATCTGACTTTAGACATCTGAATGGGAAATCAGATCGAAGGAACTCGCCAAGTCCATGGGCTGACTCGACGAGTCGGTGAGGGTTTGTCCCGATGAGCTTGATCATGCTATAGCTCGGCGAGTTGAGGGTCAACTCGACGAGCTGAGTTGGAACTTCATGAGACTTCTGAGGATGTGAGTGGACTCGACGAGTTGCATAAGTGCACTCGACGATTCGGGTCAAACTTGGACTGTTGACTCGAATGTTGACTTCTGTTGACTTTGGGGTTTTGGTCAACATGAGTAATAAAGACCATGGAGGGGTAAAATGATCTTTTACCCACTTCAAAGAGTTAGAAAGAGAAAGAATAGTCTTCGGTTGTTTGAGTTGTGAAAAGAGTATTAATTAGAGATATCCATCCCTTGTGTTAGGAGGATGCTAGTTCGAGTTTCGGGTGCGAGGTTATTTACTTGCTGCTTGTCAGGTGAGTCTTCTCACTATACTTTACCTAGAGTGGTAACTATGTGTGACCAGAGGGTCTTATGTGCTTGCTTGAGTTATGCATTTTCTGTGTGATATATGTGTTGTATGTTATCTTATGTGATACATAGACCGGACCAGAGGGTCCAACGTACTATGAGACCGGAGGGTTCTCACTTAGACCGGACCAGAGGGTCCAATGAGTTGTGGGACTGGAGGGTCCCACTGAGACACATTGACCGGAGGGTCTTACAGAGCTGTAGCCTTGAGTGGCAATTATTTTGTGTGTGGTATTTTGGGGAACTCACTAAGCTTCGTGCTACCGTGTTATGTGTTATGTGTTTCAGGTTTTCTCAGGATCGCGGGAAGGCACCGGCTTGATTATACACACCGGTGAAAGAGTTATGTTTTGAGGATCCTGGATTTGAATCAAATAATTTTGGAGTTGCGATTTGTAAATAAAATAAATGAGATTTTCGTGAAATGTGTTATGAGAATTATGCGATTTTAAATGAAAAATTATTTTGAAAATATACGGTGTTACAGAGTGTCGGGGAGCACCGTGATAGTGCTCAAGACGACGGAGCAAATTTATCAGGTCAGACTGGGGTTGCTGACGGCCCAGAGTCGTCGGAAGGGTTACGCAGACCGGCGACGTTCAGAGCTAGAGTTTCAAGTGGGAAATGTTGTCCTCCTGAAGGTATCCCCATGGGAAGGGGTGATCGGACAAAGAGTGATGGGGAGCACTGAGATAGTGCTCAAGGTGACAAAGCTAGCCAAGGAGTTGAGCCAGATTCATGACATCGTCCATGTATCCTAGCAGAGGAGGTGTGTAGCCGATGAGACGACAGTGGTTCTTTGGATATTATTCAGGTTGATGACTGCCCGAACTACATAGAGAGGCCGGTGACTATTTTAGACGAGAAGGTGAAGGTCTTGAGGAATAAAGAGGTGCTCTTGGTTAAGGTACAGTGGCAACATTGGAAGGGATCCAAGTGGAATTGGGAGCCAGAGTCCAAGATGTGCGAGCAGTACCCAGAGTTGCTTCTGGAGAATGACTTCGAGGGCGAAGTCTGATTCTAGAAGTTAAAGTATTTTATATTCATTTTGAAAGGGGCAACTCGACGAGTTGGAGGCTACAACTCGTCGAGTAGAGATTGAGATAGCCGCGGTATTTTTAGAGTCTACTCGACGAGTCGGAGGACCCCCCCGAGTCGACGAGTAGGAGCTGAGTGTGAAAACCCTAATTTCCAGGGTTTCTGTGATATTTAAAGGACCTTAAGCCTTCATTTCTGCCTCCCTTATCACCCTAACACTCTGTGAGAAACCCTAATCAATCTACAACCTTGTGTGAGAGAAAGAGAGGCTAATATTGTGTGTTTAAGTGCATTTTTGGAGGAAAGTTGAGGAGTAAAAGGCTTGGGACGAGATGGAGCTTTTGGATCCGGTGTTCATTCATTCCTAGCTTCTGTTTGAAGGTAAAAATTCACCACCTTGCTCATTGTTTGGTTAGATAACGTTTCTAGGGAGTTTAGGGCCTTTTCCCATCTTTACTTGAGTTCTAGAGTGTTTTGAGCTTGCCAAGGAGTTGAGACTTCAGATCTGGACCATATGAGGTCCCTTGAGCCCAAAGGTCCAAGCTTTAAACAAGCTAGTGGCAAGCTTTTATGCATGAAACCCTATGTAGAGGTTGTTTTGGCATTTCGAGCCCTAGATACCATGCATGGACGTAAAGCTTGCAGCTTTACATGTATTTCAGCCTTGAGAGGCTAGATCCAGAGTACGAGATCTTATGTCTGCCTAAATTCATCTGAATGAGAAAGTGGACTGAAGGGACTCGACGAGTCGATGAGCCGACTCGACGAGTTGGCTAGGGTTTTCTCCCGATGAGTCTAGACACATTACAACTCGGAGAGTTGGTGAGACAACTCGACGAGTTAAGTTGGATTTTCACGATACTTCTGAGAAAAACGAAGGAACTCGACGAGTCGCATAGGTACACTCGGCGAGTTGGGTCAACATGGACTGTTGACTCGAGTGTTGACTTCTGTTGACTATTAGGGTTGGTCTTAACATGGATTATAGAGACCATGGAGGGGTAAAATGGTCTTTCACCCTTTCCAAGAGTTAGAGAAAGAGTTAACCTAACTTTTCTAGAGATTGAGATTATAATGTGTTAATTAGATATGATTATGATATGTAGGCAGAGTCTAGACCGTTCGAGGGGTACGAGGCTTTCTTTCTTACTTTCGAGGTGAGTCTTCTCACTATACTTACCTGAGCGGTAATACTGTGTGACCGGAGGGTCTTATTTGAGTTATCGACCGGGGGGTCCTATGTGCTTATACTGAGTTGTGTGATATTATGCATTTTGTCTTTGTGATATATGCTATATTGTTCTGTGCCTTACTGAGATAGGACCGGAGGTTCCAAACCGAGTTGTGAGACCGAAGGGTCTTCATTGAGATACCGGATCGGCGGATCCAACCCAAGCTGTGAGACCGGAGGGTCTTCACTGAGACACATGACCGGAGGGTCCACACCGAGCCGTGAGACCGAAGGGTCCTCATCGAGATGCATGACCGGAGGGTCCATGCCGAGCTATAGCCATGAGAGGCTTATTATTTGTGTATGTGGTATTTTGGGGAACTCACTAAGCTTTGTGCTTACCATGTTGTGTGATATGTGTTTCAGGTACTTCTCAGGATCGCAGGAAGGCGTCGGCTTGATTGTACATACCTGTTCAAGATTATGTTTGAGGATTCTGGGATACTATCACTTGTTTTGTTGATTTGTGTTTCTGACAATTGATACATTGTGGTTTTGAGAAAATGTGATATTGAGTTTTATGTGAATTAAAAATGAAAAATTTGTTCGAAAATTTATGGTGTTACAAAATCTCTTTGATTTTTGTAGGTGATTCGTGACGAAAATTTTGACTATGAATGGTATATTGATAGTGGCTTCTCACGTCACATGACAGGAAGGAATGAAGAACTGCGAGAGTTCAGGACATTAAAAGATGGGGGAAGAGTGAAATTTGGAAATAATTCACTTGGAGAAATAAAGGGTTATGGAATGATCAAGAATGGGGAATTTTCCATTCGCAAGGTCGCATACGTGGAAGGCTTACAACACAACCTCATAAGTGTTTCGCAGTTGGTTGTTGGTACCAGATTAAAAGTTTCATTTGATGATGAGGGATCTGAGATTATCGAAAAGGAGACCAAAACAGTGCTCCTAAATTCAAAGCGCAAAGGCGAGATGTATCCACTCAATCTGAACCCCATCAAAGGGAAGCCTGCCATCGGCCTACATACGAAAGCTTCTACAGATGATAGCTGGTTGTGACACCGAAGACTCTCACATCTCAATTTTAAAGACATCAATAAACTTGTTCTTGGTGATCATGTGCGAGGGCTTCCTCTCTTGAAGTTTGATAAAGAAAATCTTTGTGCAGCCTGTGGAATGGGGAAGCAGAGTAGGAAGAGTCATCCAACATTTGTGAATACGAAAGTCATAGAACCACTTGAACATATAGACCTTTGTGGTCCTTATGCAATTGAAAGCATTGGTGGTAACAAATATATACTTGTAGTTGTTAATGATTTTTCTAGATTTACCTAGGTGCATTTTCTTAAGCAGAAATTTGAAGCCACTCCTAAGCTCAAGGATTTTATAAAGTAGATAGAGATTCACTTGCGAAAGCTGGTTCGTAACATTCTCAGTGACAACGTCTTGGAATTCAAAAACTGTTGGGGTGCAAAGTTATCCATGTATGACTTTGTAATGTGTTGACTTTTTGTAGACCCACTTACATGTGGTGTATTAGCCTTTTGACACATGAGAGATAGAGAATGAGAGAGAGAGACATGTAAACACCTCTATATAAGGTGGGTTTAGTCCACTTGTAGATGTGGGCTTGAGAGGTGTAAAAGTTGAGTGCGTAAGTGTGTGTTATTTATGTAGATGTAGATCTATGTCCCTTTTTGTAACACAATACATAATCAATGCATCTCTTGAACACCCAAATCACCATGTTCATTGTACAATCTTTAATTCCGCATGCCAAACCATGTTCTTTAAATCACTATAATTGGTATCAGAGTGGGTCTTCAAGATCAATGTGATTTTTGAAGAACGATTCTCGGTTTGGCAACATTTGTCACAATTGAAGCAATTTTGGTGAGTCTCTCTCAATGATCTCTCTTAATTTCATTGAATTTGTGTGTTGCGTTTTTTATTTGTGATCATTTGACTCGTTGGATCAAATTTTTCTTGAAAAACCCATTTGTTGTGATCCAATAATTTTTTTGTTGATCAAAGCCCGACTCAATCTCATATTTGTTGTTCGATTTGATTCACATATTCGTTTTATGTCATAATTTGTTGTGATCAATTACATTTGATTTAGCCTAATAGATCATTATTCTTATTCAAATGATTGAGCCCAAGTCAAAAGAACTCGTTACTGTTCATCATTTCTTGAGCCCATATGTTTTCAATTCAAATCGATAATTTTGAGTCTACAATTATTTAGATTCGATAATTCTGAGCCCATATATCAATGATTGAGCCTAATGATTCAATTAAATCAGTTCTAGATATTTTATTCATTAGTCATCGTCTTTCACTGTACGCTTAAACGAGTTATACACTTCACAGATTCTTGATTCTCATTTTGATTTGTGACTCCTTGAATCGATTTGAAGTATATGGGAATCTTCACTTATGAATCGATTTTCTTTAATTTGTCTAATCATAAAATCGATTATGATTAAGTTGATCTTGAAATCGATATTGTCTGATTCGATTGAAAACTGAAATCAACTTGAATGATGTTTTGAAACTGATATTGTTGTTTGAGTCAAGCGATCGATGTTATTGATACAGAATCGAAGTTCGAGTTGAGTTCCAATTGACAGGATCGATGTTATTTGATAGCGTTCATTGGGATACTGATTGCAAAGTCGATGATTATTTTTGGATCTAGTTTCGAAGTTAAAGTAGATGAAAGAATCGAAGTCAATTTTGTTGATTTGGTTTAATGATTGACAAACTGGATGGTTCGATTAATGATTTCAAAGATCGATGAATTGGTATTCGTTTGAAAGTTGACGTTTTTGAGTCAAATTCAATCGATTGAATTGGGTTCTTGAATGAAAAGCAAAGTTAATTTTGGATTCGATCGATCGAAGTCTTTGGTGTGATGATCGATAATTTTGATTTTGGAAGGCTAACGAATTTGATTTTGGAGTCGATATATCATAGTCGATAGTTGGGTTCAATAGTCAATGATTGATGACGAACAGGAAGAGTAGGTATCGATGAATTGGGTTTATTAGCAAAAGACGAACATGTGTTGAAATCAGGTTCGTTGATCGGTGGTTTGGGGACAAATCGACAAGGTTAATAGCTTGATGTCGATTTTAGAGTCAAAGTTCGACTGTATTGGTGATCGATTTGGGATAATTTGTTTTCGATGTAGTTTGTATCGGGATTCAATAGTCGAAGCTTGGTTGTTGAATGGGTTGTTGGAATCGACGATGTTAATGGCACGAGATATAAAAATCGAATGGTTGATTGATGATGTATAAAAGCAAAGAACAAAGGGTCTCAACTTTTTGACGGTCTTGTTGATGAACGATGCTTGAAAGAATGAAATCGAAGGTTTGGGGAATCAAATCGATGGTTGATCGAAGGCTTGGGTAGATGACGATTTTGGAATTTCGATTTTGGAGTACTGTGTTGATAACGAAGGTTTTGGTGTTATGAACGAAGTCTGTACTTGCCTGTTGATGACTATGATTTTGAGAAAATCTATTGTTAACGAAATGTCGATTAAGCATCTGAATGATCAAGAGGTTACTGTTCACCGTTAAGCATTCGACATGCTTCGATTTCGTTAATCTGAATGAAGATTTCGTTAAAATGGTGTTGAAAAATTTCGTTAAAATGGTGCTCAAAACTTTCGTTAAAAAGGATGAAAAGTTTCTTTCAAATGGAACGTATAATTTCGTTAACATGAATTGGAGAAGAAGAAACTCAGAATTTTCGAAATTGGTCCTTATAATTTTGATAGTTTAACACATATAACAAATTTTCGACATTTCAGAGGAATTTTCGATAGTTTGCAAGATAAGGCAGAATTTTCGAATTTGATCCCTGCACTTTCGAAAGTTTGACACCTTTTTCAAAATTTCAACAACATGGTACAATTTTCGTTAGTTTTGAAGAAAAAGAATTTTCGAAATCAACACCTGAAGTTTCGACATTTTGGCAACTTATACCCAACTTCGACAATTGGGGTATTTTTCGAATGTTTGGAGAACAAATGGCAGAATTGTCAAAGTTAGTCCCTGAGGTTTCGAAAATTTGGCTGTTCATACCCAAATTCGAAAAAGGACTGATTTTGCTGAAAAATTGAAGAAAATGCATTTCAGGCCCCTGCAGTTTATGCAAATTGACACTTTCTACCCAGCTTCGGAAAAGAGGGAGAGTTTTGCATTTTTGGCTGTTTTGGGCACACCGGGTCACTACTGAATTTTGAAATTGACAATTTCTACCCATTTTTGAGAAATTTTGTCAAAGGCGGTCCGTGAACGAAGCTAAAAATTGAAGATTTTTTGGATTTTCCGGATTGAAGCACAAAGTTTATGTCAAATGTTAAGGGGGAGTTTTGACACAAAAAATTCCGAATAGAGCACGTTCTCTTTCCTTGAAGGTTTTATAATCAAATTTCGATTATAAAAAGGGGGAGAAATTTATATGGAAATTCGAATTTGAATTTTTCATATTACACAGATTTGAAGACCGAAGTGACCTTGAATTTTTGAAGCTTACAAAATGATGAAATTGGAAGTTCAGAAGTGATTTCGGTTCGAAATGGGTTTTGTTTTATTGAAGATTTTTGGGGTGTGCTTTTATGCTCGACTTTTGGGTGATTATTTGGAGTTTGAGAAGCTCGTGATCATTCGTTGATGCTTGGTTTGTATGGTCTCACATCCTAGAGCCCAAATTGAAGAATCATGGAAGAATTGAAGATTGAAGTTCGTTTCGAAATGTGTCACCCTTGAGGCTCGGATCGCGTAGTTGCTCGATTTTGGAAGATTTGAAGTGGGTCATACATTCCTAACTTTGAGGGGGAGAATGTTGGGGTGCAAAGTTTTCCATGTATGACTTTGTAATGTGTTGACTTTTATAGACCCACTTGCATGTGGTGTATTATCCTTTTGACACATGAGAGAGAGAGAGAGAGTGAGTGAGAGACATGTAAACACCTCTATATAAGGTGGGTTTAGTCCACTTGTAGAGGTGTGCTTGAGAGGTGTAAAAGTTGAGTGTGTAAGTGTGTGTTATTTATGTAGATGTAGATCTATGTCCCTTTTTGTAACACAATACATAATCAATACATCTCTTGAACACCCAAATCACCATGTTAATTGTCCAATCTTTAATTCCGCATGCCAAACCATGTTCTTTAAATCACTACAAAAACCAAGCATTTGAAGAATTTCTGACTGCGAAAGGAGTAACTCACAACTTTTCGTCTCCTTATACTAATCAACAGAACGAGGTCGTTGAAAGACGAAACCGCTGTTTGTGTGAAGCTGCGAGAACCATGATATCATTTGCTAATCTGTCACTTTATTTTTGGGCGGATGCTATTGGAACAGCCTGCTTTACCCAAAATCAATCAATCCTCAATAAGCGATTCTCTGTTACTCCCTATGAGATATTGAATAATCGAAAACCTAATTTCAAGTTCTTTCATGTGTTTAGTTCTAGGTGCTTTATCTTCAATTCTAAAGAGCAAAGGAACAAATTCGATGTGAAGGCTGACAAAGGTATTTTCTTGTGGTATTCTATGACTTCTAAGGAATATAGGGTTCTCAACAAAAAGTCCAAAAAGATAGAAGAAGCCTACTATCTCACATTTGATGACAATTATTTAAAGTATCAGAAGAATGATAGTCAATCAAAGGAGATCTTTCGCAAGCCGAATCCAGCAACAATTCCACTCTCTACGAGGAGTTCATGAACTTATTCGACGAGCCAGAAAAGGAAATCTCCTCATAATCCAAAGCAGTAGACAACAAGGAAGACGAACTGAAGAAAATCATTGATGACGTTGCGAAAGATATAGAACAAGAGCCACCAACTACGAAAGTTCCTCAAACAGCGAGTACACCATTTCAGGGGGGAGGGTTCTACTTCAACCTCCACACCTGATAAATCTTTTTAGGAGGAGCATTCAACTACTCAAGTGACCCACGAAAGTCCTCTCCAGGGGGAGAATCCAATTCCAGAAGAAGAGGAACATCCATCATTCGAAGGGGAGAAAGAAAATACGAATGATGATTTGGATGTGCATTCAGAATTTGAGGATGTAAATGATGAACTGGATCCAATGTATGATCCAAATTACCCTCTTTTGACCAAATGGACCATAGACCATCCTAAAGCACAAGTAATTGGAGAAGCCTCTTCAGGAGTTCTTACGAGGGCACAGCAAAAGGCGAATCAGACTGCACTATTTTCCAAAATGAAATTTTGCATGTTCAATTCGTTTATCTCCAAAATTGAACCCAAAAATGTTCAGATTGCTCTTGATCATTCTGATTGGGTGAAATCAATGCAGGAGGAGCTCAATGAGTTTGAACGTAACAAGGTCTGGAGACTAATTCCCACTCCGAAGGATGCATATGTTGTTGGTCTAAAATGGGTGTTTCGTAAAAAGCTAGACAAAGAGGGAAATGTGATTCGAAACAAGGCACAGTTAGTAGTTAAGGGGTATTACCAGGAAGAAGGCATAGATTATGAAGCAACATTCACACCAGTTGCAAGACTGGAATCAGTACGCATCTTCTTGGCATACGCAGCACACAAGAACTTTGAGGTATATCAGATGGATGTCAAGTGTGCCTTTCTGAACAGGGAACTAGAAGAAACAGGGTATGTGGAACAACCACCAGGGTTCATAAACGAAAAATATCCGAACCACTGTTATATTCTGGACAAAGTAGTTTATGGTCTAAAGCAAGCTCCAAGAGCCCGTTACGAAACTCTTACTCATTTTTTAAAACAGGCTAAATTTAAACAAGGATCAGTCGACCCAACCTTCTTTCGCAAGAAAGATGGTAACCACTTGATGATCGTCCAAATTTACATTGATGACATCATCCTCACATCAACTAACCCCAACTTAATTGCTCAGTTCCGAAAGCTAATGGAAACTAAGTTTGAGATGAGCTCCATGGGTCCGATTAACTTTTTCCTTGGTTTGAATATAAGACATAGTCAGGAAGGAATTTTTATCAACCAGGAGGCTTACACGAAGACTTCACTTTCTAAGTTTGGAATGGTGGTAGATTCGAAGGTGAAGGTTCCAATGGCATTTGGAATGAAACTAACACCGTCTTTGGACAAACCGGCTATTGATATGACACTCTGTCGTCAAATGATAGATTCTTTAATGTATATAACAACTAGTCGTCAAGATATCATGTTTTGTGTGTGCTATTGTGCCAGGTTTCAAGCGAATCTTTGCAAACCCCACATGACCGCTGTTAAGAATATCTTCCGATATCTCAAACGAACCTCCTCACTAGGAATATGGTATCCTTCAAGTTCAGGTTTCTTTGTGCAAGCATTTTCGGATGCTGAGCTCGGAGGTTGCGGTTTGGATCGAAAAAGTACAACGGGAGGATGTCAATTTCTTGATGGCAAACTCGTAAGTTGGCAATCTAAAAAGAAAACTTGCGTCTCCCTATCAACTACTGAAGCAATGTACATAGTCGATGCCTCTTGTACTTCACAAGTTATCTGGATTCAAAGTCAGCTTCGTGACTATGGCATCAATATGAAGCGAATCCCTTTGTATTGCGATTTTGAGAGCGTCATTCGCATATGTCACAACCCAGTGCAACATTCAAAGACCAAACACATCGTATTGAGGTATCACTTCATCAAAGATCATGTGGAAAATGGAAATGCCGAGATACACTTTGTTAGATCCACTGATCAGTTGGTCGACATCTTCACGAAATCCTTGCCTGAACAAACCTTTAATCGCATTCTTCAAGGCTTAGTAATGATAGAGGTTGAATCTGTTCCGAAACCACCTTCTCACTCATAAGGTTTTGATAGACCTGTGAATTGGTGTGAACGTTCGCAGTGACTCGCAGTCCACTATTCACACTGCGAATTGGCGCGAAAGTTCGTAGTAACTCGATGTCTACTGTTCATTCGTGGTTCGGAACTTCATAACAGGTTTGAAGGCACATATCTTGGTGATCTCAATTATGAATGATGGGGCAGGTATAAATTTCCTAATCTATGCACTAGTTAAGTGTCCCTAGAAGCATGCTGCTGCATGTAGTCCGAAGCCTCAAAGACTCTTTTTTGAAGCCTTAATGAATCGATAACACCAATCGTTTCTTCCCAATTAGGTTGTTCATTCACATAAGTCAATAGCTACCTTACTCTTCTCATATTGAGTTAAGAGTCGATTGCTTGGTCACTTTCGCATAGCAGAGGTACATCTTTCTTTGAAACCACCTCCCACTACTTCTCCATCACTTTCGCATCCAAAAATGTAACCCTTGAAACTATCAGAGATTACCACTAAGGTTTATGGTTACACAACATCTGTGTTTATGATCTTAAATTCGTTACAACCACGAAGTGAGTGAAACCCAAAATCCAACACATACTTAAGGATTGACGGTGAACAATAAACATGTTCTAGATTTTTCACCAATGAATTAACGAATGTCCACCATCGTGGTCGGTACCATGAAATCTCTTTTTATTTTTCTATGATCTTAATGAAATGTTCTAGTCCTAAGACGTTTCTTCCCAATAGATCCAGTTTTTATTTTTCTTGAGATTTCTATACTTATCCAAGTCACTTAAAATGATTCCATAGCATAATTGTTCTTATGGCTACACTGGTCAGACAAGTACTTCATCCGAACGTTCAGACTTATGTCAAGTTTTGTAGTTTGGTTGAAGATGAAGCCACCCTTTAAGCTTAATGAAAAGAAGCATTTCACTGTTTCTCAACAAACAGATGATGGTAATTCAACGAGACACCACAAAAACACTCTAGCGTCTCTCTTGACTCCGAAGAAAGCGATCATTGCCCGGGATCCATCTGCTTTATGTCTTAACAGACATCACTAGAATCCCATATAATAATGTTGATTTATTTCTTTATCATTGGCACACTCTCGCACGAAGATCCTTGTGATTTTCCAAGTCTGGTTCGTGGTACTTATGATTACTTTCAGTTTCGCAAAACAATTGATGGCGATTAATTGCGAAAGGGTGTAACTAAATCGGTTGCGAAAGGGCGTTACTAAAACGACATATTAAAAGGATAAGATTTGGGCGCGTGAAAATTTGAAACGGATGCTGATGTCACGCCTCCTGACACATGTTACCTCACGTCACAGCTGTCACTCACGCTTTTTTAGGTGACTTTTCAGCGTTTGATG
Source organism: Lactuca virosa (assembly GCF_052849685.1). Classification (NCBI taxonomy): domain Eukaryota; kingdom Viridiplantae; phylum Streptophyta; class Magnoliopsida; order Asterales; family Asteraceae; genus Lactuca; species Lactuca virosa. Next base: position 274,005,321 of record NC_136428.1, on the reverse strand, counting down.
TAACCAACCGCCGAATTTCTCTCTCTTACTATACAGTATAAAAGGATTTTGACGATTCATTATTCATTACAACTTTCAAAAGAAATCAAAATTCTCCTGGCGATTATTCTCTTTACTATTCATCATCACATGCACTAAGCATCCATGGCAGCATCCTCAGAAACCCCTTCCGTCGCAGAACAAATGACTCAATCCTCACTTCTCAACATCAAGGCTAACCAGAATCTCATTTCGGACCTTGATCCTGCCAAGTACGATGGTTTTCTTCAACCTCTCATCGAGTGTCTCCGCTATTCCCCAATGGTCATTCCGCCGACGAAATCAGAAATTGTACCCTTGGTTCATCTATCCAAGGCGTATTCAACTGCAACCTATCAACAAGGGGAAGAACATATCACTTTTGAAGTCGACAACAAGAAAACCCACATCACCAAGTCCCGGTTCTGTAGGCTGCTAGGGCTTCCACAAGGGCGTGACCTAGTTGACCCAGAATCCATCTCAAACTCTGCAATCTTGGAGATGTTTTACCAAATGGGATACAGGGAGGTTTTGACCACAATATCTAAGTTCAAGAAGCCAAATCTGCCACCAATATGGAATGGTCTTTTTACCCTTCTCTTAAAAAGCTTCTCTAAGAGGGTAATCGGCTTAGACTGTGCAAGCAAACTGTTCATGACCATCATGTACGGTGTCTACTCTGGTGTGAACCTCGACTATGGTTCAGTGCTTTGGGCTCAACTGGTCCAGAGTACCCTTTCGACTAAACGACACAACGAGATTTCCTGTGCTCGTTTTTGGACTCTCGTGGTTCATAGAGCTATGGATCGGCTCAACATCCCAGTCATAGAGGGTTCTAGTATGGCCGCTATTCAGATTTTCCACAACACTAACATCATCTTGGCTGATACTTCAAGATTCACATTCATCGGCTCCACCCCTGAGGTGATGCTTCACAATGTTCGTGCAGCGAGTGAAGTCATGTGTACCTATCGCAGTCTACCGGTCTTCGACCAATTAAAGATGATGTTCGCAAGGTTCTCGAGGAGGCCGACAAACCAAAGAAGGGCGGAAAGAAAAGAACTGTGAAAGCTGGTCCATCCGAAACTGCCCAGACCCCCAAAAAGAAGGTCAAGCGAGCAACTCGCAAGCCACGAACTCCAACGCCAAGTGACCGTGAAGATTCGCAGTCCAACACGGTATCAAACATTATGGTTCAAGACAATGTTCACCTCGAACATGATGATACTGCTGCAACTTCGCACCCCCAGGTTTCGCAGCCAACCACTTCTAATCCTGAGGTATTGTTTCAAATGCCTAAATCTGTTCCACCTACAGATGACTTTTTCCAAAGTTTTACTCCTCCTCACTCTCCTATTCCCACTACAACTCCCATCGCTATTGCACCTTGTCCTACTATGATTGTTTCGCAACCCCAAGCTACTATTGCACAATCCACTGCATTATTTACAGATTCGACAGCAACCACAACCACAACCACTAGTGAACCTCCATTTTCTATCAACGCGTCTGATGCGGGGGCAGGTGCTTCAGGTTTCACTCTTGGTCATTCTACACCTCCCATCTCACCTCTACGTGAAGATGATCCAGATACCGTTTATGGTGATGATAAATACAATTTTGGAAGGTTTACCTACAGTCCGTTCAATATCCGGACAGAGAGTGATGATGAAGCTCCGGTCACCAGAGGGCAGTTCAAGGAACTGACTAAAAAGTTGGATTCCTTAATTAAGTCCACAACAACATCCTCTCGTGGTGACTACTCTCAATAAACTATCAATGCCCTTTTCAAATGCTGACGAAGGAACATTCTGCGAACCTTGACAAAACAAATCAAGTTGTTGAGGCTTCAGCTTCTGTATGTAAGGATACTACCGAAAAAGTCGATAAACTAATCACTGATGCTCAATCTTTTATGAGTAATTTCCAGAAATCTTTCGAAACAAATATTGCGAAGGCGAATGCAGTAATAACCAGTCTTGGCACTACACTTCAGACAGATAAGGATGCTCTAGAAAATGTCCGCACTGGCATCTAATCTGACAATTTAGAGCTTAACACCTCCATCTCATCCAAAATCGAGAAGCTTCAGGATGACTTGGCCACAGAAAGCAATATAATGGATGCTCTTGCCAGCAGGACAGTGAAAGTAAAGGCGTTAACTGTTCAGCTCGCTAATGCCAACTTCCAAATCGATGAACTCAAATATGAGAAGGCAGTCATGAAAAGTTGCATTGCTGATGTGAACTCTTATCTGTCCAATCTTGTTGAGACCTGTGATTCTCTTCTCATGTCTCTGTAAGACACCATCTGGCTGAGAAGCTTAAGCCAGTTTTCGCAATGCTTAGCAGGTTGGAAGGTGTTTCAGAGTCAAGCTCACTTCCGAAACAAGCGGGAGAGCAATCTACAAAGGAACCTCTAAAAACTGGTGAGCCTTCAAATGAAAATGAAAATGAAGAAAAGCCAAAATCGACGAATGAACCGAAGGATAATGAAGCTTCGGGTTCGAAAGGTAAAGAGAAACTTAACGTTGACAGTGAAGGGGAAGAACCTGATGAGCATGAATTAAAACGAAGGAAGGCTCGTGAAGCTGAAATCGATGAAAATCATCGTATTGTCAAAGAAGCAGAAGAAAACGAGAGAGTTGAATAAGAAGCTCAAGTCACTTTGGAAAGCAGGAAGCTTTTATTTCCATTATGGACTTTGGAGCGAATTATGAATGAGGCTATAGACAATCCAAGTCAATATTGGTTAGAGCCTATTGCATCTTTCGACTTGCAGAACACAAAAGATTCGTAACTTGATCTTCCAATAACACCAAAAGCCTTCAAGTTTCGTAGCTTCATCAAAGTTGCGAACGTTCCTCTGACTGACAACGGTGCTGACCATATGCTCTTCTCCTTATACTTAAAGCACATGAAGCCTCAGTATGAAACCTGGAGTGCGAAAAAGATAACAATTGTGAAGGTTTCAGGTCCAATTGAAACCGATAGCTTCCCAAATGCTCGTTTTAAGGTTGCTAGAGGTTCTACGAGTCAGGTATTTGAGTTTACAGTTGCTGGTCTACCTTGCCTGAACCCATACAATTGGATTTTGCTGCTCAATATGTTGCTCAAGGATGAATAAAAAGTATGTGTCACACCCCCGAACCAGACGGCGGAAATGTCCGGGGGATCGTGTGACTAACAATTGAATAATCATCACAATGAATATACATGAATCATAACACGATCATCACCAACATTACATAGTACAACTAGCATTGTTCACATCAAGTACATTGTTAAAATACATAAGTTCAAATTGTTAAAAGTACGATAAGTGCTATTACATAAAACAAAACCATACACACTTGCATATCTTCCAGCTTAACGATTACCTGAGAATACAAGTTATTTTGAAAACGGTCAACATATATAATGTTGGTGAGTTCATAAGTATGTTTGAGTAAAAGTCTTTCTATCTTTCATAAAAACCCAGAAAATCCGATATTTTCTGTAAAATGTTTGAAAATGTTGTGAAAATCAAGTATAAATGCATGTGTGAATTTCATAGTTATAACTTATAGGAGTGAAGTTTAGATTCATTGTATTGTGAATAAATGTATATGAATAGTTTCCCCAGAAAATCTGATATTTTCTGTTTTATAACAACGTCTAAATTCTTATATCGTTAAATAGTTTGTTTTGCATTGACACAATCGAAGAGTTTATCTTCGAAAGTTTAAACTTTTGGTATTGAATCCTTATTTGAGCCGTTATAACCATGCATGATAATGACTAGGTCGCCCGTCTTGGTATTTTTCCAACTGCCGGTCTTGCTAAGGATGTTGTCGCCCTATACTGGCCTAGTCTAGCTGTAGCGAACAGCTAAGGCGTGGGGGTCACCCCGTATAGATCTATACACAAACTCCCGCTTTCCTACTAGGAAACTCTGATTATAACTACAGGCTACGATTGTACACTCAGAGGTGCCAACCGACATGTCTCACTAGATTCTCAACCTCTTTTCGTACTATGTTTAATGTTTACGTGTAATTGATAGATTTTTGTATTCGAAAGGTACATGAATAAGTATACGAAGTTTAATGATTACGTAAAGGTATCGTTACGGCTTACTAACACATGAAATTTCCATTCCAAGCCCTATTAGCATGTAATTAGGCCACAAAGGCCCAATCACATGTAAAAGGGTAATTTAGGCCCAATAGGCATGTAAATGGGCCACAAAAGCCCATTAAATATGTAATCCATAACTTAGGCCCAAATTAACATGTAAGTGGGTCGCAAGACCCAATAAACATGTCATGGAAAACATTGGACTCAATATACACTTAATTGGGCCCTTAGGGTCCAATGGTCAAGTAACGTGTATATTAGGCTCAATAAATAGTTATCGACGTATTTCGTTTGTTTGTATTATTCCGTTGTTTGTTTTAGTTCGGGGTTTAATAGATTGTTGATAAAAAAATCCTCCTTTTTGTAAAAATGACGTTTTTGGCCAATAATCCTCAAATTCTTAATTAAGGCCTAAAGTTTTGTAAAAATGACACTTTAGTCCATAATTTATAAAAACTTGCAATTTTGTCCCAAATGTCTAAAAATTTACAGTTTTACCCCAAAAAGTTATATTTTCACATTTAGAACCCTGTTTTGCAGAAAAGTGCATTTTCAGCCCCTTGTTTGTAAAAATTTACACTTTCGGCCCCATTTTGGAAGATTTTACATTTTTGGTCCAATTTGAAAATAAATGTTATTTTCACCCCTAAATTTGGTTTATTTATATTTATGACTCAAACTTTGGCCAAATAACATTTTTAACCCAAAAACTTCATTTTTTTCGCAAATTGGGCCCAAAACCGTGGCCCAAAAGTTTTGGCCCATTAAGCTTAAATTTGCATTTTTGGCCCTTTTTAAAGTATGTTTAACATAAAAACCCCTTTTTATACATGTAGGATCTGTTTAGCCCTTATAAAAACATAAATGTCACTTTTGTCCTTCTCTTTTGTTTTCTTGACAATTTTGACCTCTAACAAGGTTTTTGTTGAAATCTTTTGTGTCTTAAACATGTAATCACTTTGACTTGATAATGTGATGTATATAATGTCATAGTTCATAGATCTTTGCTAAATAATACTTAAGATTTCGAGATTTACTAAGGTCTAACACATTATTACCAAATAAGCTAAGTATTCACACCAAACATGCATATAACACATAGATCTACACATTTTACTTGCATTATCCCCCAAAATCATTTGAAAACCGAAAACAAGGAGGGTATGACCTCACATTAGCTTGATGTTTCGGTTTTTGAAGAAGAATGGAAAGGGATGAAGTGATTTTCGGCCCTAGCAACTTTCTTGAATGGATCTCGAGCTTAAGAAGTTTTCTAGGAGTATGATCACCAAAAGCTTGTTTAGAAGGAGTGATCTAACATGAGAAAGAAGTTATGTAACTTGGATATGTAAAGACTTACCAAGAATGATGATTTTTGGTGGTGGAAACCTTCTTGAAGATGCTTAAAGTCTCGAAAATTTAGAGAGGAAAGGAGGAGTGTTCTTGTGAATGTTTTGAGAGAAATTTGCAAATGGAGTGTGTGTGTGTGTGTGTGTATGTGTGTATCTTCGGTCGAGAGTAGAAGAAGAGAGGGGAGAGAGTGTAGTGAGGTGACTAGTATGGATGTATGGAGGTCCTTGCATGGATACATGATGTACAAAATGGAGGTGGCACTCCAAAGTCAACCCCCCCCCCCCCATTTCACTTCTTTTCCCCTTTTTTTTATTTATACATGGGCCGATATTTTGGGCCAAGAAGAAAGGGTGGAGTGGTTTGGGCCTATTAACTTTAGTTAGGATATTAGGACCCTAAACATAACTTTTTTCGGCCCATTGGGCCCTTGGAAGCATTCACGGCCCAAATAGAATAAAAGAATGGGCTTATGGCTCACTAAGGTTAATTGGATTAGTTTTGGCCCAATAAGGCGCATTAGGGTTAGAATGAATCATTCTAGGCCCAAATGGTCCAAAATGTTTTAGATTTATGAATTGGGTCCAATTAGGATCCAATTAGGGCTTCTAAGTCCAATAAAGTTGAATTGGGTGCTTATTGGTCCATTAGGCCCAATAAGGAACTCCTAGTCCAATATGGACTTAAACCATGGATTTTAGGGCTTCAGACTCTTTGATGAACATGAATGGTGAATCTAAATGAGCATTGAGTGAGATTTACTTAGAGTATATGTTTTACAATAGTTGAATGGTTACACAGGAATAGAATTTCCTAGCTAAAATGCCAGTTGTGACATCATCCCCCCGTTAGAGGGAATTTCGTCCCGAAATTCTTTTGAAAACTAGGATCGTGAAGGAAAGAATAAGTGAGGGTGCTTTTGCTTCATCTGGTCTTCACGTTCCCACGTGAATTCCGGTCCGCATTTTGCGCTCCATCGAACCTTCACGATCGGGATGCGACTTTGCTTTGTACGCTTCACCTCCCTGTCCATAATCTCGACTGGTTCTTCGACGAATAGGAGATTCTCGTTTATCTCTATCACTTCCAAAGGGAATACAAGGGTTTCATCTGATAGACACTTTTTCAGATTCGAAACGTGGAACACTGGGTGCACGTTGCTGAGCTCGGCGGGTAGCTGCAGCTTGTAAGCCACTGGACCAATTCGGGCAAGAATCTAGAATGGTCCAATGTACCGCGGGTTCAATTTTCCTCGTTTCCCAAAGCGAATCATTCCTTTCCAAGGAGAGACCTTTAACAATACGCGATCCCCGACTTGAAATTCTAGTAGCTTTCACCGCTTGTCAGCATAGCTCTTTTGTCGGTCTTGCGATGCTTGAAGTTGAGCTTTGATTTGAACTATCTTCTCGGTTGTTTCACGAATGATTTCGGGTCCTGTAAGAGCACTGGCTCGCGATTGCCCTTTTGCTAGTTGAGTGTCACCCACTTCGGCCCAGCATAGGGGCGATCTATATTTACGACCATAGAGAGCCTCGAAGGGAGCAACCTTGATGCTCGTATGGTAACTGTTGTTATAAGAGAATTCAATCAGAGGCAAGTGGGCATCCCATGATTTTCCAAAGTCAATCACGCAAGCTCGGAGCATATCCTCGAGTGTCTGGATGGTACGCTCACTCTGACCATCCGTCTGTGGGTGGTAGGCGGTGCTCATATCTAGCTGCGTTCCCATTGCCCTCTAAAGAGATTGCCAGAACCTTGAAGTGAATCTGCTAACTCGATCCGAGATAATCGATACTGGCACTCCATGGAGTTTCACAACCTCCTTAAGGTAGATTTGGGTCAGCTTTTCCATCTTGTAGGATTCTTTTATTGGCAGGAAATGGGCGGATTTTGTTAATCTATCGACGATTACCCAGATAGAATCCAATCCGTCTGATGTCTTTGGCAATTTGGTCATGAAGTCCATGGTAATCCTCTCCCATTTCCACTCGGGTATCGCTGGTTGTTGTAATAGTCCCGAGGGCTTTTGGTATTCCACTTTCACCTTGGCACAAGTAAGACACTTGCCCACGAAAGTAGCTATCTCTGCCTTCATATTAGGCCACCAATATTGCTGCTTGATATCCAAATACATTTTATCTGACCCCGGATGAATAGAATATCGCGTCTTGTGAGCTTCATGCATGACTTTCTCTCTGAATCCCCCAATTTTTGGGAACCCAGATTCTATTCATGAAGTAGTGGGTTCCATCGTCTCTAGCTTCGAGCTCCTTCTCCATTCCTCATAGTGACTCACTAGCGACATTTTCCATCTTCAATGCGTCCAGTTGGGCTTCTTTGATCTGGGAGGCTAGATGAGATTGGATGGTGATCGACAGAGTCTTCGCACGACGACTTGAATACTCCTTTCTGCTCAGGGCATCGGCCACCACGTTAGCCTTGCCTGGATGATATTTGATCTCACACTCATAATCATTTAACAGCTCAACCCATCTTCACTGCCTCATGTTCAGTTCTTTTTTATTTAGAATGTGATGGAGGCTCTTATGGTCTGTAAAGATGGTGCACTTGGTACCATAGAGGTAGTGCCTCCAAATTTTTAAGGCGAAGACCACCGCCCCCAGTTCGAGATCGTGTGTGGTATAATTTACTTCATGTGATTTCAGTTGTCTGGATGCATAAGCAATTACCTTCTCTCGTTGCATGAGGACACAACCTAAACCTTGATTTGAAGCATCACAGTAAACTATGAAGTCTTCGGTTCCCTCCGGTAGGGATACCACTGGAGCACTACAGAGGGCTTGCTTCAAGGTTTGGAAGGCAAACTCTTGCTTTTCGGTCCATTTGAAAGGTACGCCTTTTTGGGTCAACGTGGTGAGGGGTTTGGCAATCTTGGAAAAGTTCTAGATGAATCTTTGGTAGTAGCCTGCAAGACCCAAGAATTGGCGAATTTCTGTTGGCGTTGACGGAATTGCCCAGTTTTCGATTGCTTTGATCTTGGAGGGGTCCACATGTATTCCTTCTTGACTGACCACATGGCACATAAATTTTACACTACGGAGCCAGAATTCGCACTTGGAGAGTTTCGCATACAACTTTTCAGCCCGTAGGGTTTCTAAAATCTGTCGGAGGTGTTGGCTATGATCTTCCTCACTTCGAGAGTACACGAGAATATCGTCGATGAATACGATCACGGATTTGTCAAGGAATGGGCGGCAGACTCGATTCATGAGGTCCATAAATGCAGCGGGGGCATTTGTTAGACCGAAGGGCATTACGACGAATTCGTATTGACCGTATCGAGTTCGGAAAGTAGTCTTAGGAATGTCCTCATCTCGGACTTTGAGTTGATGATAACCGGATCTCAGATCTATCTTTGAAAAGTAACTAGCTCCCTGAAGCTGGTCAAATAGATCATCGATTCGTGGAAGTGGATACCGGTTTTTGACGGTGAGTTTGTTTAATTCCCTATAGTCGATGCACATCCTAAAGGATCCGTCTTTCTTTTTAATGAAAAGAATCGGAGCTCCCCACGGCGAGAAGTTGGGTCTGATGAATCCTTTCTCCAGGAGTTCGCCCAGTTGGCTTGATAATTCTTGCATTTCTGCAAGAGCCAACCTATAGGGTGATTTGGCGATTGGAGTGGCTCCAGGCACTAGGTCGATTCGGAATTCGATTTGTCGTTCTGGGGGTATTCCCGAAAGATCTTCTGAAAACACGTCCGGGAAGTCACACGCCACTGGGATGTTGTGAATGCTCGCTTCCTCTTTGGTTTTATCCACCACGTGAGCAAGGAAGGCGTAGTTCTTCTTTTGTAGACACTTTCGTGCCTTGATACACGAGATAAGGCGAAGGTTTGCGCCGGTTTTATCTCCGTAGATTATTAAGGTTTCGTGATTAGGAAGATGAAGGCGAACGGCCTTCTCGTGACACATAATATCGGCATGATGGGGGCTTAACCAATCCATGCCGATGATTACATCAAAACTCCTAATATTTACAGGCATTAAGTTTATTTGGAAGGTATGATTGTTTAGAGTTAGTGTACACCCTACATAGATATCCTTAGTGGATTTAGTCTTCCCATTAGGCATTTCCACCGTGAAGGCTTCATTAAGCTTTTGGGGTAGTTGTTTTAGTAAGTGCTTAAACTTATTACTCACAAAATTTCGCTCTGCTCCGCTATCAAATAAGATGCATGCATACGAGTTGTTAAGTAGGAACGTACCGGTGACAACGGCTGCGTCCTGCACTGCTTCACCCTGACCTATTGGCAGCACTCTCCCTGCTGCTCCTGCCCCTTGGTTGTTCGCATTGGGGCAGTTTCGCTTGAGATGCCCGGTTTTCCCACATCCGTAACAAGTATAGCTGGCTCCAGCATTAGTGTTGTTCGTCATTTGGTTTTTTGGAAGCTGAGTTCTACAATACTTTGCCGTATGCCCCTTCCGGTTGCACCTTGTGCAACTCATCTCTCTGCACTCCCCATGATGATGGAAGTTGCATTTGTTACACTTAGGAAGATTTCCTGAATACTGCTTTGAAGCATTTGGCGTGGAAGAGGCTGGAGCATGTGGTGTGGTGGTAGCTTGTGTTATAGCATGGACAGACACCGTTTGTTGCTTCTTAGATGATTCCGAGTTTTGCTTTCCATTTCGCTTGTTGTTTCTCCCCTTCTTGTTCTCACCTTTTTTCTTGACCTCCGTTTCAGCTGTTTTGGCGCCCTTTTTGTTACCGTGATCGTACAGTTTCTTGGCCAGTCTCTTGGCGCTATCAAACGTCTCAGGGTTTGCCGCAATGACATTCCCTTGGATAGGTGCAGTCAATCCCTAGATAAACCTCTCAATCTTTTTCCCTCCTGAGGTGATCATTCCAGGACACATAAGAGATAGCTCACTAAACCTGGATATGTATGCGTCGATATCGGAGTTTTGAACAGTGAGGTTCCATAACTCTTGTTCCATCTTCTGGATCTCACCTCTAGGACATTATTCTGCTAACATCATCTCCTTCACCTCTTCCCAGGGCAGCGCGTTTGCCACCGGAAGTGTCATGGCCTCTACGTGGCCATTCCACCAGGAGATAGCTTGGTCAATGAACGTGCAGGCTGTGAACTTGACCTTACACTCATTCGGGCACCCGCATATTTCGAAGACAGACTCTACTTTCTCGATCCATCGCTTAAGGGCTATTACGCCTCCTGTCTCATTAAAGTTCCGAGGTTTGGCATTGGCGAAGTCTTTGTAGGTGCATGCTCGTGCGGCTCCGTGGTTTGTCCCTTGATTGGTGCTTCCGGCTCCCTGCCCGTTGCCTTCTCCGTTGTTTCCATTGCGAATCTGCGTAAGTGTTGCAGTGACCGCAGCGGACACTGCTACCTGGAATGCAATCGAGTTTATCTCAGGTGGGGTCGGTGTTGCGTTGTTTCCACGGTTGGGTCTTTGAGGCATATTTCTGTCATGGAATGGAAAGATGTTGAGTGCCTATTGTTTTGCGAGTTTGTGATCCTATAGACTAGGGGCATAGTGTGTGTATTCAAGTAATTTCATGCATTAACATAAAACAAGGAAAATAAAACACATAGCAGGTGACAACGTCATGATAAAACATAAAGAGTTTTCATTAATACTAATAGTTTTGATACATGAAAATTTGCCAAAAGGCATACGGTACATGAGGAAAATATAAAAATCCGGCAACATAACGATTCTATGAGTAGTGTGATCACTTAAACATAGAGTCGGTAGTACATGGCATATTACGCCTAAGAGAAGCCTAATACTAACGAGGTACACTACTGATCCTGATCATACTAAGAAATGTCTAAAGGTGGTAGCGAAATCATATCCCAAAATGATGTGCCAATAATTGGGCCATCTCGGTCATTTCTCCGATGACCTCATCCCTCTCCTGCTCAGCTTGCACGACTCACGCCTCCATAGCAAACAGCTGCTGCCGAAGAGTAGCGACCTATGCTTCCGGAGAACGGTCCTCACCAACGGGGTCCGCTGGCGGAGTAGGGTGGTCCTGGTGTGTCTCATCGGTAGGTGGTTCGACAGGGGCCTCATTCGTGTCCCTATCTTCCTCCATGTCCTCGTTAGTCCCCTCAAACTTGTAGTCGGTATCGGTGTACTCGTCGGGCACAACGTCATGGGCTCCTCCCTGTTCTTCTTCGGGATCCCCCTCAAGCATCCCTTGAGCCACTAGTGCTTGGTAGAAATGTACTCCTTGCTAATCATCATCCATGATGACTGCACGGGAGTGTGGGAACAAGTCATGTTTTGATTATTCCTATAGTATATTTTTAGTCATTTAAGTTTTGGGTTCCCTAGAGTTTTTGGAGAGTGAGGTAGGCTTTTGGATTCATTTCCCGCTATGATTACTCCCGAACACATGTTGGTCATATTCTGAATAAATATAGTTGATCAGGCTATATTTATCCCTAATATGACTACATAACTGCCCAGGTTTAATCATAGTGTTCAGTTTCCTCCGGAAGCTTTCATTAGATATTGTTAGATTGTTATTCAAATTTGCGCACATAAGTGTGAAATTTTTGTTTTGTTCAGAGTTATTTAGTCTCATTGTGTTTATAGTTGCATATCATGTATGGTTAGATATGCTAGTTCACTATAAACATTGCTCTGATACCAACCTGACACACCCCCGAACCAGACGGCGGAAACGTCTGGGGGCTCGTGTGACTAACAATTGAATAATCATCACAATGAATATACATGAATCATAACACGATCATCACCAACATTACATAATACAACTAGCATTGTTCACATCAAGTACATTGTTAAAATACATAAGTTCAAATTGTTAAAAGTACGATAAGTGCTATTACGTAAAACGAAACCATACACACTTGCATATCTTCCAGCTTAACGATTACCTGAGAATACAAGTTATTTTGAAAACGGTCAACATATATAATGTTGGTGAGTTGATAAGTATGTTTGAGTAAAAGTCTTTGTATCTTTCATAAAAACGCAGAAAATCCGATATTTTCTGTAAAATGTTTGAAAATGTTGTGAAAATCAAGTATAAATGCATGTGTGAATTTCATAGTTATAACTTATAGGAGTGAAGTTTAGATTCATTGTATTGTGAATAAATGATAAATGTATATGAATAATTTCCCTAGAAAATCCAATATTTTCTGTTTTATAACAACGTATAGATTCTTATATCGTTAATTAGTTTGTTTTGCATTGACACAATCGAAGAGTTTATCTTCGAAAGTTTAAACTTTTGGTATTGAATTCCTATTTGAGTCGTTATAACCATGCATGATAATGACTAGGTCGCCCGTCTTGGTATTTTTCCAAATGCCGGTCTTGCTAAGGATGTTGTCGCCCTAGACTGGCCAAGTCTAGCTATAGCGAACAGCTAAGGCGTGGGGGTCACCATGTATAGATCTATACACAAACTCCCGCTTTCCTACCAGGAAACTCTGATTATAACTACAGGCTACGATTGTACACTCAGAGGTGCCAACCGACTTGTCTCACTAGATTCTCAACCTCATTTCGTACTATGTTTAATGTTTACGTGTAATTGATAGATTTTTGTATTCGAAAGGTACATGAATAAGTATACGAAGTTTAATGATTACGTAAAGGTATCGTTACGGCTTACTAACACATGAAATTTCCATTCCAAGCCCTATTAGCATGTAATTAGGCCACAAAGGCCCAATCACATGTAAAAGGGTAATTTAGGCCCAATAGGCATGTAAATGGGCCACAAAAGCCCATTAAACATGTAATCCATAACTTAGGCCCAAATTAACATGTAAGTGGGTCGCAAGACCCAATAAACATGTCATGGAAAACATTGGACTCAATATACACTTAATTGGGCCCTTAGGGTCCAATGGTCAAGTAACGTGTATATTAGACTCAATAAATAGTTATCGACGTATTTCGTTTGTTTGTATTATTCTGTTGTTTGTTTTAGCTCGGGGTTTAATAGATTGTTGATAAAAAAATCCTCCTTTTTGTAAAAATGACGTTTTTGGCCAATAATCCTCAAATTCTTAATTAAGGCCTAAAGTTTTGTAAAAATGACACTTTAGTCCATAATTTATAAAAACTTGCAATTTTGTCCCAAATGTCTAAAAATTTACAGTTTTACCCCAAAAAGTTATATTTTCACATTTAGAACCCTGTTTTGCAGAAAAGTGCATTTTCAGCCCCTTGTTTGTAAAAATTTACACTTTCGGCCCCATTTTGGAAGATTTTACATTTTTGGTCCAATTTGAAAATAAATGTTATTTTCACCCCTAAATTTGGTTTATTTATATTTATGACTCAAACTTTGGCCAAATAACATTTTTAACCCAAAAACTTCATTTTTTTAGCAAACTGGGCCCAAAACCGTGGCCCAAAAGTTTTGGCCCATTAAGCTTAAATTTGCATTTTTGGCCCTTTTTAAAGTATGTTTAACATAAAAACCCCTTTTTATACATGTAGGATCTGTTTAGCCCTTATAAAAACATAAATGTCACTTTTGCCCTTCTCTTTTGTTTTCTTGACAATTTTGACCTCTAACAAGGTTTTTGTTGAAATCTTTTGTGTCTTAAACATGTAATCACTTTGGCTTGATAATGTGATGTATATAATGTCATAGTTCATAGATCTTTGCTAAATAATACTTAAGATTTCGAGATTTACTAACTAACACATTATTACCAAATAAGCTAAGTATTCACACCAAACATGCATATAACACATAGATCTACACATTTACTTGCATTCTCCCCCAAAATCATTTGAAAACCGAAAACAAGGGGGGTATGAACTCACATTAGCTTGATATTTCGGTTTTTGAAGAAGAATGGAAAGGGATGAAGTGATTTTCGGCCCTAGCAACTTTCTTGAATGGATCTCGAGCTTAAGAAGTTTTCTAGGAGTATGATCACCAAAAGCTTGTTTAGAAGGAGTGATCTAACATGAGAAAGAAGTTATGTAACTTGGATATGTAAAGACTTACCAAGAATGATGATTTTTGGTGGTGGAAACCTTCTTGAAGATGCTTAAAGTCTCGAAAATTTAGAAAGGAAAGGAGGAGTGTTCTTGTGAATGTTTTGAGAGAAATTTGCAAATGGAGTGTGTGTGTGTGTGTATCTTCGGCCGAGAGTAGAAGAAGAGAGGGGAGAGAGAGTGGTGAGGTGACTAGTATGGATGTATGGGGGTCCTTGCATGGATACATGATGTACAAAATAGAGGTGGCACTCCAAAGTCAACCCCCCCCCCCATTTCACTTCTTTTTCCTTTTTTTTGATTTATACATGGGCTGATATTTTGGGCCAAGAAGAAAGGGTGGAGTGGTTTGGGTCCATTAACTTTAGTTAGGATATTGGTACCCTAAACATAACATTTTTCGGCCCATTGGGACCTTGGAAGCATTCACGACCCAAATAGAATAAAAGAATGGGCTTATGGCTCACTAAGGTTAATTGGATTAGTTTTGGCCCAATAAGGTGTTGGATTATTGTCTAAGTCCATAACTATATTTGGTATGTACTTGACCCGACCCGGCATGGTCCATTTGGGTTGCACTTCACCGGCACAATTTATATGGATAGTCTTTTGAGAATAGTATATTTATGATTTATATTAATATATTATAAGTTCTAATATATTAATATGGAATCATATTATTTAATTAGTATTGATCAAGAATTAATTTAGAATTAATTAAGTGATCAAAAAGAACTAATTAAATATGGACTCTTATATATATGGAATGGGCCAAGTTCATTTAGGTTGGGCTAAGCTTTCATGGATGGTCCATGGAGCTTTTAACCCATGGATCCTATGTAAATGAAAGGTCATGGGTATTAGGGTTTACATGGATGTAACCCTAATCCTCCATAATATATAAAGGGGTCCTTGGCTCACAAAATTGGCACCAGTGTGTGAAAATAAGAATGGGCCGATTTTAGTGTGCATACATATTCTCTCAAGTTCTTCCAAGGTGTTTTGGTGATTTGTGATTCCATTTGAGGCTTCCACACTATTGGGGCTAAGCTCTTAAAGCTTGAAGACATCAAGCTACATCAAAAGGTATGTCATCTAACTAGAACTTTGTAGTATAGGTGCTTCATAATATGCTAGTTAGGATGAAACCTTGGAATAGTTAATATTTGCATGTATAATAGAGAAAACATAGATCCAAGGTTTATAGGGTTGCATGTACACCATAGGAGTGTTAGAATGCTCAAAACCCAACAGTGGTATCAGAGCCAGGTTGTTTTCTGTTATATTGATGCAAATGTTTTATTTTCAAGTTGAAAAAAAAAAGGAAAAAAAACATGACGTTTGTCAAATTTTAAGATAATTACTTGTTTTTGTGAAAAACTAATTATTTGTAAAATTTGAATCATTTTCTATATGAGTTGAATTAGGTCAAATTTAGTAAAAGATAAAATGATATGATTATTTTATTAGTTTTAAAAGTTTGATCTAAAGAGTTTTTTGAAACCTCCATAAGTTATGGATATGAAAAGGTTTTTAAAAAAATTGATTCAAAGTTTTTTATGGAGTTAGAAAACTTGGTCTTAATGTTTTAAAGAATTTCATAACTTGTTCTTAAGTTATGGAACATGAAAAAGTTTCATCATAAAACAAGTATTTAACTCCATAAGTTATGGAATCCAAAAGTTTTCAAGAGTTACAAAACTTACCCTCAAGTTTTGGAATTTGGAAAAAGTTTTTTATGATAAAAAAAAGAATTGAATTCTAAAACTCTTGGGTTCATAACTTAAACAATTAATTAAATGGTTTTAATTTTGAATTTAATAATTGGAATTATGATGTTTTTATTGAATAATTCAATTAACTCTTATGGACTTTATTAATAGATAATTAAAGTGTTTAATTAAAAGAGAATTAATAATTCTATAATGACATGGTTTAAATTTAATTAAATTAAGAGTATAGTTTAATTAATAGATTAAACCACCAAGTATTTTAAATGTCTAAAATACACCCTTATACTATTATAAGATTAAAAGTTTAATATATTATATGTATAAGAGCAATTCGTCTTACCATTACTAGGCCTCATTCACGAAGCCGGTCTATAAAGGGGGTATAAGGTTACTGCCTATAGAATGGCAGTTTAATGGGTGTCCACTCTCACCCACCGCTTCATTGACTGGTGGAGGGTCGTTAGCCGAACAGGTAGGACAAGGACTATAATTCTCCCTTCATTATAAGTATAATGATAAATACTAAGTAACTAAACACTTATAAATTCCCAATCTTAGTTACTTAGGAAAATGTGAATAAGGTGCTAATCCATGAAATTACACTTTGCACTTTGTTTAAGCTGTTAGTGGAGCGTGTGTGGTTAACCGGCACACTAACCTGGACTTAACAAGGTAGGCAAAGGGTAACTTAATGTTTATCATAGTATCGTTGGAGCGTGTGTGGCTAACCGGCACATCGATTGAGGGGTAAATATTAAGGGTACCAAGTATATTTGCATGGTTACTTTACACCTTGTTTTGTGATCCTCGGCATCCCAATCACAAAACCTGAAGGGCACACTCGAGATTGAAACATGTCATTGAAAAGTTCAATGAATCTCAAAAGAATCTAGGAGTTTCAAAACCAATTAAAACCTAATAATACATTTCGTTTATCTTGGTGGAAATTGGTGAATCGTCATTCACCTACCTTCAAATATTTTATAGCTTGGATTACAGCATCCCTCTTCCAAGTTATAAAATAGTTTGTTGGGTCCTAGCCTTAATATATCATATTGGGTGTTATATTAAAGACTTAAATCAACTTTACGTGAATTTCTCCCATTGTTGATGTCTGGTTTAGACAACAATGATCTTCCCAGACCAAGCTTTCCTAATGAATATGACTTCCCGAGTTTGGCTCATGGAAGTCATACTTCTCTTCCTCCACCTCCTCCAATTATTCTCCCTAACCCACAAGTTCAAGGTCACTCAAGCCCTAATGGCAAGCAAGGTCTATGTGTGATCACATCTTAGAGATGAAGTCACATATTGACAAGCTGGGAGAGTTGGGTGTCAAAGTCTTGAGAAAGTTGGATGTTCAATCACTTTCTAAGTCACATAGTGAGTTCCTTTGGGACTACTATGAAACAGACTATGACATGAACCTGAATGATCATATCTATTTGCTTGGTGCTGCTGAATCAGCAATGATTTGGAACGATAGTAAAGCAAATTTGATTAGAAGATCAACTTCCCAAAAACTTTATGGACAGTGACAATGGTGACACTGGAAATCCAGAAAAAGCATTCTCTTCCCAATGGAAAGGGATTGGCCATAGTCAACCCGGTTGACCAAATGGTAAAGAGAAAGGCTAAGTCTGAGATAGTCCCATTACCAAAGGGTCCATATGTTTATTTTTCCAAAGGAAGGGGCGTTGATTGCAAAGCTGCCAAATTTACCTAAGGATGTTAAAGTCAATAAGTTTGACTCTACATCAGGTAGAGCCCATTATCTAACTCTGTTAAGTTCTATTCTGAGATCCTCATTACATGATGTGACTGGGTCACATGTTGATGTTTTAAGAATCAAAGAATAGAGAGAAATCTTAAAGGAAGTATATGTTGATTCTGATCGCGAAGGTGGATTTCGATCGCATCAGAATTTTGAGCAGTTGCTTAAGAAGTTATGATATATTGCTAAGGAATAGATAACAACAATTTTCCATGTGGATTGTAAGGATAAGTTTTTCCGCAAAGTTTTAAAATAAAAGAAAATTGTTTAATTTTATTTATTTGAAGTATCCTTACAATGGCATTTGTGGAAAATTGTTGCTTATATGATTCCACTGACAGCAATATTGGAAAATGGATTTGATTCTTTCATTTGTGGTAGTGTCTAAATTTACCAAATCAGGAAAGTTCCTCATCGCCCAAGTTTCAATTGGACCGAAACTTGGAATCATGCAAGTTGAATAGTATGATGAATGAGAACTTTCAAGCATTGGAAAATCAAGACTAATTACTTGTTCACATGGATGTGTGAGTCAAGTGAAGGACTAAAGGGATCGAGTACACATTCTTGTGCACTGGTCATGTCCACCACAAAGCTCGTTAAGACTATTTGATTTACTAAAGTTTAGTAAATATGGTTATACTTACAAGTTTAAGTATAATTCTGAAACATTGGAAAAGTCTCAATGTATGGCAGAACGAATGGGAAGAATCAAATTAGGCAGAAAGATAAAAGTTTCTCAAATCTGAAAATATGGGAGAGTACTTTAGTATCATGTTTGTGATCATCTTAATGATTTAGAAATCATATCACAATTAGTCCTCTAAAGGTCTTCTTAGTGCATTCTTATGACTAAGAAGAGGAGTCATGAATTGTTGAAATGGTTAGATCAGGAAGATGAGTCATACTTCGTTCCAAAACAATTCTTAGAGTCATACTCCAAGATTGTAACTTGAGTGACATATCTTAAAGAAAGGTTTAAAACACTTGTCAAATGTAAGAGTAAAAGTGTCCTACTCTTGTACATTTGAAATTGGTAAGTTGTGATGTTTTGGATAAAACAAAGACCAACTAAGGCCAATTGTGTGAAGTGTTTGTCTTGATAAAGAATCCGCACTATCTCTTGAATATTTGGCAAGATAGTCTTATATGTCAAGAGGATAGTGGGAGTCTTAAAGATCCTAAAAAGAATTTCAAGAACTAATCAAGAATAAAACCTGAGGTTCTTCAGTAGCACACGACTTGAGGTTTATAACCTATCGTGTTGACATATTCTGTGCCCATTCCAGTTAAAGTGTGCTTTGCATAGGAGTTCTGAAAGTTCTCAATTGGTTGCATAACAACTTGGAAGCAATGGCAGGCCCTGTACTGCCATGTGGCAAGAAGTTAAGATTGCATAAGTTCAGTCCATATGAGTTTGGATTTGTCATTATCCTTGTCTTGTGACTATGGTTTTGACGATTCACATGGATAAGAACACATACACCATAAAATCTAAGGGTCATAAGGTTTCTCTCCGATTCATGAAAATGATGGTGAGGAAACACTTCCACCAAGTAGATTTGAAGCAGATGGCAAAAGGTCTAAACAATTGAGACTATGATTACGACATCCCTTTTCATAAATCTGAAATTGTTTAGACACACATACATGCTATCTAAGGAAAGGTGTATGATTTTGATAAAGTTTTATCAAAGCATCTCGTATCAGAAATCTGAACTTTGGTAAGAAAGTCAATAAAGTATTGATTTCTAGAAGTCCAGCTGATTTCTGAGTACATGTCAAAGCTAGTGGGAGCATAAGTGTTATGCTAATAATCATCATGTAAGTGGGAGCATGATAATTATTGTTAGTGTTGCAAGTTAGCAATGTTAATTATAGAAAACAAAATTTTCAATTCGTGAGGCTGCAGGGATTGAAAAAGTTGTTTTGCTATAATTAAGGGAGAGGATATACTTCATTTCAGTTCTAAAGGCTTAGATTGAGACCTTAATCATCTTTAGTCAAGAATATATATATGAATTTCATGTTGGATTGGTTCAACTTAAGGAAATTCTATATATTGCGTTCTCAAAATTCGATTATGATTACGGCATCCCTCTTCATAGTCAAATTTTGAAAACATGGCAATAAAAATATTGTAGCAAAAGACTGGTCTAGAATCATGTCTTTATGTGAGACATCATGAATCGTGTACCATTTGCTTTGGGTACAGGATCGATTGCATGTGCTATAATATTTGTCATTTCTAAATTTTTCCAAATGCCCAGAGGCATTAAGAAGGGAAAAGGTCTAGAATTGGATATGACTAAAATGATTAAGCAATTGTCGAGGACAATCTGAGGTTTACCAAAGATTGGTTGCTCATGGACAGTTGGAAGTATAGTGCTAATTTTGGAAGGACCATATTGACATATTCTGAAAAGAGGCATCTCTTATTTAGAAGTGATAGTCAAAATGAGAATATGGAGTTGTCTCCATAGGTGGAAGTTATCTGTGTAAGATTAGAAAACTTAATGCAAGAAGCATGTCTAAAGCAATGTACTTTGAATATGAGACTTAGTTTCCATGGAGTTGATCTCCATTGGAATACCTTATAATGACTGTTGACAAGTCTTTGTGACTTTGTACATATTCATTACAGGAGGGTCAGTGCATATAAGTTTAAAATCTAAACAGATTTCGATAAATGATAGGAATTTGAAGTTCTCACATTTTTCGATAAGGATTTGGGAGTGTGAAATTAGAATCATTGAAATTATGTTCAATTGGTTTATTTCAGAAAGTAAGGATCATAGACAAACATAGAGTGCATACTTGGTGTATGGCAAAGCTATCGTTTAAGAAAAACATAGTGTACATGCTTGGAGCATGGGACAACTAGTGTTTTTAATTCAAGTATAAAGTTGATAAAACCGAAACAATGAATAATGAGTAATCAGTATGGTGATAAATAAAAGTGTTTATTTATATTCATAGGGTTTGATACCATATTTGATTCATTTATTCTTGTGTTTCACTTTGCATGTTTTGACTTCCAGAATAACTAAGTCGCTCTTCCTGAATGATTAAGTTATTCAAACCATCCACAGTCGGTCATATGTTGGAAGTAGATATGAATCAAGACTGTCATGGGTTGGTTTGTAGAGGTCCAAGTTGGTGGACAAAGTGGTGCTACAACACTCATGAGTGCTCATAAGTTCTGAGTATTGGATTCAACCCACGCTCATTTGAATCACTTCATGGATTTTATCACGAGTGATCATGAGACGATAATATCTTATATTCTTAAAACCTAGAGATATGAGTTGTTACTATGAGTTGGTTATACATTGATTGCACGAAAACGCATTGGTAACTCGATGTTATAAAACGTGCCTTTGTGTATGATTCAACAAGTAGTAGAACAAGCCATATGAGTGGAAGTTCATCCATTCCTTTTACCTTCGGGATAAAAGCGATATATGTGGGCCCCTCGATGATTTAGCGATGACACATGTGAGTGCTTGGCCAAGCCAGGACTGATTTGATTTGTTCAATCAGTCAGTCATCATAAATCGAAAATCGGGAAAAAACAAATGGACAGAGAGAATGATTATAATCCATGTCTCAGTCCATATGATATCTAGAATGGAGGAATATATGATCCCTTATCTAATGGACAAGTCATTGACAAGGTCAGAGTTCGACAGCGGCTTTAAGAGCTACGATTGCCAGTTAGGTTTTGAAGTCATACTCAATAATAGTTTTAGACTTATCCAAGTGGGAGACTGTTGGATTAATGTCTAAGTCCATAACTATATTTGGTATGTACTTGACCCGACCCGGCATGGTCCATTTGGGTTGCACTTCACCGGCACAATTTATATGGATAGTCTTTTGAGAATAGTATATTTATGATTTATATTAATATATTATAAGTTCTAATATATTAATATGGAATCATATTATTTAATTAGTATTGATCAAGAATTAATTTAGAATTAATTAAGTGATAAAAAAGAACTAATTAAATATGGACTCTTATATATATGGAATGGGCCAAGTTCATTTAGGTTGGGCTAAGCTTTCATGGATGGTCCATGGAGCTTTTAACCCATGGATCCTATGTAAATGAAAGGTCATGGGTATTAGGGTTTACATGGATGTAACCCTAATCCTCCATAATATATAAAGGGGTCCTTGGCTCACAAAATTGGCACCAGTGTGTGAAAATAAGAGTGGGCCGATTTTAGTGTGCATACATATTCTCTCAAGTTCTTCCAAGGTGTTTTGGTGATTTGTGATTCCATTTGAGGCTTCCACACTATTGGGGCTAAGCTCTTAAAGCTTGAAGACATCAAGCTACATCAAAAGGTATGTCATCTAACTAGAACTTTGTAGTATAGGTGCTTCATAATATGCTAGTTAGGATGAAACCTTGGAATAGTTAATATTTGCATGTATAATAGAGAAAACATAGATCCAAGGTTTATAGGGTTGCATGTACACCATAGGAGTGTTAGAATGCTCAAAACCCAACATAAGGCCCATTAGGGTTAGAATGAATCATTCTAGGCCCAAATGGTCCAAAATGTTTTAGATTTATGAATTGGGTCCAATTAGGATCCAATTAGGGCTTCTAAGTCCAATAAAGTTGAATTGGGTGCTTATTGGTCCATTAGGCCCAATAAGGAACTCCTAGTCCAATATGGACTTAAACCATGGATCTTAGGGCTTCAGACTCTTTGATGAACGTGAATGGTGAATCTAAATGAACATCGAGTGAGATTTACTTAGAGTATATGTTTTACAATAGTTGAATGGTTACACATGAATAGAATTTCCTAGCTAAAATGCCAGTTGTGACAACGTGAACCCATTGTTGCTCATCTCAAGCGGATGCTAGTTTCGTACATTCAAGAGGTTGGCAAAATGGACATTGAGATTGCAACAGTTCTACGAAAGAGGCCGACTGTGTTCCCCAAGGCCGCTCCAGAAGATTTTGACAAAATGAAGCTGGGGAAAATACTACAGGAAGGCTGGTGCATGGCTTTTCAAATCAAAGAGCGAACAGATGCTGATTTCCACAAAGTTTGCTTCTATCTTGTTGATAAGAATCTTTACTTCTCTTCTTGCCTGCAATACATTTTGGAGTTTATGGATAAATGCAAAGCGAATCGTAAATGGGATAAGAAGTGTTTCTCCGATATGATCCTTGTGTATATCCAGGTTTGCAAGGCCTTGCTTGTCACACCCCCGAACCAAACGGCGGAAACGTCCGGGGGCTTGCGCGTGACTTTATCCTTGTAGAATCATCACATAATATATAATTGAAACATAGCATCATCATAATCACACATGTAATATAACAACATACATTGTTTACATCGAGTATTGTGTTTAAATATTACATGCCAAAATGTGTAAAGTATGATGAAACAAAATATAGCAAAACATCTGTTAGATTATTCAGCCCAACCTGCTTCAACGGTTTCCTGAGAATACAAGTTAATTTAAAAAGGTCAACATAAAAATGTTGGTGAGTTCATAAGCATATTTGAGAAAATGATTTGTATAGCTTTGTAATCACAAGAAAATCTTGTATTTTCTTAAAATAGTTTAGTATGGTTGTGTCCGATCTTGTACTAATGCATGTGTGTTTTTGTTTGAAAGAATTCCAAATGGTAAATGAAAAGATTGTAAAGAGAATGCCCCCAGACAACCCTATGTTGCCTGTAAAAAGAATGTCGGTACATCAACCCCCGAGGTACTCATCAACCCCCGAGGTCGAGTACCGGTGCGAGTATGTTCCTGAGTAATCCAAAGAGAAAAGAGAATGGTCTCCCGTAAATTTCATAACGTTAATTCCTCTCAGTTAGTCGTTATAACCATACTAATTAATGACAATGTCGCCTGTCTTGGCGTTGTTGAACGCCAACGGATAATAGAATAAGGTTTTTGTTCACCCTAGACTGATGTAGTCTAACTGTAGCGAACAACTCAGGCGTGGGGTGTCATCCCCGTATAGATCTATACAGAAACCCCCTCTGTCCCTCCAAGAGATTCTGATTATAAGTACAGGCTACGATCGTACACTTAGTAGGTGTCAGCCGACATGTCTCACTAGATCCTTAATCGAATTTACGCGAAGAAAAACATATAAAACTCATTCCAGACCCATTGGGTCATGTAAACGAACCACAAAGGCTCGCTAAACATGTAAGTCTTTTCTAGGCCCGAAAGGAACGAGATTATATAACATGGGCCCAAAATATATGTAAAAGGACAACCGATGCCCATTTCACATGTAAGGTATTTACGGGCTCAAATAGCATGCAAATAGTATCCAAGGTTCGTCGCGCATGTTAATGGGTCAATGAGGCCCAACAAACATATAAATAATATTCATGACCTATCAAACATATAAATGGGCCACTAAGGCCCAATAACATGAGAACGACAAAATTAGCTCGTTTGTTATTATTTTGCTAGTAGCAGCTCAATTATTTACTAAAATGGCATAAAAAGCCAACTTTTTGTAAAAATTGACATTCTTGGCCCATTAAGCCAAAAATTTACAATTAAGGCCCAAGTTTAGTAAAAATAACATTTTAGGCCCCATTTTGGACAAAACTTGCATTTAAGGCTAGTATTTGTAAAAATAACATTTTTAACTCATGTTTGTCAAAAATATCATTTTTGGCTTGGTTTTTGTGAAAATATACATTTTCGGCCCATTTATAGAAAACTTCATCTTTTTGGCCCAAATGTTCATAATTTTGCAACTTTAACCCCTTTTTATCAAAAATTTACATTTTTGACACAACTTTCTTGAAAGTGACAATTTAACCCGCCAAAGACCAAAAATTTCAACTTTTGGGCCCAAAACCGTGAGAAGCCCAAATAAGGCCTATTTATGAAAATATTTACATTTTTGGTTCCTATAAGGTCTCAAATGTCGAGGTTAGCCATTATTTAGCAAAACTTTCCTTTTGAACCCCCCTTACTAGCCGAGAGTTACATAAACAACCCATATCTTGTCACCTTTCTCATTTTTAGCCCCTTTCATGAAGTTTTTCTTAGATTCAAGTATCCTTGATGTATTTTAAACCTTTTTCTTGTGAGATATGTTGAAATAGGTGTTATGTTATACCAATATCATCATCTTTTAGTAGATCTTTTAGTTCATGAAGATTTCAACACATAAACACATATGTAACTAAGGAAAACACACAAAATCATGCATACACACATAGATCTACACAAAACAACTTGTATTCACCCCCAAAACAAGGTAAAAATCGAAAATAGGGGGTATGAACTCACTTTGCTTTGAGGTTTTCGGTTTTTGATGAAGAATGGATGAGATCTCGGCCCTAGATGTGTTCTTGAGGAGATTTTTGAACTTAGATGGTTCTAGGAAACATGATTAACTAAAACATGTGTCTGAGAGGAGTAATTGAGTTTAAAATGAAGTACATCAACTTGAGTTTGTATTATCTTACCATAATGTCAAGTTTGGAGTGATCTTCTTGAGAACCCACCTACTACTCACGATTTTTCTTGAGAAAAGAAGAGTGGAAGAGTGTTGAATGGTTGAGAGAATAGGTGTTGAATTTGAAATGTGAGAGAGGTTGGAGAGTGAGTGAGGTCGAGAGTTAGGGAGAGAGATAAGAGAGAGGAGAAAGGTTGACTTTTGAAGAGGATGATGTGAGAGTTGCATGGATACATGCACTCTTGCATGGATACCCACCAAGTATTGATGAGGTGTCACTCCATTTCCCTCCCATTTGTTTTTCCTTTTTTTGTTGTTGGGCCGAGAGAGGGGGAAGAGGAAAGGAAATGAGAGAATTTGGGCCCTTTCTTGACTTAGTTCGAGTTTATGAGGCCCAATATGAAGATTTTTCGGCCTATTAGGCCCTTATGAGGGCTCATGGCCCAATTAGGCCCAAGAATATAGTTTACGGCCCATTAGGGCTTATGAAACCATTTATGGCCCATTAGAGATAAGATGAATCATTCTAGGCCCACATGACCCAAAATGCTTTAGTTTCATGGATGTGGGTCCAATTAGAGCCCAAATAGGGTTCCGTGACCCAAAATAGTCAAATTGAAAGTTTATTGGTCCATTAGGCCCAATAAGAGGATCCTAGTCCATAATAAACTTGAACCGAGATTTTTAGGGTTTTCAACCCATAGTTGAATATATGAGATGTATCATATTAGGTTTTGAACTTCAATCTGGAGTTTAGATTCAAATAGATGATTTCATGTTAGCATATAGCATGATATTCACTTAGAGTGCAAATCTTACAACAGCTGATGTTTACATGAAAATAGAATTTCCTAGCTAAAAATGCTAGTTGTGACATTGCTGAGCATTGTACACAAGCTTTTTGAAGTTCAGAGGTGTACTCAACCGTGAAGGTCTCCTGCCTCAATTGACGCAAAGGGGGAGATTGTTGGGTCATATGGGTTGCGTCATTGTGTATTTAATGTTTAGTCCATTTTGTATAGCGGGTTGGGCATGTCCACCCATTTATTTATTATTAGGGTTTTACTATTTAAAGTGCATGCGTGCACCGTATATTATAATCGTCCACGTTGTAAACCCTACACAGCCTTTACAGTAGCAGTTCTTCATCGAGCTCTTCTAAGGCTGTGCTTATTAATCATGCAGCACAACTTTGATCTTCTTTTTGTGTTTTGATTCTTTTACCTGTTTGAATCTAACCGATCATTCAAGTTTTATACTTAACAACCCTATAACCAATCACTAAATTACATTTTCTTTATGTTCCATCTGCTACGTAGAAAAAGACATGTCGTTCTTATTTAAAAAAAATTATTTTCACTCCGACCCAATACAACCCATCGAAAGGAAACTAACCACCGCCCAAAAAGTATTGGTCGAAAGGACCACATAAGTATGTTAAATAAGATATGTGCTATTTTAATCTGTCAACCGTGTAGTACATGGGTTATCACGTAGATGATAACTCTCACTAAGTGTTGTAAAACAATAATATGTAGAAAAAGTATGCATGCTATTTATTATTATCAAGAACCATTCATGTTTTTATGAGAATGACCATAAAATGATTTGGTTTTCCATTTCCAGGTTAAAGGATTGGAATCATTCATATATAGTATTATAGAACATGATGTCAAATACAATTATCCTTAAGGTATGCCTTTTGAAGATGATTTCCAATTTTATTTGAAGAATTATTTTGCACATATAGTACTAGACGAATTCTCACGCGTTGCGCAGCGTAGGTTAAAAATATATTGTTAAAATGTTGAAAAATATATGTTTAAAATGGTTATATTATTGACATTAACTTTGACATAATATTTTGAACAATATTATTCATTGACATCAATCCACATTCATCATTAATAAAAATTAAATATAATTATCTATTTAATATTATTTTTAATAATTTTTATGATTGATTAATTTAAATTTTTACTTATGCGATTATTTTCTAATTTCAATAATGATGTTCATTTAAAATACAATTTATTTGTTGTTAACGTTATGTAATTTATAAATTGATGTTATTATCATTAAAATTTATTGTTCTTTAGTTTTAAACCACTTATCATTTAAACATACACTAAATAATAAACTGATAAGATAGACAATTTGCATTTCAAAAGAGATTTGCATGGATAATATGACATATTCATGATTTTTATAATTTGATTTTATTATTTATAATTATGGTTTATTAGTTTTAAAACCACTTATTATTATTAATAATGAAAGAAAACTTTTAAAAGACACTTTTTATTATAATTAAATGTTAAACATATACTAAAATATAAAGTGATAAGATAAACAATTTACATTTTAAAGAGACTTACATGGATATTATGTATAATATTGCATATCCATGATTTTTTATTAATTATTACTTTGAAGCAACACAAACATACAAACATATATACAATATTTAATTAAATATTATCTATATCATTTTCCGTAACATATGATCGATAATATGAATCTAATCTAATTTACATTAAAGTTTCAACCACAACATACAATGATTGTTTTAAAAGAATAATTAAACCAAGAAAAATATAAAAAATGAATTAGTATATAACAGACTTACAAATTAAAAACTTTAACATAATAACATGACTCGAAAAATGGTACAAAGCCTCAAACCAACACAAAATATTTAAGCTTGTTTTCTTTGTGAATTTTGTATGTGATTTGTATTTGTGTGTCTATTCAAAAAGAATGACATTTTTATAGTATATTATTCATTAATTGCTAATTAAACATATTATATAAGTTATAAAACCTTTCATGATATGTGATTCATTACTTTGAAGGTGAAAAGGTGTGGGGGTTTCAAATGCATAAGGTGCTTGGAAATTTATGTAGGGGTTTCAAATGCATGAGGTGATAGGAAAAATGCCTCATTTATAAGTATAGTATGATATGATATGATATAGATTATAAAAATATCTTTAGGAAATATTTTAGTTAAAATGAGATTACAATTTAGTTTTTGCATTTAGCACTACAATTTATCACTTTTAACTATTCACAAAATATTCTTTGGGTTTTTAAGTGAAACTGAAATTTATATTTAAGTTGACACTGTAATGTTATATTTAAATTAACAATTTAAGTATTTTGTCCAAACTGTTCAAAAGTTGTAGCTTTAAACTGATAATGGTTTACATAAAACAACATATTAAATCTAATAAATTAAGTATAATATGTTAAAAGTTAAAGACATAACTTTATAAGTAGAAGTAAATATATTATTTTAATATTAAAATTTAGTTTATTTATGATTATACTTTATGTTTGATATTTATTTAACCTTATTAACAAACTTATAATCATTATTAGAAAGACACTACAATTTATCATTTTTAACTATTTACAAAATATTATTTGGGTTATTTAAGTTGACTTATAATGTTATATTTAAATTAACAATTTAATTATTTTATACAAATTGTTCAAAAGTTGTAGCTTTAAAATGATAAAGGTTTACATACAACATAATATTAAAACTAATAGGTTAAGTATAATATGTTAAAATTTAAAAATATAACATTGTAAGTAGAAGTAAATATATTCTTTTAATATTGAAATTTAGTTTATATATGATTAAACTTTAGGTTTGATATTTATTTAACCTTATTAACCAACTTATAATCATTATCAGAAAGAAATTGAAAAGTCATGAGAGTTTCAAACGAATGTGGTGAAAGGAAAAATGCTTCCTTTATAAGTATAGTGGACGAATTCCCGCGCGTTGCGCAGTGTGCAATTATATTGTTTAAAATCTTGATTTTTATAACGGGTGTTTAGTTGTTAGAAGTTACTATGACCAAGTTAATAAAATTCATCAACGTCCGGATTAAAACGCAAGACCTTCAATCTAAAAGAAAAACCTCTACTAAGTGGGTTAGTCTCACATTAATTAAATATACATTTCAGTTTAGGTTTTATATCTAAAAATATACATAATTTTTAACTATTAGAAAAATAGTCTTATGATATTTTGATTTATGGTTGTGATTTAAAATCATTTTTATTTTAACCAATAAGTTATATGTATATATTAGGTTGAAAAATGAAGAGTTGGTTTGAACTTAGACTAATAATTGATTTTAATGTATTAAATAAATCAAATTAAGGAGGTTTAAGTGAATGATTTAATTAAGTTAAAAAAAACCGAGTATGTTTGGTTAATTACTTGAAAGATCAAGAGTTTCTATAACTTTCAAATGAATCTTTTGCATTAATATGACATTTATTATAAAATAAAAACCAAGATTAGTGAATAACTAAAAAATACACATTTTAATAATCTTGGCATTGATATTTCTTATTAGGTGTTTGTTTAATAGTTTCAACATTTATTATCATTTCTATTATTAGTTATTAAGAATTTTTTGTAGGTTTAAGTTGTGGAGGTAGCTTGTTCGAGCTATGTGTTTCTTCATAAAAGTCCAATTATTACTTTATTGCAATCAATGTGTTTGACTCCTTACTCTGTTAATGTTGATTTAAGAAAATCATTGCATTGATCATTTTCAAGAATATGAAACGTGTGAATGGATAACAACAATAGAATTAAAAACCAAGAGATACAACTTGTACAACAAACCTACAACAATTAACAACGGTAAAAGGGTAAAGTTTTTGGCATCATCTTTAAAAACATCAATGCATCATCTTATTAAAAACTATAAAATTTCCTCATCAAGCAATAAACTCATCATTTCATTAAAGTGAATTTCTACATATCAATATGAACTTCAACACAAAAACTTGCATATTGTTCAAAATGTGAGGTAATCTTCAACTTAAATATTCATTAAATCTAGAGTGTTTATAAATAAGTTCAACAAATTACGCATATCACATTTCAAGCAGAGTTAGAATTATAAAACTTGAAGTTAAATCCTCCCCCTTGATTGCTTTATTCACCAATTCAATTTTACCCCCAATAATATAAACTTATAAGAAATGGATGGTGTAGAGCCTTGCGTTTCAAAAAATAATTGCTCGTACCTGTATGCTCAATAAAATATTGTATGTGTCAATTTTTAAAATAGATGTTAGAAAGTTCTCAAACCTAAGAGAAACTTTTATTCACGATTAAAAACACAATAGGTGAACAAACCAACAAAAAAAACAATTGTTTTGATTAAAAACACAAAATGCATACCTTGCTTATTATAGATTATTGAACTTCAATATTATATTGACAACATAAGACTTTCATTTACATCAAAACAGAGAACAAAGGATCACTATTTCAAATGAATGTGGTGAAAGGAAAAAATGTTTCCTTTATAAGTATAGTGGACGAATTCCCGCGCGTTGCGCAGTGTGCAATTATATTGTTTAAAATCTTGATTTTTATAACGGGTGTTTAGTTGTTAGAAGTTACTATGACCAAGTTAATAAAATTCATCAACGTCCGGATTAAAACGCAAGACCTTCAATCTAAAAGAAAAACCTCTACTAAGTGGGTTAGTCTCACATTGACGTTTAATTCAATATACATTTCAGTTTATGTTTTATATCTAAAAATATACATAATATTTAACTATTAGAAAATAGTCTTATGATATTTTGATTTATGGTTGCGATTTAAAACTATTTTTATTTTAACCAATAAGTTATATGTATATATTAGGTTGAAAAATGAAGAGTTGGTTTGAACTTAGACTAATAATTGATTTTAATGTATTAAATAAATCAAATTAAGGAGGTTAAAGTGAATGATTTAATTAAGTTAAAAAAACCGAGTATGTTTGGTTAATTACTTGAAAGATCAAGAGTTTCTGTAACTTTCAAATGAATATTTTGCATTAATATGACATTTATTATAAAATAAAAACCAAGATTAGTGAATAACTAAAAAAAAATACACATTTTAATAATCTTGGCATTGATATTTCTTATTAGGTGTTTGTTTTATAGTTTCAACATTTATTATCATTTCTATTATTAACTATTAAGAATTTTTTGTAGGTTTAAGTTGTGGAGGTAGCTTGTTCGAGCTATGTGTTTCTTCATAAAAGTCTAATTATTATTTTATTGCAATTAATGTGTTTGACTCCTTACTCTGTTAATGTTGATTTAAGAAAATCACTACATTGATCATTTTCAAGAATATGAAACATGTGAATGGATAACAACAATAGAATTAAAAACCAAGATATACAGCTTGTACAACAAACCTACAACAATTAACAACGGTAAAGGGTAAAATTTTGACATCATCTTTAAAACATCAATGCATAATCTCATTAAAAACTACAAATTTCCTCATAAAGTGATAAACTCATCAGCTCATTAAAGTGAATTTCTACATATCAATGTGAACTTCAACACAAAAACTTGCATAGTGTTCAAAATGTGAGGTAATCTTCAACTTAAATATTCATTAAATCTCAGAGTGTTTATAAATAAGTTCAACAAATTATGCATATCACATTTCAAGCAGAGTTAGAATCATAAAACTTGAAGTTAAATCCTCACCCTTGATTGCTCCATTCACCAATTTCAGTTTTACCCCCAATAATATAAACTTATAAGAAATGGATGGTGTAGAGCCTTGTCTTTCAAAAAATAATTGCTCGTACCTGTATGCTCAATAAAACATTGCATGTGTAAATTTTTAAAATAGATGTTAGAAAGTTCTCAAACCTAAGAGCTACTTTTATTCACGATTAAAAACACAATATGTGAACAAACCAACAAAAATAACCAATTGTTTTGATTAAAAAACACAAAATGCATACCTTGCTTATTATAGATTATTGAACTTCAATATTATATTGACAACATAAGATGTGACCACCGTCAAATTCAAGTCAAAGTCAAAGTCAACAAGTCAACAAGTCAAACCGGTCAAACTTAACTAGTACTTGTATGTTAAAAGTTATTCTATATATAAGAATGTGCATTTGTATGTCAAAAATTCAAGTGTCTCGGAGAATCTATGTGTTTATCAATGGGAAACCCTAAGAAGGGAGTTAAACGCATCAAAACACGACTATGGACCCTTTTGGGGACTTAAAACAATCATAAATGAAGCATAACAGGGTTCACGAACCTTGCATTGCGAGATTATACAATAATAATGGCTAAAAACAAATCTCTCTCAAAATCTCTGTCAACTTTTTATAGTCATCCGAGTCATCCCGACCCTTAACTTGGCCAAAAACCGCTTGAATCGAGAAGTTATATCGAAAAACAGCTAAATAGGGCCGAAACCCCTCTTAGGAACCGAACCTCTTAGAGCCGAACCCTCTTATTAGGACCGAAGCTCCTCAGGACCGAACCTTCCCTCTCAGACCGAACCTCGCATAGACCGAATACAGCCGAACCCTCGGTCCATTTCCGTCCCTCATCACCTTCGGTTCCCTCCTCACCTTCGGTTTCCTCTTCTACCTTTGGTCCGAAGTCAGAACCGAAACCTCCCACTCTCGGTTCCTTCTCCCTTCTCTCGGTTCTCACCTCCTAAGGACCGAACCTCGTAGGTTCGCTCCTAATTCCTGGTTTTCGACAACTTTCGCCTGTTAAGCCCGTTTTTGACGATTTTGACGGGGATTTTTCACCAAATTCATATTTTTATCATTTTAAACTCCCTAAACTCATATTTTATTTATTTCTCAAGGATTTATTAAATATAAATCATTATTTTACATTAAGAAGAATATTCTACCCCACAAGTGGGTCAAGTGTGCCCACTTGTCTCCATGTGTCATCTTATCATTTGTCCAACCCTATCCACATCACACAAACCAAGGCAACCATCCCTTCATCCTTACAACTTTCTCCAGCAACATCTATATAAAGAAATCCCTGGAGGATTTCTTGGCTTACTTTGATCATTTTCAAACAGTTATACACTTTTCTTACACCCTTCTTATCAAGCAAGAGAGCCTCTTTTCTCTCTACTTTCAGCCACTTTTTGGAAGTGTTCTTGAGCTACTACTTCACTTTTTGGTAAGTATTTCATATAAACTCAAGTGTTATTCCATGTTTTCATAACATCCTTGAATCATCTACCCACATTATAACACCAAAAATCGTTCTTAGGATCATCCAAACTCTCACGTGTTCATCAAGTGTTCTTGACTTGATACTCCTCGTCTTCGACTTTCCACTATTCAAGAAATCACTCAAGGTGAGTTCATACCCCTATATTTTCCAGTTTTCTTTAGTTTTCAGGGGGGGAATACAAGTTAAAACACCAAAACATATTTAAAACTTAACTTGACATCTTACAACAGAAAAGTTGTGACATGTTCACGAACTGTTTTACCCAACTTAAACTTAATATTTTTCAAAATTGTTTAACATGAAAATAGTTCAGGTTTATAACTTTAAAATGACTACTTGCACAACTCCATACGATTTTTCTATAATTTATGGTGATTTTTACAAAACTGTCTGTCACAGCAGCAACAAAATCGGACCAAGCTGTGAAGATGAACATGTTCACACTGGTTTGAGACCACCAAAAATTATAGGAAAATTTATGAATACAGTAGACTCTTTTTCCAAACTCTCAGAGTTTACGGATTCACTTTTCGACTTACAATGATTTTTCTATAAATATTCTAAAATAGTGACAGTTAAGGGTAAAAACTGTCAAAACAAGTTTAAGAGTTATTCACACCTTGTAACATGCTGAGCAAGGTGTGTAGGATTTACACTTAGTATTTTCAATGTCATTTTTATTGAAATACAAAGTCATGCATAACAAGTTTTCATTAAACATAAAACACTCTTGATAAACTATAATAGGTATAGTTTGAACACTTCATTTAACAAAGAAACACTAACACAATCAAATTACAAAAACGGGTACTTTCTTACAAATTACATGAACTTGTTAATGAATAAATTTGTGAGTCATTCTCCTTCAGGGTACTCTTAAGTACCACAGAAAAGTCTTGTAGTTATAATCAGAATCTCTTGGAGGGAGAGCATGATAGTTGTGTATAGATCTATATTGGGTCTGACAAACCCACACCTAAGCTGCTTGCAACAGCTAGACCGACAGGTCTGTGGTGACAAGTGTCATAACATTCCGACGCCTGAAGAACGTCGAGTACAAGGTCTTCGAGTTTTAGCATGGTTATAACAACTCACATGGGGAATTAACAAAACACACAGTTCACGGGGATTTAAAGAGTTTTATTTAAATATAAAACCACACACATAAGTATGACGATTTACTTACATATACTAAGTCTTGGTTCAGATAAGACTACAACAAACCTTTTAGAAAATATTGGATTTTCTGGAAACAAACTTTAAGGAACAACATTCATCTTTCATTCATAAACTGATTATGAACTCACCAGCTTTATGCTGATACTCTTTCAAAAACAACTTGTATTCTCAGGTATTCAGTAATTCAGGTAACTACAAGATTTTTGAAGGCAAGACGCTAAGGCGCAGATTTCTTTTGAACTATTTTGACATCATATGTAATTTATTTGGAAACATGTATTTTTGCAACGATGTAACCTTTTAAATTATATTTATGATGGTTGTGTTTACTTTCTTCACTATGGTTATGATATTGAGCATGACGTCCTCCGCCCCCGAACGTTTCCGCCGTTCCGGTTTGGGGGTGTTACATAAGACTTTCATTTAAAACAAAACAGAGATCAAAGGATAACTAATTAGACAAAAGAAGTATTTTGTTTTCGTTTAGGATATTTGTTTCTATAGAAGTAAGTATTTATAGGCTAACTACATTTGTGTGAAGGGAATTTCAAAAGTCAAATTAAATCATATAAGTTGGATAGTCTTGGAAGTTTCAAATGAATGAGATTCATTACTTTGAAGGTGAAAGGGTGTGGGGGTTTCAAATACATGAGGTGCTGGCAAATTTTTATGGGGGTTTCAAATGCATGAGATTCAAGGAAAAATGCTAGCTTTATAAGTATGTACTAGGCGAATGCCCGCGCGTTGCGCAGAAACACCTATATAGTTGAAGTCTTTACAAATATATGTTTTTTTAAAATATAACAATAATGTTGTTATTAAATTTGATATAATAATTTGTATACTAAATTGATATAATATATTGATTATTTTGAATTATATGATAATATATACATCTATTATAACCGCATTATCTCAATCGTTTGAATAACTTCTACCCGCAAGTTACACATGGATAAAATTAAATATAATATATGGTTTAATGTTATTTATAGTTATTGTTATTGTTAATAAAGTTTTTAAAATTTATTTGCCTAATGTTTTTATTTTTGTCATTATAATTATTTAAAACATCAAACATTGTTTTTTGATTTTAAAGGTAACAATATAATCATTTATATATAATTATTTTTCACTATTGTTATTGTAAGTTATTTTAAACTACTTATTTGAAAATTTTTAATGATTATAAAAATATCTTTAGGAAATATTTTAGTTAAATTGAGATTACACTTTAGTTTTTCCATTTATCACTACAATTTATCACTTTTAACTATTTACAAAATATTCTTTGGTTTTTTTAAGTGGAACTGAAATTTATATTTAAGTTGACACTGTAATGTTATATTTAAATTAACAATTCAAGTATTTTATTTAAACTGTTCAAAAGTTGTAGCTTTAAACTGATAATGGTTTACATACAACAACATTTTAAATCTAATAAATTAAATATAATATGTTAAAAGTTAAAGACATAACTTTATAAGTAGAAGTAAATGTATTATTTAAAAATTAAAATTTAGTTTATTTATGATTATACTTTAGGTTTGATATTTATTTAACTTTATTAATCAACTTATAATCATTTATTAGAAAGCCACTACAATTTATCACTTTAAACTATTTACAAAATATTTTTTGGGTTGTTTAAGGTAAAGTAAAATTTACATTTAAGTTGACCCTATAATGTTATATTTAAATTAATAATTTAACTATTTTATACAAATTGCTCCAAAATTGTATCTTTAAAATGATAATCGTTTACATCCAACAATATATTAAACTAATAAATGAAGTATAATATGTTCAAATTTAAAAACATAACTTTATAAGAAGAAGTAAATATATTATTTTAATATTGAAATTTAGTTTATATATGATTACACTTTAGGTTTGATATTTATTTAACCTTATTAACCAACTTATAATTATTATTAGAAAGAAATTGAAAAGTCATGGGAGTTTCAAATGAATGTGGTGAAAGGAAAGATGCATGAGAGTTTCAAATGCATGAGGTTTTAGGAAAAATAATAGTTTTATAATATATAAAGATAGATATAGATAGATATATATATAGATAGATAGAAGATATAGATAGATAGATAGATAGATAGATATAGATATAGATATAGATATAGATATAGATATAGATATATATATATATATATATATATATATATATAGATATAGATATTAGGGCTGGCAAAATTGTACCACGGAAAACCAACCAACATGTTACCAACCGAACCAATAAACTTGGTAGCTAATATATTTGGTAGCCAACATGTTTGGTTGGTAGTACCATACCAATTGATCAATGTTGGTACAGTAATGATACAAAATTTTGAATACAATGGTAATACCGTACCAACCAATTCATTTATTATATATATATATATATATATATATATATATATATATATATATATATATAAATGAAATCGTATATTTCAACTATTAATTGTGTTTAGTGTTTACAGTTTTAATAACATTATATTAGTCATTTGATTGTATTAGTCGATAGTTATTACCACGTTAAAGCACAAAATTAAAACGTACTTTAGCGTTATTTTAGTATAATTCTTTTGTAAACAAAAAGAACTACGTAACTAATTTCTATATTAAACATTAAAATCTCGATGTCTTTATTTTTAGTAGAATTCTTTTGTAAAAAAAAAGAACTACGTAACTAATTTATATACTAAACATCAAAATCCCGATGTCTTTGCTTATTTTTAAATGTTACAATAGAAAATTAAAAGAAGTTGGTATATACCATTACCAATTTGTACCAACCAAACATGTTGGTTGCCAAATAAATTGGTACCAAATATACTTGGTACGGTACCGGTAGAAATTTTTTTATACCAATTATAGTTGGTACGGTACACAGTTTAGAGAAAAATGAATTGGTACCGTACCAATTCCACGCCTAATAGATATAGATATAGATAGATAGATAGATAGATAGATGATTATAGAACATGATGTCAAATATAATTATCATTAAGGTATAACCTTTGAAGATGATTTCCAATTTTCTTTTAAGAATTGATTTGCTACATGTTTCATATAAGGGCTTAATGAGGATATGTTTATACCATAATCCTTTTATATATATATATATATATATATATATATATATATATATATATATATATATATATATATATATATATATATCCTCAATATTCTTTTTCTTTCTCAACCTTGGTGCACATAGGTATTAATAACCATTAAGTGATGCTATATGGACGATGTTTGTAATTTATTTTTTTATTTATTTCCTCTATTGTCTTTTGCTGCAAACAGGGATGAAAAATAACAACTATTTAATATGAAATGCATTATTAGGATGATATATTCATATATGTCATAAGATCTGAGGGCTACTCTAAGAATTTTGATAAGATCCCACCATTTTTACTATTTGAAATACCTTCGATTTTGGCATACCTGCATGTAATGACTGTCATATGAGTTTAGACTGGTAGACCAAACTCTAATTGTTTTACATTCACACATGCCTGGACCATCAATGAACGGAAAATCATCCAAAGCTTTGTTCATTTGTATGAGATAATTAAATATAGAGTAACGTTAAAAATATAGAGTACAATTAAAGCACCACTAACTTTTCCCCTTTGACTTTAGATGGTCTCAGAAATTAAGAAATAGAATTACCCGTCCAAGCTTGTTCATTAAATGATTTGAATTCATTAAATCTACATATGAGAAACCAATATTAAAACCTTCAACCAAACCAAGAAAAAAAATTAGTTGTTTAATATATGTTTTCACAAAAAAAAAATCCATATGTTTGAATATGTATAAAAAAGTTACTTATACGTAATATACATTTTAAAATTATATAAAGACGCGTCATAACGTATAAATAAATTTGTAAACATGTGTATAAATAATTATAAGTATTTTTATATTTTTAAAACATATCTTCCTACTCTAATAAAAGAGTACATTTGTTTCCAAGTGTCATCTCGTCAGTCTACCTCAATTTTTTTTCCAGTCCAAAAAATTTATAAAGTAAAATACCTAATATACCCTTCCCGTCCCAATAAATCAACAATACACTCTTAACAAACTAGCTAGCTAATCGCAAGAAATCAAGAAACAATTCATCTTCAATTTTGAATATGTACCTAGGATGAACTTACAAATTCATCTCTTATGAAGCTAATCATCCCCTCACATTCATCTCTCCCATCTCACGTAAGATTCACGTTCACCTTTCACATCTCGGTCAGATTCACCTCTGTTTCTCTCTCATTTCAGTATGTGTAGTTTAAAAACATAATAGTCATCAAAGGAATATGTCGTTCTAAAAACATTTTATCGGCTACTTTTAATTTTAATTTTATTTATATTACATATTGGCACCGATATCATGATCTTTATTTGATACTTTTTCTTTAAGTATTAATTTAATTTTATGCAAAATACAAATATCAAATTCAGATGACCTTTTTTTAATTTTCGGAAGTTACTTAATATCATTTTCTAATGCAATCTCTTCAATCAGATCTGCACAATTGATAGACTTATTTTCCTGAAGTTACTTAATATAAGCTACTTGTCATCCGCACAGATTATTTTTTATTTTGTTAGCTTTTTTATACGGTGATATTTTAATTTTTTGACAGTTTAAAATAATAATTTCTTTGAAATAACTGATAATAATATTACGGAAAACTAAAAAAAGACATTACAAACCTATTTATTTTGTCTATTAAATTAATATACTTTAGGTTTTATTGTGAACAAAAATGATAAATGAATCACATAACAAAAAACATGTTGCTCAAACTTTGGGTTTTTATCATTAAATGTATATTATTTTTAAATTAATTAATTAAAATGAAATTTAATGTAGTTATTTTAGGTATTTGACTTATGGACGGATGGTAGAGAGGCTTGCAGATGAGTACCGGTATCCAATATTTCGTCCGTATAAAATGGAACGCCGGCAGCCCTACCAAATAGCAATCCATCAAACAAAGTCTGTTAATTTCCATCGTAATTAGGGCTTCTGCCACCACAAATCTCTCTCTCCATGGAGATTTCGCCATGGAGCTTTGACTTTCCTTTCTTCTCTTGCCTTCATTTCCTTTCGTCTTCTGCTCGTATATACCACCTGTATAATCTTCAATGAGGTCAGATCTATTTTTTCATTTTTCTTCGCAAAAACTAGATTCTTCGTCATCCTCAGGATAATAATCATACCCCCTAATCTAATCTAATCCCAATTTCGATTCTTTTTCAGATTCTCGTCTAATCCGCCTCTTTTTCGTTTTTGTTTCTCCCCCCCTACAAAAACTCAGCTATTTCCATTCAACTATTGGTTTATTTTTGTTAACAAGTTGGCTGGTAATAATATCAGATTATAGTTTTGGGGGGTTTTTTCTTTGTTTCCAGTATTTCTAGGAACTATGGCTGATGATTTTTTATGCGATCCTAAAGTTTATAGTCCAGATTATTTACTTTCTTCATTGAAGATCGGTGATTGGTACCGAATGGATGATTATACAGATAACAGTTTCGATTTCGATGGTTTTGATGATTATTTGAATTTGAATTGGGAATGGAAGAAGGAGGATGTTCTTGATATGCTGCCTTCTGATCCTTTTGAGATGAATATAAGCGGTGGGTGTACGATGATTAGGGGGTGGATTCAAGAGGTTGATGACGATATCGGATACATCAAAATCTCAGAAAAATCAATTGGCGATGAGATCAATTTAGACGATACAAGTACAACAAATGGGTTGTTTTTCTTCGATGGAAGTAAGGAATCTAAAGCCTTGCAGCATTCATTCAACAAGAACACAAATTGTTGTCAAAGTGATGGGAAAGATAATATCCATGTTGGTGTTCCTCATGATGCTTTATTTTTTGCTCTTGGTCATTTAGGAATGAGGGATTTGATGTCTGTTGAAAGGGTTTGTAAATCTTTACGTGATGGTGTTCGTAATGATCCCTTGTTATGGAGAAATATACACATTGATCAACAACCAGGCGAATCATTTGCTGATGAATCTCTTTTAAGAATTACAAATCGAGCAAGTGGTAGTCTTCAATCATTGAGTCTTGTAAAGTGTTTGAAAATCACAGATAATGGTCTCAAGAATGTCATCCAACAAAATCCAGGGCTAACAAAGGTATGTATTTGTATCAAACCATATATGCATTTAGGGTGTGTTCTTAACTTCTTATGTGTGGTAGTGATTAGAAAGAAATTTCCTTTTTTGGATTATATAGGTTCAAGTAGTCAATTTCATGTAAAGTGTAAAATAAAAGTACTTGTATACCTTTATTTTACCTTTTTCCTATTTGATCAAAACTTGTCAAACACTCAAAACCATCAAGAAGCTCTTTCAAACACTATCTCTTGTAATACGTTTTATTACAAATTTACAAATTTATTTTCTTATTTAATACCACATAATCACTTTCAAAAGTCAAAACCCACATCCAAACACCCCTAAATGTTTTTTTGCTACATGAAGTTGTAATAATCACTTTTGATGACGTTGAGTTTTTCGAGTTTCTTGACTATATAAGGAAGTAAATTTATAACATAAAGGTGTATAAGGTCATATTTCTTTTTGGCTTAATACATACAGAAGGGTAAAATGGTCATTTACTCAGATTCAGACAGTTCATTCGGTCAAAAAAAGAAAGTCTTTTAGACTTTAATAATAGTTAAACCTAGTGTTAGTTGGCCCTTATCACTTTCAAAAAGCACATACAGAAGGGTAAAATGGTCATTTTTAACTAACATTTTAAAAATGGTGAATGCAGTTAAGTTTACTGGGATGTAACGGGCTAACTATGGAAGGGCTTTTAAGTAATTTAAAGTCTTTGAAGACAACCAATGGAGGTGGAATAAAGCGTTTAAGAATCGGTGGACTTCACTCCATAACAATGGAGCAATTTGAAGACCTAAAAAAAGTATTATCCATAGATAATAATAATAATAATAATAATAACAAAAATCACCTCACTTGCCCTAAACCCCGATTCTACAATGGCGGGCAGTTGCACCTTTCACTAGAAGATGACCGCCCGATTGACATCGAGGCCTGCCCGAAATGTCATCAACTGAGACAGGTGTACGATTGTCCAGCTGACACCTGTCAAGGGAAACGTTATTGTTGTAGGGCGTGTACTTTTTGCATTCCTAGATGCATCAATTGTGGATGTTGTTTGAATGAACGCAATTACATGGAGACGTTTTGTTTGGATTTCATTTGTTTTCATTGTTTAAAACAGATTTTGAGTTTCACAAATGGTGGTGAAGATGAAGATATGGGTGTTGATTCGGGGCAATCTGGTCATTATCAACAAGCGAGTTATAGGTTTTGCCTTTATGGCTAGATGAACGGGTTTCTGAATGTTTTTTTGTTCGTGGGTATGTGTTTAAAAGTGAAAACTAGACATCGTTTGAAGAAAATGAGGAAAGAGTTTGTAGAAAGTGTACCTATTTTAGTAGATTCTTGAAAGGGGGTAGATAAGAAACTAGGTGTTTCTTGAAAAAATTGGCAGATTTTCAAGATTGTATATGGATTTGGTGTTTCTTGAAGGAATAGGCAGATTTTCAACATTCTCTTTTGGTGTTTCTTGAAGAAATAGGCAGATTTTCAGGATTCTCTTTTGGTGTTTCTTGAAGGAATAGGCAGATTTTCAAGGTTCTCTTTTGTTGTTTCTTGAAGAAATAGGCAGATTTTCAAGATT
Organism: Lactuca virosa; assembly: GCF_052849685.1. NCBI lineage: Eukaryota > Viridiplantae > Streptophyta > Magnoliopsida > Asterales > Asteraceae > Lactuca > Lactuca virosa. The sequence goes on along the minus strand of NC_136428.1, from coordinate 273,962,863 downwards.
CTCTTTTGGTGTTTCTTGAAGGAATAGACAGCTTTTCAAGATTATCTTTTCGTGTTTCTTGAAGAAATAGGAAGCTTTTCAAGATTCTCTTATGGTGTTTCTTGAAGAAATAGGCAGATTTTCAAGATTCTCTTATGATGTTTCTTGAAGAAATAGACAGATTTTCAAGATTCTCTTATGGTGTTTCTTGAAGAAATAGACAGATTTTCAAGATTCTCTTATGGTGTTTCTTGAAGAAAATGGCAAATTCTAAAGATTGTCTATGGATATGGTGTTTCTTGAAGAAATTGGTGTGTTTACTACAACTACAAGATTGTGTATTGGTGATTTTTGAAGAAAAGGTTTGTAAGTTATTAGCTTGTTTTCTAAATTTTTGATTTTATTTTGTTGGGATTGTTTCTGTTTATTTAATATTGTGAAAGATAGGATCCACAACATGAAAAGATAACTGGCCCTTGACCATGGTCTATAGATGTGTAAGATTTGATGCATGTAATGGTTATAAGCATATGTAATGTAATGTACGCATTTTCCAATTTAATAAATTCCCATAAAAATGTATTTTGTTAGTTTCACTTTTATATGTAATTTGATGATACTTGTTATGAAAATTGTAACATTAAACTATGTCAACCTCCTTTGAATGGAGGGTTATTTATACATGCGTAGGGTTAGGGAGTTGAATTTGTGATATTTTTTTATGGTATTGTTTTTTGAGTAAATTACACGAATAGTCCCTATGGTTTAGGGTAATTTGCACGTTTAGTCCTTAACTTATATTTTTAACTCGGAAGGTCCCTGCTATTTGTTTTTGTTACGCGCTTGGTCCCTGTCTTACCTAAAAAGACTATTTTGCCATTGATTTTTTAATTTATTTAAATAAACACACATCCAACCCCACCCCCCTCACATTACCTTACCTACCTCACCATTTTTCCCTATTTAAATAATAGTCTTTTTAGGTAAGGCAGAGACCAAACGCGTAACAAAAACAAATAGTATGGACCAAGCGTGTAACAAAACCAAAAAGTAGGGACCTTCCGAGTTAAAAAAATAAGTTAGGGTCCAAACGTGCAAATTACCCCAAACTATAGGGACCATTCATGTAATTTACTCTTGTTTTTTAGTAGGTTACTATTTTGGCTTGGTTTGGTTTGCTATAAAGATGTAGTTTGTGTAGTGATGATCTATAAATATTTTCTTAAAAACGACACTTATTACTTCACAAATAAAGGAGTTGTTTTTAATGTTCTTAAAATAAAATTGTGAACTTTTAAATATAGACTATTTTTGGAAGGTCGAGTTGTCGAGATGCTAGATTTTCTAAATGATTTGAATAACATATACAATACGTAAACACACATTAACAACTCCAAAATCATACAAAAAAATGTTCATGTATAATGGAAATGTATCTTATCCTAATTCCCAAAGGTTATTCTCAACTTTTTACATGTTAGTGGAATCTTAATGCTAAAATGGATTTTCTAATGTGTCCTAAGGACACATATAATAAGCATTAATTAAAATATTAATTATAAGTAATATTATCATAATTAAATGTGATAAGTATTAATTATAAATAATATTATTTATAATTAATATATTTTACATTTAATTATTGTAATATTGTACATAATTAATGTTTATCACAGTTAATTATAGTAATATTTTTAAAATTAATGTTTCTTATATGCGTCTTAAGGCATATATTAAAAAAATCTCATGTTTAAAATCTCGATTTAAGTGGTTATTTATTTGGAAACTATCAAGAAGTAGGAATTACCACTTTAACTCTTCTTAGGGGATTATATCCACAAACTTGGTTTATGGCTGATTGCTCATTATCACTAGGGGTGAGCGCGGTGCGGTTCGGTGCGGTTATTGACCAAAACCTCACCACTAACTGCAAATGCGGTTAATCCATTTTCAAAACCGCTTGGTGCGGTTATTTTTGCGGTGCGGTTAGACGGTTATTTTTACGGTGCGGTTTTGTTTTTTTGTGTTTCGATTATTAACCGCATGGATTTGGTGCGGTTATTTTGTGTGGTTTTTAACCGCACTTTAGAGTTCAAACAACTTTAAAGGTTTAAACATATTACTTGTAATAATAAAAAATCATAAGATATAAGACAATTAACTTAAATTACAAACAATTAATATCTTAAAAACGTTAAATCACTAGTAATTAACAATAAATATCTTAAAATTGTCAAATTTCAACATTTTTCAAAGTTAAACATAAGAAAAAACCAACACTTTTGTCTTCTAGAATTTTATCTTTCTTTCATCCATGAAACTTGTCTTATTTTTAATATTTAATATATTAGTAATTAATAAAAAAAAATTATATAATATATGCGGTGCGGTGCGGTTTTTTTGCGGTTTTTGAAAACTAATAACCGCACCGCACCGCAAATTTGCGGTTTTTGAAAAACAGAAAACCTGACCATTTGTTTTTATTGCGGTTGCGGTTAATCGGTTGAGGTTTTTGCAGTTTTTGCGGTTAATTTTAGTTGCGGTGCGGTTTTTGCTCACCCCTAATTATCATATAGTTGTATTTCATTTTCTTGTTGTCGTTGGACGTGTGTATAGAACTAATTTAGTTAATTTAGGGATTATACAAATTATAAAATGATGGAAGAGTGATTAGGACGTGGTCGTTATGATATGTTTAATAATAAAAATATTAATTTTCAAAATAACAAAAAATAGGTATATAAAGAGCCGCTAGGAGATATAAAAAGGGGTTGGGTGGGGTTGGAGGATTTATAGGACGTAATGTTTTAATAATAATAAAAACTAGTAGCATATCCGTCCGGTGGACAGGTTGATAAATGTATAAACAATATATTGATTTATCTTATTTTTATTTTTATAGCATATTACTTTCATTCCTTTCTATATTAGTTATGTACGACGTTGTTGTTTTGGTTTACGATCGTAACTATGTTTATGTTTGGTTTCAAAAAATTAGTACACTAATATTTTTAGTTTGAAAATATAACTACGATAAATAAATTTATGATCGCCTCCCTTTCATAATGAACTCTTAACAATCTACCTTTTAGTTTTAATAAGCATTAACAAAACATAAAGTTATTTATATGTATTTTTATAATAAATAAATAACATCAATTTATTTTGTTTTAAACAAAAAACATTCTTGTACTTTTAATATAAAAACAACAAAATATTTTTATGTTAGCACAAAATAAAAATCATTATTATTTATATATTTCGGTAACTTTTGATGATATCAAATTTTTTTGGTTGACATATGTTAACTGAAACAATGTTAAAATGAAAACAATAAATCATTAAATTAAATGATCTATAAATACATAAAGAATCTATAAAACTCACTTGCTGACCACCCTTGTTTCGTGTATGATATACCACTAAACTTTTCCAATTTTCCAATACTTTGTTTTTTAAAATCCACATCTTATTGGCTGAAAACATGCACGTGCTAGAATTCACATACGCTTTACCATCCTATCTTGAAAAAATATACCAGCAAAAAGTAGAATTTTTAGAGATTTTTAAAATACATTCAATTCTCCTTTCTTTTTCACTGTATCCATCATATAATCTTTAAACAATATTCCAAAAATGCCCTTCGTTTATCTTTGCAACTGCACAGAAGAACAATGCTTTTGATAATAATCCCACTGTTTTGTTGTTTTAGTTCTGAAAGGTAAAAAAATCAGATTAAACAATAAAAATTATATATAAAAGATACATTGTGATTACATACGTACACTGTCATTTCATAAAGATAAAATGTCACATCTCAGTGAAAACTGCCATTTCAAGGTCAAAACAAATTTCGATAAATAAAAATACCTAGGCTGGCATTTTCTGTAGAATCATACTTATAAGGCATCCAACCTCCAATATTTTGAAGATAATTCTTTGAAAACTCACTTTTTAAAACTCATTTTCTGTAGATATTATTTTGTTTATACTTTGTCAATTGATTTGGCTCTATGAACCGGTTCATAGATCCAAATCATAATGTCCACAGCCAATACATAACTCCATGGTATTATCTGGATGCTTTTATTTCAAACTATCGATTAGGTGAAAGTGTTAGAGAAGAAATTAACGATATTTGAAAACAACAAACCAATTAAAACCAAGATGGAGAACTTAGGTAAAATCATTGTTAGCAGAAGCATAAATGAAAACCCATACCCTGAAATAGGATCTTGAAAAGAAAACCCATAAATTCGACATTTACATGTAAAGATTATTATAAAACATATAGATTCAAGGTCAGGAGGTGGGAAGAAGAGATGGTGAACCTGTTAAATCGATGGTAAAAAAACCTTCAGCCTATTTTTGATAACATTAAGGATATTTCTGATGAGGTTCTTGTTGGCAAGAGAAACGAAAGCATAGGAGAAAGTTGATGATTAAGATGTGAATCTCTCGTTTAGTAGAGAAAGAAAAACATAAAGTTCATATTTTTGAAAATGAACTCACCTTGAATGTATCTCTGCTATACCAGTCGCTCCCTCCCCATCTAGTGACACCACCGTCCATGTAATTAGCAAATTCATGTAAGCAATTTCTTCAGGGTGCTCTCCGGAACAGGGTTTGTAGTTGACGCTGTAAACAAAACACATTCATACAATCAATTTTCGAAAGCAACATATTAACAAATAACGATTTTAAAAATTCATAATTTATACTAAATTACTAATATGTCAGCAAGAGTAGAAATTAGGAAGTTGTTCATAAAAATTGAAACATGAACACCATAAAGAAAAATCGAAACATAATATAATTATTTTGAAACCTGCAACAATAATTCAAATCAAATTAGGAGAGAGGACGAAGGGAAAGAAAAAATATGTACCGGGATCGAGAAGATGTTTCTTATACTCCTAAACCACACACACAATCAGAAAAATAGGGGGAAATCGCATCCTTATATAGACAGGATTTGTAGGACGTGGTTACTGCAGTTACCGAATAAGAAGGCTCCGTGATGAAAACCTGAAAACCGATTTCTCCAATACCGTTGACTCTGAGGAAATGGGGAGAAGAAGGAGGAATCGTGGTTTGTGTTCCACTATTGAACTCCATACCACCACCACTGAAACGACGTCATCTCATCCAATTGAGTGAGAACGTCCTTGTACTAATCCAGGAAAAAGCGTTTTCAGCGGGTTTGTGTTCCATCATTGATCAGACGCTACAAAGTTTTGAAGCAATTGATTGATGGAATGATCGATTACATTGAAATCGACCTCTTATATAGTGACGACAGTTATTGATTGAGAACCTAGGGAGAAGAAGGAGGAGAGATGCAAGTGATTTGTGGGATGTAGAACGTGAGAGGTGGGCAGTCGTCGGCTGAGGAAGGAAGAAACTTCTTCTGATTAACCTCGGCTGAGATCGAAAGAAGGGGAGTTTAAACGGCTGTGTTTGACGGTTTTAGACTCACCGTTATCAATAATATTAATAATAAGGTGTGTAAAATAAATAAAAATGTAAAATATGTAGCAAGGATAAAAATGTCTTTTTAGGTCTGTTAGACAATCAAATCGTAACAAAAAAAATACCACATGAGTGATCCGAGTTTAAAAAAAAAAGAATAAGGGACCAAGCATATAAATTACCTTAAATCAAAGGGAACATTCGTCTAATTTACTTTAGCATTTTATTTTAAATTTGATATCAATACTATAATTTTTTTTTGGCATCGGACGAATTGGTGTTATTGAATTAGAACACTTTTAAATTTTGAGTATAGTCACGTTTTGGCCAAAAGTCTTCCACACAAAGACTTTGAAGTCAACAAAGTAAACCCCAAATAACACTTAAACACAAAAAAGAGGGCCATGATTGATGCACTAAGCTTCTTTCTAGATGAATTTTTTATGCAACTTCTCTATAGGGGCCATGATTGGCAACTCCCGAGGAGTAGGAGTTACCGTTTTAACCTTTTTTGGGTTACGTCTACAAAGTCTGCAAACTATGGCTTGAGGCTCCGTTTGATGGTGAGCTGACTGGGTCCGGTCAGTAATTTAGGCTGACTCGGCCCGGGTCAACTTGTTTGCTAAAGTCTGATTCGGTCGGCAATAACTGACCTAGCTCCTTACTCGGTCCATGATTGAAAGAGAGCTGACCGAGTCCATTGTGCGTCTTTCTCATTTATGCCCTTTGCGTTGCTTCGTTCGTCCTATGTCAAGCCTTCGACGCAGGTTCCCTTCAATCAACCACATAGTTTCTCTCATAGTCACCAAGATCGACAAACTGCATACGTAACCTGGAACGTGAAATGTGTCGATCCCAATTTTGTATCTGATTCAATTGGGATCGAGAATTGATCGACTCTGGAACACAAATCGGTGATATTGGGATCGTAAACGGGTACGATTGGAACTCAAACAGGTCGCCGACTTATTTTATTGAAATCCAGATTTCTTCTCTGTGATGTGATCACGATAATTTGACAAATCGATAACTTACATATGTGTCGATCTGTGACATCCCCAATTTTACGGCCAGAAAAGACCGATTTGTTTATTCTTTGTTTTAAAATCAGAGTAATCGTTTAAAGAAAACGGTTGCGGAATTTGTTCCCAAAAAAAATATGATAAGAATTTATCCAAGCATTTCTTTAAAGAAATGTATTTTCATTAAATAACAAAATCTCGGGATGTCATCATCCGATACATACCAAAAGCATAAACAGTATAAAATAGACCTTACAACAGTTATTTATAACTACTGACCTATAATCCAAAATCTCTCGTCAAGTCCACCAACTTATACTCTTGTGTTATTACCTGTAATGCAAAGAAAACTGAGTGGGTCAGGCTTGGGAGCCTAGTGAGCATATAGGGTTTTCACCCCACAATAAATAAATTTATTATGCTTAAACATCAAACAATCAACCCAATTACCCAAACCCCATTATCTTATTCATTTCTTAAGGATTTACCCTAAGAATCAACTATCACTCATTCCTAAGGATTCATCCTAAGGAATAGGCACGAAGTCCATCGTTGCTAGGTTTATACTACAAGCACTACCAACGTCGATCCCCACATACTGATCATATACAGTGATCTTACTAGATCTAGCCTAAAGGATCGATATGAATAACCAACTAACGAAACTGCTTCGGAAATTCCCTAGCAGCAAACGAGGATCGAAGAAGACATCAAATGAATGGAATAAGTTTAACCACGAACCTTTGTTCGTAAAAGAAAGAACCACAAGACAATTAAGTCAGGGGTAATTATCAATGCCTAGGCTGTGCTCTGAATATCGTGAGGTATATAACCCCCAGATGCACCCTATCTGGCAATGGAAACGCTGACTCATGCCTAGGTTGTGGTCTGAACCCTCAGACTCACCCTATCCGGCAATGGAAACGCTGACTAATTCCTAGGCTGTGGTCTGAACCCCCAGACTCACCCTATCCGGCATCGAAAATGGAAACACTGACTAATGCCTAGGTTGTGGTCTGAATATCGTGAGATATATAACCCCCAGACTCACCCCTATCCGGCATCGAAAATGGAAACACGGACTAATGCCTAGGCTGTGGTCTGAATATCGTGAGATATATAACCCCCAGACTCACCCCTATCCGGCATCGAAAATGGAAACACTGACTCATGAAGCTCGTCCGATCACTTCATAAAAGAAACAAAGACTCCAAAGCTCTTCAAAATAAAAGTATAGGGAAAATACTAATAAAGTACTCTCGTACGCTCCCGTACCCCGACACGTAATAGTGTCAAAAAGAAGAACTAACGGATGAACACATAGTTCAAAAACACTTAATGAACATATAGTTCGAGAACACCTTATGAACATATAGTTCAAACATACCTACCGATTACAAGTGTGCTAACGTTCCACTGGACTATCTAAAATAGTCTGTGGCCGTTGTCTATACTCTGCTAGATGACTAGATCATCTTAAACATCGATACCTCTCATCACCTTTATTTCATCACACATCATCTAATTCATTTACCCATGTTTTACCCAACATATTTGTAGATAAAAATACATATACAGTTTAAAACTTGTATAAAACATCTATTCAACAGTCACATTAATTAAACAATTAATATAATTACACATAACACGTATTTTAAAGAAAATACTTCATATATATGTGTAAGGTGAAAGTGACTATACACTCACTTGATAACACGATGATCAGACAGCACCTCGTCTCTTAAAATAATCTTTTCCGATAAAACCGGGACGTTTTCTCCAAAATCGGGCTTTACGCGGGTAGAGTCTCGGCTCGGAAACTTTGCTTCTCGGGATCTTCGGGGCTTCGGGACTTGCTTCGGGGCTCGGGAATGATACCGGGGCTTCGAGGTATCTCTTGCACGAAAATCGATGCAAAATGGGAGAGAGAGAAGAGAAAATGAGCAAAGGAATCGGCTGCCCTCACATTCTATTTATAGGGTGCTGAAACTCGATTTACGCTGGGCGTAATTTCGGAGTACGCTGGGCGTACTCTTCGGATAAGCTTTGGTATGCGTGCCACGATCTTCAAAAATTCATAACTTTCGCATACGAGCTCCGTTTTTGACGTTCTTTATATCCACGCATAGTTGAGACTATGCTCTACAACTTTCATTTAGACTCCGTTGCCTAATTTTGACTTTATTGTTATTATATTATTTTTAGTAGGCCGGGACAGGAAAAACTCCGTTATAAAATCATAACTTCTTCATCCGACGTCCGTTTTCGTCTGTCTTTTTACCGTTGGACTACTAACGATGAGATCTTCAATTCTCGTTTAGATTGTTTCGGCTAAATATCGCTCGATCTCATATTCGAACTTCGGGTTGTACACTGCTAAGCCGAAATTTCGAAAAATCATAACTTCCTCATACGAAGTCAGATTTAGACGTTCTTTTTATGCACGCTCTCGGTTTAACGTATTCTACGACTTTTGTGTAGATCGCTAAATCCAAATATCGCTCTATCGTAAATTCACTATTTACGTCGCGTTGTGTCGTGTCGGTTCTGTCGCGAAACTTCGACAGGTCATAACTTCTCCGTTATAACTCGGATTTCGGCATTCTTTATATTTTCGGAAACCTTGTGACATATACCTCAACTTGGTTAAGATTATTCATTCTAAATAAACTTTCATCAAAAAGTCATTTTTGATGCTTATCGTCTCTAAATTGACTAGCCCGGATCTACGAGAGTTACACGATCGTTGTCCACTGTTTTGAGTTAATAGATTCAGTTTGTGAAATTCTCGATTTGTTTCTGGGATTTTTTTTGTTGCTGTTTGTTGTGCTTGTTTGTTGTGCTTGTTGCTGTAGATTGTTGATGAGTTAAGATATTTTTGTTGGTGTTTGTGAAATTCTGATGGTTAGATCAAGTTTCTTAGATCTTATGCCAGCTCTCTTTAATGTAAATTTTCAACTTGTTGAAATCAATTGACTTGAATTTAATTTTGACTGTATGTGAAATTCCTTTTGATTTTGGGTTTGTGATTCTATAATACACCCATGGTTTGATCAAATTTCCTTTATGCTGATGGTTCGATAAAGCTTCTTTTATGGTTTGATGTGGTTTATTTTTAGGATTTGCAGCTACAACGGTCTATATGGCGGTCTATATAGTTAACTGAATGTTAAATTACCTTTTATTTTGGGTTTATGATTCTATAATACGAGTGAGTTTTTAGTAGATGATTGTATTAGCTTGAAGTTAGATCAGAGGGATTAAAATGGTGTTTATTTATATGATTAGTAATGGCTTCGAGCCGGATTTTGTAATACAAAAAGGTACGAGATTTATACAGGAGAAGAATAAGTTCAAGATCATTTTCTATATGGTTAACTGTATGTTAAAAACCTCAAGAATGTGTGAAGTATACACGTGTTAAGAAATATACAAGTGTCCATTATAAAAATATTGTTTGGGAGGTAATATAGTCAATTTATATAGTCAGTCATATACAAAATCAAACAACAAATTTCAGTCGGAAATTAACTCAGTCAGAAATTCTAACACAGTCAGCTTCTAACCTAGTCTGATAGACAATCAAATCGTTACAAAAAAATACCACATGAATGATCGGAGTTTTAAAAAAAAAAGAATAAGGGACCAAGCATGTAAATTACCTTAAATCAAAGGGAACATTCGTGTAATTTACTGCATTTTATTTGAAATTTGATATCAATATTGCTATAATTTTTTTTTTTTGGCATTGGATGAATTGGTGTTATTGAATTAGAACACTTTTAAATTTTGAGTATAGTCACGTAAATGCATTTGGCCAAAAGTCTTCCATACAAAGACTTTGAAGTCAACAAAGTAAACCCCAAATAACACTCAAACACAAAAAAGAGCGTCGTGATTGATGCACTAAGCTTCTTTCTAGAGGAATTTTTTATGCAACTTCTCTATAGGGGCCATGATTGGCAACTCCCAAGGAGTAGGAGTTACTGTTTTAACCTTTTTTGGGTTACGTCTGCAAAGTCTGCAAACTATGGTTTGACTGATATAACTCACCATTATATAGTTGTTTGTATTTCTTTTTATTATTGTTTTTTTGAAATAGTACTTTTATTATTGTTGGGTATACATAGAATGAATTTAGGGACAGACACATTATAAAATGATATGCACTTATTCTTTTGGGAGGGTGAATAGGACGTGGACACAAGGGTGTTTATTATATAATTAATAATTCGTTTTATTTTTTTGTTAGGTTTTGCTATTACTTTTTTTGGTAGCTCAACATGTAATCTCTACCCACTTATGCATTTACAGCACAACGGATAAATGGATAAAAATCACACATATTGTAACCGTTTTATCTTATAAATTGAAATTATAACTGACAATGGGGCGGGTTTGGACCGAATCGACCTTGATCCAAACCCTTTTAGCAAATTCTAAAACCCCATCCAAACCCGCAGGGTTTTGAATAATCAAACTCATACCCTTATCCATCGAATCAAAAGATATCCAAACCCTTCCCGTAACCCGTAGGTTTTTTGAATAATCAAACACATTTTACTTAAATCATAAAACCACATTTGTTAAATAAAACAAATCTTGATTTAGAAAACACATTATGTACTCGAAGAGTTTCGATTGGAATTAAAATCATTATTGTAGTTATTTTCGATTGGTTTTTGACCCTCGATTGCATTGATAGAGAATAGCAATTACAAACTTTCTTCTGGTTGATAAATGAATTTAGGGTCCGTTTGATTTCCTTTCTAATTGGGTCCAAAGGGTGGACTGGGACCAAAAAACTCAATTGGAATGTTTGACACATCTTCTAAAAGGTTGGACTCGGTCCAAAACTTAGACTCGGTCCAAAGAAATGTATTGATTCGGTCCCTTATTCTAGAGTGAAGGACCGGGACAAATCGGCTCCAAAATAACCAATTCCCGTTATGCCCTAAACAATCGTCTACACAAAAGCACAGATCGGAAGAAGAAAGTGATTTCTAGCCGTCGTATTCCTCCACAGCCTCCGTCCTCTTCCTCTGTCGGTTTCCTCCGATCACGCAACCTCCGACCATCCTTCCTCCAACTCAGGTGCGACCTGCTCTTTCTCCTGCGTTTTTATTGATTGATTACCTTAATTGTTTCCTAGATAAGATGTTCTTCAACAACGTTTTTGAATTAATCATGTTTATGTTCTTACTAAATTCCAGAACTTTTTTTTTCTGTTTAATGAAGATTATGATGCTTCTTGCACCATTATGATTTTTGTTTCTATAAGAGGATCTCACTTTGTAATATCAATTACACATATTAAAATAACCTTTTGTTTTCATTTTTTATTAGCATCGCCATATTGAAGGTTCTATTTCTATGCACCAGAAGGCACATGTGGAGACTACTAGATGTGTGAAAAGGAAATTATGACTTAACATATGCCAAATCAATTTTTAGAGTGCCACAAAAAGCATTCCTTTCATCTTTCATACAATAAAAAAGGATTAACCAACGGAAAGAATCCACCAAAGAGAAAATCCACTAAAGGGGAAAGAAGCTTATCTAGAGGCATGAAGATCAATGGCTCACATTATGAATCTGTTTATGGGTCTCATGATGAATTAAAAACAAATTATGCATCCACTGTGACAAATGGTTAGGAATATGATATTGATGTACAAGATGTATTTATAGAATGCATTCAGGTATCATTTTAGATTTTAGGTGGTTTTGTATGTTTTTGTTTATATTTATGTGTTATTTTACTATAAAATTAGTTGCACTTTTGTCATAGAAAAATTTATATGCATTTTCTTATGGTTTGAAACAAATATAAGGGCATTATTTTCTTATCCATCGAGGGGTAATATGGTCATTTTTCATCTTTTTGAATGTTTTTATAAAAAATGTAATGTTATAAAATAAATGGTAAATCATAAATGAATTTTTATAAAAAAAATGTTGTGTGAGGGTAATATAGTCATTTTGTACAGTCAGTCAGATGCAAAATCAAACAACAAGTTTCAATCAGAAGTTAATTCAGTCAGAACTTCTAACCCAGTCAGCTTCAAACTCAGTCAGCTCTAACCCAGTTAGGAACTATCAAACGACCCCACTGATTTATAAATGAAATTGATGATTACATGATGAAATATAAATGAAATGACATCATGATTCTTGGGAGAATACTGGAAGGCTGGAAATTGAGTCTTCGAGTCCTATGTAAAAACAGTTAACTCTTTGGCCTTTTCTCTTTAAACTTTCGATTGAAATTTATAGTAAAATTTAGATAGTATAAAATATAAATGTATAATTCTAAAATTTATATGGGCCGGGTTATAAATGGAGCGGATCGGTGATGATCCATACCCGACCCTTTTAATCAAAGGGTTAGCGGGTACGGGTCGTTAACGGGTAAACGGATCAAAAACTATGCTCCAAACTCGTATAATTGTTAAGGGTTTGGATTGGATCAGGGTCAAAACTCGCACCATTGCCAGGTCTAATTGAAATCAATGAATATTCATTGTTTATATTAGGTGATGATAATAAAAATTTCAAATATATATAAAACTAAATTCTTGATTGAAAAGATTGTGTATGTTGATTGAAGTTTTTTCATAAAAAAATTTGCATTTATTTGTTTTAATTATTTCATATTCTTATACGAGCGCTACTAAGAATATATAAACATAACGAACTAATCAATGTCAATAAAAACTTTTAAAACTTGGTCACAAAATCATTTAACTTGGAGATTACACTAAACGAAAATACCTATGAAATTGGTTATGCGCCGAACTCGAACTCATATTCTAGAAAATAATCTTCATTCCTTTATTTTATTTTTTATCGAGCATGTTAGGTCATCGATTTTGACATTTGGTTTATTGAGTTACTAACATGTGTTATTACACTCACCGTCTACGGCCATTGTTCTCCACTTATCTTCCACCACCGTCTCTGATCCTTCCCTACCACCGGCCTTCTCCTCCAATCGGGTGACGAATCTGAGTGGTCAAAGGCGTAGATTCCATCTTCCATTGGAGAACATCTGGCGCCTTCGTTTCAGTTTCAGGTTAGAAAATTGATTCCCCTCCCCCCTCCCATTCCAGCATATACAAACAGATTGTACTCTATTTTTTTTGGCGATTTGGGTTTTGTGAGAAATGTGGACTGAGTTTTATTAGATAACAGATGGAATTTCGCTTTGGGCGAAACTGATCACGCCTCTATTTCTTCATATTAATTCTTAATTGAATACCCTAACTTTTTAAATCACCATTGCCAGAAAATGATGTCAGAAAAGCCCTTGATCACCACTCTTCACCACCATCACTGCAAACGAAATCTGGCCAACAAAAGCCAGGTGGCTGGAAGTCCACGCCTTATGTACTAGATAACAAGAAACAAAAACAATTAGGTTAAATATTCATTTATGCTTTTGACTTTTTAATAATCATATTTGATCTTATATTTACAAAAAAGAACGAACTAAATTTTGTAAGATTAAGCTATTTTCAAGGGTAAGACCAAATTTGAAAAATGAAATTCATATTTTGCTATTTACCACAAGCTGACCTAAAATTACTAGCTTCATCTAAGAAGTATGTAAATCAACTCCTTCATAACTTTGTTAATATTGACATGTACATTTGATCAGTTTTAATAAAATTTGTATGCTTTGTTTTAAGACTGATTATAGTGCTTTATCTTTTTAGGTTATGTCAACAATGCTAAACGGTAGTCGACAATCATTATAAGAGTAAGCTACTTAGGCACAAAGTTGGTTTACTTATCTAATTTTTATTCACTTTTAATTTCAGTTTGTGAGTGGTTGAAAAACCCTAGCCAGAAGACGATAAATAACGAGCCAAGTGATCCAAATAAATAGCCATCTTCAGTTTGACAATTTCTTTTATTGAGCATACAAATATAGATGATCAATAATTCCCTGGGATTTAGTCGGAATTAGAATTGAATTTTATTCCAATCTGTGTTTTGTTGCAAATGAGGTCGATATTGAATTCATAAAATCATATGGAAAGGTATTTCCATCATCTCATAATTATATTATCTTCTTTATCTTTTAACTTTTAATTGTTTGAAGAAACTAACTACGTTTATGTTACATGATGTGATGAATTGCACTTATATTTTTTTACCAACTTTATATCATTTAATTCTTTTGCATTCAATCTTTTGGCCAAGAAAACTTTACTTAAGTCCAAAATTGCATAAGTTGAAATTTGTTCAAAAAACACTTGCTCATGTGAATTGCAATTTGATTTTCTGAAAAGATAAACAACAATCGTTGTAATATTCACATTGATAAGAATTTAATTACTATTATTTTGTACTTTGATAAATCTATTTAATTTAATGACATCCAAAAACCAAAAGACACTACCATTAGCTGCGGATTTTTTGCTATTAGTTTTGATTTTTTTACCATAAAACAAATTTCATTGCTATTTGTTGCATTTCTTCATATTTAGGTGGTAAATGTGCTAAATAGCAATGTACTTTACATTTGGTGAACTTCCCATATTTGGGTGGTGAATGAACCAAATAGCAATGTAGTTAGGTTAAAATCAGACTATTTACAGGATGGTATTTTTTCTTATAAACCATCGTTTTGGTTAATATTCATTATTCATCACATTGTATGTAGGAGGAAAAGGAATTCGATGGTGGCATTACTATAAAAAAGAAGTAGGGAAGTCCATTCAAATCACCAGTCAACACATCCTTTGCAAGTCTCAATGGAAGACAATATAGCTTTCATGTTTGGATGTATCCAGATAAGAATTGGAAATTATAAATATATAATAAACGATAATTAGATCAAATACAACTTATGTCATAGCTTCCATCTAAGCTAATAAATTCAAGTTTCAATGTTTCCTTTACCAATTCTAATCCCGCAACGCGGGGTTTCTTCTCTAGTTTGAAAAAAAAAGAGTTCACCTTGGCTAAAAAGACACCCCATATTACCATATAGACACCCTAATTAAAATTTAAAATATTTTTATTGGTTGAAATTTTATTGTTTTCGAAAAAGCTGATTATAGAAAGTTGATTATAGGTTGACTTTTTATAAAAATGATACTACTTCCGTTCCAAAATTATAGTCTATATTTCATTTTCGGTTTGTCCTAAAATAATAATCAATTTCAAAAAATAAATAACATTTTTACCAAAATACTCCCTTATTATTACAGAACCAACTAAACATTTAATGAAACATTAAATGCAAAGTGATGATAAAATTGTCATTTTATTTGTTTTTTTTTTTTTTTTTTATCCGTGGACAATAATTTTAGGACGACGGAGGGAGTAATAGGCATTAA
The DNA here is from genome assembly GCF_052849685.1 of Lactuca virosa. NCBI lineage: Eukaryota > Viridiplantae > Streptophyta > Magnoliopsida > Asterales > Asteraceae > Lactuca > Lactuca virosa. The sequence goes on along the minus strand of NC_136428.1, from coordinate 273,947,040 downwards.
TGCACACATTGACCGTTATGTTCCTTTGTGAACAATAAATATATGTGGTAAATGTGGATTAATGTCTTGGAGACGTGTTGTGTATTACTCAATCATTTTCCTCCAAATATCATTAATTGGGCACAGTAAATGCACCAAACCGGCGTGACTCATGGCTCTTCTGCTACGTGTTCTTCTCTGCCTCTTCGAGAACACCACCACCGCCTGTGCTTCTATCTCTACCTGTTTGCCTCTCGATTGAATCCTTCACCGTCTCTCTCCTTAGACTTCTTCTACTATTCTTCCAAATGATCCCGCTTCCGACGACGCCCTTTACTACGTGTTCTTCGTCGGGTTACTCTAACTCTACCTTGGTCACCGCCTCCGGATCCTTCCCCACTGCCTCTTTACTGTTGATCAGGTAAGAATATCTTGCAACTGTGTACTTTTTCACTTTCAGGCGTAAATTTTGGATGAAATTGGATTTTTAATCAGTTCTCAACTTTTGATTTTAGGGTTCAATTTTGTTTTTTGTTAGTTCTCAACTGTCATTCATCCTAACAAGGTTTCTTTCTTTTTCCTATTTCTTCAATCATAACTATTTTGGTAACATTAAACCAATTTCCCTGTAAATTTTTCGAAATTATTCCATATTTTTGGCGTGAATTTCAGGCCCTCTCTCACTCTCTTCAGCAGAACAAAGAGATGGATGATATTCGAGCCTTTGAATCTGAACAAACCGAGTTTCTAAATTAAATTATCAATGAAGATCAATCTTTCTTCATATACATCGTATCAAGGTATGTTGGCTTCCCTTTCTCTGCATTTACTTAGTTATTGACTTTGTTTGAAAGGTTTTAGTTTGTGAATTTGATTTTCTTTGTTTATTGTTCTAATTTGGCTTTTTGGTGTATAATGGGTGAATGTAGTTGTTGTTGACGGCTTGGTGGATCTTAATTCTTAAGGCTAATCATTTTGTGATGTACACCAATGAAAAAACCATGATTGGAAGTCGTTGAAGATTGAGAAAGAAATCAGATGTGTACAATAAGGTATTAATGATCCATTTTTAACAGTCTTTTCTGAAGGCCATTCTTTTGACAATCACATGGAAGAATCCTGAAGTACTTCATCATGGTATTAATTATGGTTACTTTTAGATTTCAAATTCGGTTTATTTTTATTATTTTGCCCAAGTCAGATACCAACAGTATAGGTGGAACTGGAGTAGCCAAGTATTTGAAACTAACTTGAAACCCTTTTTTTCTTAGGAGCCTGTAACTTGAGAAGTTTTCATATTAGGAAAGAAGCTTACTTACTTTGGAATCGCTTATTGAAAATGTGGTTTGTGTAGGTGATAAAGATATTATATTAGCAACCAGGGATATTTCGTTAGACTATCACATTTTATTATTGGTTAGATGCAGAAATAAAATGTACTTTTATTAATGTATTTATTTTAGCATCTTAATTATAATTTCAATTCTTTGTTTTACAAAGAAGGCTATAATCTTTTATTAAATGTTATATGAGTTAGGAACCTCTAATTTGATTCTTAAATGCATAAAGCAAAAAATTGTGAAAAATGGGCAGCCAAGCCCATAATACCAGATCATGTTTCTTTCACCTTAGTTTCAGCATCCCTGCTTCTGTTCAGATCAGCCCATGATGATACTTTTTAATAATTATTTTTAGGAAAATGACTTGAAAAGATAATGAGGTATCAAAATTGTAAAAAAAAAAAAAAAAGACCATTATTGTTATTTTAGTTTAAAAAAAAGGACCAGGTTACCTGCTAGGTAACCATCAGGTTTGTTAATGTGTTTGTGAGCCGGCTAAAAACAAATTTGAAAAAAAAAAATTGAAACTTTTGAGGGACTAACATTTTGTACTTCTTCATAACCAAGAAAGTGATCCATAATAATGAAAATTTCAAATTTCAGTTGGATACATTAGTAACCTGTCTTTCTTTTTTTAAATATTTAGAATTTAGATATTTAATCATCACATTATAACCCGAATTGAATCTTAATTTGTTGTTTTGGCTTTGTGAAATTTTGTATTTACAGAAATGACCGGTTGTTGGGAAGCATGCTTTTCATATGAAAACAACACTGATGGGATTCTGGGATGGGTGATTATATTTACTTTAGGACAAAGAGATAGAGCACAGAACAAAACTCATCATAGTTTCATTTGTTTTGGAATTTATTTTTCAAAAATTGTTTACATGACCATTAAAGGGGCTGTTTTACTATTTTTGTAATATCTACTCTTAAGTGCAATCCACTTTCGTATATAAGTGCATTATGTTGACCCATTGAAACAAAAAACAAAACCCTTCTTGACCCATGCAAAGCATGGGTCCTTCCCTAGTTCTAGATAAATAATTTAGCATTTAGTGTTGGGAAATTGTCATAAAAGCCCTTAAGTTTTCCAAAAAGTGACGGTTTTACCCTTGGATGAGTTTTGGGGGCATTAAAGCCGGATACTTTCATTAAACCTATCAAATATCTCATTTAACAAGTTGGACCCTTTGTAGCCGGTTACCATGTGCTGATTTGACACTTAATTGACATGTTGGCACAGACGTTACGCCGTTATCACAGGGTATGTGTAATTTCTTTGAAGATTGTGTTATTACAGTTCTTTGTTCTTCAAAGGTTAACGAATAACGACAATATGTGTTTGTGTTTTTTTCAGGTTATGATGGATTGGGATTCAGAACACGAAGGTAACACAGACCCATTTTTTGGTTTACGCGAGCCTTTCTCTGGTCTTAATGAGATGGATTTTGAGCTTCATGGCATCTACATGGATCATGAACCAGACGAAGAGTTCATTACTCCACTAGACAAGTGTAAGGATGCATTTCTTAATGTGTTACTAAGTGATGAAAATATTAGAAACTCTAGTTTGACTAATGATGTAAGAGCACAAGTGTATCATCGTGGTGACTTGCAAAGTGATGAAGATGAAGAAGAGCAAGAACAGGTGATAAACAAGTACAGATTACATGATCCAAAAACAAGATGGGACAAAATGGAACCAAAACTTGGTGACATTTTTGAGAATGTTACACAACTGAAGTTTTGTATCCAAAACTACGCAGTCCACAATGGGTATCAACTTTACTTTGAGAAGTGTGACAGTACAAGAATAGTTGTAAGATGTGGGAAAAGAAATGAGGATAATTGTTGCCCTTTTAGACTATATGCCTCATGGATGTTCAATGAAAGATCTATTCAAATCAAGACTTTAGAAGCTACTCATGTTTGTGGTAGGAAGTTCAAACTTGGCTGTATGGTTACTCCTGAATGGATAGGTAGACACTACATAACTGAAATTGCAAATAAACCTAAGGTGAAGCTTAAAGAGATGATTACTGACATCAGACAAAGGTTTAGGTGTGCCGTGTCTATAGGCCAATGTCGTAGGGCAAAGAAATGGGCCAAGGAGCTAATTGAAGGTAAATTGATTGAACATTATGCCAGAATATGGGATTATGCACAAGAGTTGTTAAGATCCAATCCAGGTTCTACATGTAAGGTGTGTGTTACTGTCAATCCAGATGGGATAAACTATTTTCATAGGTTTTATATTGGTTTCAAAGCTATATGTGAAGGCTGGAAAAGAGGGTGTAGAAGAGTTATTGGTTTGGATGGGTGCTTTCTGAAGGGAGCAGTAAAGGGTGAGTTGTTGACAGCCATAGGTAGAGATGCCAATAATCAGGTCTACCCAATTGCTTGGGCTGTTGTCGATGTTGAGAATAAGGCTAACTGGACATGGTTCCTTGAGCTTCTAAGGGATGATTTAGATCTTGATAGTGGAAGAGGTTTGGTAGTGATATCAGATCAACACAAGGTAAAATTTAACATACTTGTCCTCTACTTAATTGCATAATTATCTTATTACATATTTGTCCTCTATTAAACTAATTAAATGGTTGTCTGGTAGGGTCTGCTTGAATCTGTGAAAGATATACTGCCTCATGTTGAACACAGGAATTGTGCTAGGCACATTTATGCCAACTTTAGAAAGGCTTTCACAGGTGTGGAGTATAAGAAGTTGTTTTGGGCTGCCTCTATGAGTTGCACAGAAGGTGACTTCAAGAGGCATATGGAAAGCATCAAGAAATTGAGCCCTTCTGCATATGAATATTTGATGTCAAAGCAACCAGAAACATGGTGTAGAGCCTATTTTGGAACAGGCTATGCATGTGAAGCAGTTGAGAATGGGATCTCAGAGTGCTTCAACTAAATAATATTGGATGCTAGGAAAAAACCTTTGATCACTATGCTTGAAGAGATGCGGATTTATATCATGGACAGGTTTGCTTACATGAATGTGGAAAGTGAAAAGTGGAATTCAAATGTTTGTCCAAAAATTTTGAAAAAAATGAATAGATTTGGAAAAAATATGAGGTACTATTTTATGCTTTCTAAAACTTATCTTAATCATTAATTATTGTTACTAACTAGATACTTGATTGTAGGTTCTGGGGAATAATTCATAGTCAAGGGCATGTGTTTGAGGCCAGAAGAGGGTGTGACAGTTATAGGGTGGACTTAGATGATATGACATGTTCATGTAGGCTGTGGGATTTGGCTGGCATCCCTTGTGTGCATGCAAATGCAGCAATTAATTTTATCCATCAAACACCATATGCATACATCAATGCATACTTCTCTAAAGATAAATTTAGGCAATGTTACTCAACAAACATTGAACCTGTTAATGGCAGCAATCTTTGGGCCCAAACTGAATACATTAAGCCATTGCCTCCAATGTCTAGGAGGATGCCTGGTAGGCCTGCTACCAAAAGAAAGAGGCATGCCAGTGAGAAGGAGAGCGAGTTTTCAACAACAAAAGTGAAGGTTGCAAGAACTACCAGATGTGGTAATTGTTTGGAATATGGTCATAACAAGAGGGCATGTAAGAATGAGAGAAAACAATATGTGCCTCCCCCACCAAAGAAGACAGGAAGGCCAAGAAAACATCCCATCCCCCATGTGTCTACAAGCCCTGGTCAACCAAATGTCCCAAGTCAACCCCTAAGTCAACCTTCATGCTCTAACACAGTGAGGAGGAGTCCAAGAAAACATAACACATTGACGATGAGTCCTAGAAAACATCAGCAACAGGCAGGTTCTAAAAGATTTAGGAGAAATAGTATTGATGTACCAAGGAAGAAGTTGTGCACAGGGAGAGGTGGTGGGAGGATTGGTTCTGCAACTATAGGTACTTAAGAGAGTGTGGTTCAACAAGTTCCAGTTGTTGATGAGGGTGAAAATGTGATGGGTGATAATGTGGGTCAAAGTGTGGTTCAACAAGTTCCAGTTGTGCAGGAAGTTCCAGTAATTCATATTCAAGATGGTCATATGATGCAAGAAGGAGAAAGTAGTCAAGCAAGTGTGATGGAAGGTAGTGACACTTTTGGGCAAGTAGGGTCCAGTATTGGTAGGAAGCTTAAATCAATAAATGATGAAATTGAACAAGGTATTGATGCAATTTTAGAAGGGGTTAACTTCACAAACAAAACAAAGTCCAGTCACTAAATGGTGACAATGAGGTGGAAGATAATCAGTTTATTGAGTTTACTGAGGGCAAAGAGGATGATATTCTCCCAGAGAAGATACAATTAGGACCTGAAGAAATTGCTAGTATGCTAGAAGCTGGTTATAGCATGGCAGAAATAGAAGCTATGCCAGGGGTACAAGTGGAATTGGATGATTCCCCACCAGTTGAACTGGTAAGACCTATTATCTTTTATTAATTAACAATTTTTCTGGTGATTCTTGTGACCTAATTATATCTTTTTACACTAGGATGTAAATGATTTCATTGATGGTCATCATTCTGATGATGATGTTGGTCTGGATGGTGGAGCTGAAGGTGCTGGAGATGAAGCTGCTGGTGATGGTGGTCTGGATGATGATGTTGGTCTGGATGCTGGACCTGATCATGGTGTTGGATATGAAGCTGCTGGTGATGGTGATGAAGAAGGTCCTGGTGGCGGAGATGTTGATGATGGTGATGGGCCTGAAGGTGATGGTGATGAAGAAGGTCATGGTGGTGGAGATGTTGATGATGGTGAGGAAAACCAGGGTGATGATGAAGGACATCAGGTTGTCCCAATCGTTAGGAAGAGAACAAGGAAAACTTCTGAGAGGATTACCAAGATAAAGCTAAGGAAGGGTGTCTATGACAAAGATGGTGGTGGTTCTTCTTCTGTAAAGCCAATCAACTTGGAGTAGTTTGTTAGCAAGAAGGGGGATGGGGGTGTAGGGGGAATGGTATAGGTTGCCGCTTTTGTAAACTTTGTTTTTTGGCATTTTGATTGTAGCATGCATCCAATTGTTAATTTTCTTACCATTTAGGTTGCCTTTTTTATGCATTGTTTAGGCATTTTGGTACAAATGGATGGCTGCTACATATTGGTAGTATGTAATTAAACTATATGTAATGGATACCCCCCCTTCTATATTATGTTCAATCTTTTAGAATTGTGACCATTCACTAATTATTTCTGCAATATACCATTTTATGCAATGTTATTCAAACTTGCAAATACACACCAATTGTTACCATTCAAACTTGCAAATACACACCAATTGTTCAGTCTTTTAGAATTGTTACCATTCACCAAAACACTTGTTACCATTCACCAAATCTTACCATTCAACAACTTGTACTACAAATTTATACCAATTACCATTTTAATTCAATCTAAAACAAAACAAACCAAATGTTACCATTCACCAGTTGTTACCATTCAGAAATTTATACCAATTACCAATTGTTAATTCAATATACTTACAAAACAAACCAACTTGTACTCTAGTTAACATCCATACATTAGAAATTAACATCCATACATTGCAAACCAACTTGAATTCCAGTTAACATCCATACATTAGAAATTAACATCCATTAACATCCATACATTAGAAATTAACATCCATACATTGCAATTAGCATCCACACATTACAAATTACAATCCTAACATTACATATACCTAACAAACTATCAAATACCATCAAAAGCTCAAAAGCTACATATTTCAAGATCACAATACTGCTCCCTTCAGAAAAGCCACCCTTTACTACTTCCTTCAGAAAACACCCTTTATTGCCATTAAATCTTGCATAACACTAGAACAAGGATGAACAATATAGCCCCTAACAAAACAGCAACCATCTGCATTAATGCCATCATTTGTCGCTGCTCTGTAATGCGATTTGACTCTGGCATCATGTCTTGCTTTTGAATTCCTTCATCGTCAACCCATCTGAAAAACCCACAACCTCCTTCTCCCTACATAATTAGGTCAATGCATAATACCCTTACTGCAATCCTGCTAAAGAAAAGGGAAAATGATTTTTACCTTATAATTAGGGCACCCCCAAAATTTCTTGCCTGGATTTTCTGGTGTGCGTGAAACAAACACAGGGCATAAATCTTCACACCAACACTTAACTTCGATCTTCTTCTTGAATCGTGAATGTGAATTCGAGCTTGATTTTGCAGAAGATGTTGGCATTTTGCGTGGGAGAATATTTTGCGTGGGATATTGCGGTGCGAGAGGATGCAAGAAACAGGGGGGTGGGGAAGGGTTATGTGGGGAGAGGGTTGGGGCCCACGTTGTTTGACATGTCAATTAAGTGCCAAATCAGCACATGGTAACCGGCTACAAAGGGTCCAACTTGTTAAATGAAATATTTGATAGGTTTAATGAAAGTATCCGACTTTAATGCCCCCAAAACTCATCCAAGGGTAAAACCGTCACTTTTTGGAAAACTTAAGGGCTTTTATGACAATTTCCCTTTAGTGTTTGGTTAAATTTCAAATTTGTGATATGATACTTGAATTGATACGATAATCATAGACCCATGTGTATTTGTAGAGAACATTATGATTGATATTTTAGTGTCATCAAGTCACTTAGTATTAATCATTATTAACTCAAGATGAACCGAGTTCAATTTTAGCTATAATGCAAGTTTAGAGGTACGAAATGTATGTTTGAATAAACTAAATTACTCTCGAAAACATCGAATAAACTAAATTACTCTCGAAAACATGGGGTCAAATACAAGTGCCCTTAGTCAGGTTCCAAGGGGCATCGCCCCGGTGGGGTCCAACGGGTCCAACGGGCAATCTTCAATGTTAGTGGCAAAGCTAATAGGGGCAGTTGGGTTTTGACGCCTCACCCACCCCCACTCCCACCCCCGAATTAATATCTTTTACTTGGACAATAAGTTCACAACTAACTAACCCTAAAGTCTATCATCCATTTAAGCATCTATTGTTCTAAATTTAATATCTTTTTACTTTATTTTATTTTAAAATTTTGGCTCCAACCTTGATGGTGGTAGGTAATGATTGACATTAATAGATGGTGGTGATGGTGTGACCTATCTGTATTAATATATTTTCTTTTATTAATAAATAATAAAAAATGAAAAAAATATAAATGGCAATATAGCTTTTTTTCATGTCTATAAGGGACCAAAAAATGCAACAAAATTAAACAGTAAGGACGATCCAAGTGCAAAAAAAAATTAGAGACCAATGTGTATTTTTTACAAACCACAAAGACTATTTTAGTAATTTGTTTTAAAATGTTTAATTTGGATTAACTAAATTAATTTTCATCATTTCATTATTATATAAGATATGAGTTCCGACTGATTAATTTCTATTTTGTGTATGTGAAAAAAAGATAGTGTTTCATGCCTTCAATTATATTATCTTCAACTTATAATCATTTTATATGTAGTAAAATATGATAATATTAATGTGTTACTCTGTGTTTGAGATTTCATTTTGAAGTTGAAAAAGACTTTTGTCAAAAAGAACTTATTGACAAAATGTAACACCTCAAATCGCAGACCAAAATTTTCATTTTTAATTTACCAAAAACAAGTTTCACAAACCAAGTTATCAAACACATAATTATCCAAAACAACCATTATCACAAAATATCATAGTTTCTCAAACTGTCCCAGTAACAATCCTCCCAGCGAGTGTGTAGAGTTAGACATTCGCCTTCCCGCGGTCCTCATAAGTATTGAAACACATAAATTAACAATTGTAAGCACGAAACTTAGTGAGTTCCCCAAGATACCACATATAACACAACATAAATAAACAACTATGAGTTATCAGCAACCCCGGGGACTATCAGCAGTCCCAGTGGGCAACAACACACCCTATGGGTTATCAGCAACCCTGGAGACTATCCGTAGTCTCATTCACACATAACAACATAATACATAATAACAGTAGACCCAGCTGGTCATCACAAATACAGGTATTCTACCACACGGGTAAGAATAAGTGAGGAGACTCACCTGATACTAACGACAAGTAAATCTCACACCCGAACTGTCGGAACTAGACTCCGCCTAGTCAACGAAATAATTAATCCTAATTAATATTTAAGGTCCAAAGCTCAACTCACGAGTCCAAATCTCACAACTAAGTCCTCTAAGAACAAAAAGACTATTTTGCACTTCTCATGGGCCAAAACCCTAAATCTTGACCAAAAGTCGAAAGTCAAATGCCCAGCGTATACGCTGGGCGTACACTTCTTTACGCGGGGCGTACAACGTGATCAGTGACCCATCGTGGACGGAACCGGCTATGCCCAAGAGTACGCCGGCGTACTCCGTCTCCTTCAACTTTCACCAACTTTGTGTCGTAATCCTTTAAGACATCTAACCCAACTTTAGATCTGACCATCCTAAGGTGTCTTAATCCATAAAGTCGTCGACTTTAAACCTTTGTATGGCTAGGAAGGACCCAATGCAACAAAATTTAACTTCCAACACACTCTAAGCTACTTTACTCATGCATGAGCCATAGGGAATGATCAAGCAACCATTTTTATGAATCTACACGTCCTAAAATGCATGAAAGTATAACTAAAATTCCCTGGAGTGCTCCAAACTCATAAAGGTCCAATCTTGGGGACAAAATGCTCATAAAACTTCAACCATGTAGATGAAATAGAAAACTCATCAAGGTATAAAATTTATACCTGAAAAAGATGCACAAAGAGGAAAGGTTTCTGGATCTACAAGCTTGCAAGCAACCATTCCTTCTTCTCTGGTCTCCTTCTTCAACAATATGCACCAAAATCACTCAATAAGCTCCCAAAACTCACATAAACAACTTAGACTCAGGATTAGGGTTTGAGGAGGGAATGGTGGATGATAAGGATGGTCAAAAGGGGATATAAGATTGTTTAAACAGGGAGGAACCCTTAAAATTAGAGTTTGGAGTCTGGGATAATACGCCCGACGTACCACACGTACGCTGTCACAACTAGCATTCTAGCTAGGAAATTTTGTACTCTTGTAAACATTATCTACTGTAAACCCGTAAACCCTAATTCATGTTGTGTTTGAAATTCAACCCACTTTCATGAAACTTAACTTTTTGGGCCATAATGGGCCTAAAATGGATTGGTTTACCTTTAATGGGCCTTATTGGGCCATGAGTAATTTAAATTCCTTATTGGGCCATAACTAACCTAATTTGATTATTATGGGCCATAAAACCTAACCTTTTAAGTCATATGGGCCGTGAGACGCCTTAGAGGCCCAATGGGCCGAAAACTATCAAGTTGGGCTTCACATTTCGAAACTCAAACACTAAGGCCCAAATCTTTTCTTTCCTCCTCTCTCTCGGCCCAAGTAGAAGACAAAAAAAAGAGAAATGTAGAATTATGAGGGCAAGACACCTCATAATTATCCATTGAAAACACATGCACCAAGCTCATACTCCCATGCATGTCACCTCATCTCTCACCTCCTCTCTCTTTATCTCCTACTCTCGGCCAAGGAAGAACACACACACACACACAATTCACTTAAAGTTTTCTCTCAAGAACTCACAACAACTTCTCCTCTTCTTCATCAAAATTCGAAGATCTTGGGCATTACAAGTAGGATTGTCCACAAAAATCATCATACTAGGTAAGTTGATGCTTGGATCCATGATCTAGATTCTTTGTTTTATCAAAATTCTCTTCTCAACTCATATAAACTCATGATCATCATCCTAGAAACCCCTAAGATCGAGATCCACCCAAGAAGGCTTGCTAGGACCAAATTTTCTTCATTTCTTTCTTCAAAACCGTGAGCAACAAATCAAGGTGAGTTCATACCCCTCTATTTTCGGTTTTCATATGTTTTATGGGGGAGAATGCAAGTAAAATGTGAAGATCTATGTGTATTTGTATGATATGTGTGATTTCTTGTGTTTTTGTGGTATATATGTGCTAAAAATGAAAGATAAATTCGAGATCTATAGTTCAAAAAGGAAAAATATGTGATATAGTTCATGTTTCACCTAACATGTCAAGATAAACTAACATACAAGCTTTAAAATAACACACTACAACATAAAACTCAATATTGGACTATTTTTGTCAAATAAACAAAAGTTTGGGAAATATTTGTCATTTACGGTTTTTTTTACAAGGTTCAATTTGTCATAACAGTTAAAATGAAAGTTTCTAAGAACATTATGTATTTTTAAAGGACTAAAAATGAAATTTGTGGCTTATTGGGCTAAATTTTGGGCTTTTCGGCCCATAGGCCCAAAGTTGCGAAAAATATGTTTCTTAAGGGGCTGAAATGGTAAACTTCACAAAACAGTGGGTAGAAAGGTAAATAAATCTATTTCTGGGGTTTAAAATGGTCATATTTGTTAAAAAGGATTGAAAATGCAAAGATTTTGGATTTTGGGTAAAAAGTGTAAAAATTGCAAAAAAGGTGGACTAAAATGCAAATCTTTTAACTAAAGGGTTGAAACTTTCAAAAGTTTACTTTTGGGCTTAAAACATTATTTAAATAAGTGTTTGGGTCAAAGGTGTCAAGAAAAATGGTTCAAGGACCTAAAATGTCATTCTTTTTATAAAAAGGGCAAAAATTGTCAACTTTACAAAATAAGGGGTTGAAAATGTCAAACAAATGTTTTTGGTCAATTATGTTGATAATAATAATAATTGGGGCAAAATATACAAAACTTTATAACTTATGGGTTGTAAATAGAAAAATAACTATTTTTATAAATCTATAAATCGTTATAAAACAAATTCGTGATTTATACGACACATCGATTAAACAACTCGCAACATAAATTCTATATAAAACAAGTAAACGTTCAAGTGGTTGGGCTTTAGAGATTCTAATCATGCTTAATGGGCCTTCGTGACTCATTAACATGGCTTCTGGGCCCAACATAAATAATACATGTTATTGGGTCTCCTATGACCCAATTACATGCTTAATGGACCCTCAATGGTTTTTACATGCTATTGGGCCTCAGTGGCCCATTATGCATTACTAGTAAGGTCCAAATAAATTATATGCGAAATGGGCCAACGCGCTTTTCGTACACTCCACAGCCTTAAATAACATACGAAATTAGTAGGGCCTAGTAGTCCTCTTCTCCTCGTCTGTTAGGATTACCTTCTCTTCAAGTGAAATAAAATTAGATCATTAATCAAGGTTAATCAAATTCATGTGGATTGAGTGAGTAATAACGGGTGACACCAATAAGTGTCGGTCGTAGTCTGTAGTTGTAATCAAAGTCTCCTAGATGGAGAGCGAGAGTTTGTGTATAAATCTATACGGGGGTGACTCCCCCAAACCTAAGTTGTTCGCTACAGTTAGACTCGGCCAGTCTAGGGTGACAAAGTCTTAAGATCAAATTTTGGTGTTCATTTGAATACCAAGACAGACGAACTAGTCATTATCATGCATGGTTATAACGACTCACGTAGAAATCCGACATCATTAATCAAGGGAAATCATTAATCAAAGGAAATCATTAATCAAGGGAAATCATTAATAAAGGGAAATCATTAATCAAAGGAAACTCATTAATGAAGGGAAATCATATCCATTCGATGTAACGATTCAATAAAGCAAAAACAATCATAACTTTTTATTCGGAAGACATCGTTTTCCGAGGAAACCAATCTTACTCATTTGTACTTTCAAAAACTATAATGCAAAACTTCTCATTTATTCATGTTTTGAAATCATTCACGCATATACTTACTGGATCATCACAACATTTTCAAGAAAAGTTTTATTACAGAAAATATCGGATTTTCTGGGTTTTACCAATGACATAAACTACTTTACATCAAACACACTTATGAACTCACCAACATTATATATGTTGACCGTTTTCAAAATAACTTGTATTATCAGGTAATCGTTAGACAAGGAAGCATCCAGTGTGTTGAAAGTTTCTTTTGTAGTTGCTAATCACCAAACACTTTATATTTGGAAATCATGTAATGTAAACCTTGTACTTGATGTAAACAATGCCAGTTGTACTATGTAATGGTTGGTGATGCACGTGTTATGTTTCATATATATTCATTGTGATGATATTTCAATTTAAGTCACGCGAGCCCTCGGACGTTTCCGCCGTCTGGTTCGGAGGTGTGACATACGCCCAACGTGGACCTCCTTACGTGTTCCCCCTCACAGCCACCATGGACGAGGAGCATCAGGGCATCCAGTTTCATCAGGTCTTGGTGGCCCATGGGATGATTGAGGACGACCTGGGGGAAAAGCAAGGGAGAGCACACGACATTGGACCCGACGAGTGCACAGACACAGACTACGAGTTTGATGGGACCGATGACGATATGGAGGAAGAAGGAGGCATAGACGAAGCCTCCGTCACACCACCTACTGGCGCGACACCACAGAACCACCCCGCCCCACCAGGAAATCCAGTAAGAGAGAATCGTTCCCCGGAGGCTGAGGCTGCCACACTACGACAACAGCTATTCGCCATGGAAGCACGAGCGGTGCAGGCGGAACACGAAAGAGATGAAGTCATTGGAGAAATGACTGAGATGGCCCAGTTGTTGGGACAACACTTCGGCATATGATCTCATTACCGCCATTGGGCGCTTCCTAGTGTGTTAGGACCAGCTTTACCCTACTAGTGCTATGTTCTCTATGTTCGCTATATTATGTACTACCGACTCCATGTTTAAGTGATTACACTACTCATAGAGTCGTTATTCTGTCGAACTTTGTACCTCTATGTATGCTCTTTCGAGCAAATATTCATGTATCAAAGTAAGGAAATTATTAGTGAAAAATATTATGTGTTTTATGGTGATGTTGTGACCTGCTATGTGTTTTATACTATTATTGTTTGGTGTGAATTTATGGGAACAATTAGATACAAAAATCGATTCACGAAACTCTCAACTTAAAAACAATACATACTCAACATCTTTCTGTTCCGTAACAGCAAGATGCCTCAGAGACCAAACCGCGGAAATAACTAACCACCGACACCACCGGAAGTCAACTCAGCCGCATTTCAAGCCGATGTATCTGCTGCGGTCACAGCAGCCATGGCGCAAATCCACTAGGGGAACAATGGCGGAGGAAACGGGCAGGGAGCTGGAAGTTCAAACAACTGAATAAATCAAGGACCTACCAAAACATGCTCTTACAAAGAATTCACCAACGCCAAGCCACGAACCTTTAATGGAACGGGAGGCGTCATAACCCTAAAGAGGTGGATTGAGAAAATCGAATCCGTCTTTGAAATTTGCGGTTGTCCAGATGGGTGCAAGGTCAAGTTCGCAGCATGTACCTTTGTTGATCAAGCTCTTTCATGGTGGAATGGTCACATTGAAGCCATGACCCTTCCAGTGGCAAACGCGATGCCCTGGGAAGAACTGAAGGAAATGATGTTGGCAGAGTACTGCCCTAGAGGCGAGATACAAAAGATGGAACAAGAATTGTGGAACTTGACAGTTCAAAACTCCAACATCGAAGCATACATATCCAGGTTTAGCGAGCTATCCCTTCTGTGTCCGGGTATGATCACCTCAGAAGGGAAAAAGATTGAGAGGTTCATCTGGGGATTGACTGCACCTATCCAAGAGAATGTCATTGCGGCAAACCCTGAGACGTTTGATAGTGCCAAAAGATTGGCCAAGAAACTGTATGATCATGGCAACAAGAAGAGTGTTAAGATCGTGGAAGCGGATGTTAATAAGAAAGAAGAGAAAAAGAAAGGAAAGAGTAACAAGAGAAGAGGTAAACAGAACTCAGAATCATCTAAGAAGCAACAGACAGTGACTGTCCACGCAGCAACCCAAGCTACCCCAGCACCACATGCTCCAGCCTCATCCACGCCGAATACTCCGAAGCAGTACACAAGGAATCTTCCCAAGTGTAACAAATGTAACTACCATCACCTCGGGGAATGCAGAGAGATGACGTGCACAAGATGCAACCGGAAGGACCATACAGCAAAATATTGTAGGGCCCAGTTTCCACAAAACCAGATGCACAACAACAACAACAACAACAACAACAACACCAAGGACGGAGCCAGTTATACTTGTTATGGGTGCGGGAAAACTGGACATTTCAGACGAAATTGTCCCAATGCGAACACCCAGGCGACGTGAGCAGCAGGAAGAGTGTTGACTATAGGGCAAGGAGAAGCGGTTCAGGATCCCGCTGTCGTCACCGGTACGTTTCTCCTTAACCACTCTTATGCATGCATCCTGTTTGATACCGGGGCAGAGCGAAGCTTTGTGAGTAACAAATTCAAACACTTGCTAAAACAACAACCCCAAAAGCTTAATGAAACCTTTACGGTGGAAATGGCTAATGTGAAAACAGAATCAGCCAGGGAAATCTATGTAGGATGTACCCTAACTTTAAATCAACATACCTTTCAAATAAACTTGATGCCTGTAACTATTAGGAGTTTTGATGTGATTATCGGCATGGACTGGTTGAGCCCCCATCATGCCGAAATTTTGTGTCGCGAGAAGGCCGTTCGCCTTCATCTCCCAAATCACGAAACCCTAATTATATACGGAGACAAACTCAGCACGAACCTTCGTCTTATCTCTTGCATTAAGGCACAAAAGTGTCTACAAAAGAAGGACTTGGCGTTTCTGGCACACATAGTAGATAAGTCCAAGGAAGAGGTCAATATTCGAGACATCCCAGTGGCTTGCGACTTCCCGGACGTCTTTCCCGAAGATCTTCCGGGGATACCCCCAGAAAGACAAGTCGAGTTCCGAATTGACCTGGTACCGGATTTGGGAGATTGGGTAAAAAGTGTAAAATTTGCAAAAAAGGTGGACTAAAATGCAAATCTTTTAACTAAAGGGTTGAAACTTTCCAAAGTTTACTTTTGGGCTTAAAACATTATTTAAATAAGTGTTTGGGTCAAAGGTGTCAAGAAAAATGGTTCAAGGACCTAAAATGTCATTCTTTTTATAAAAAGGGCAAAAATTGTCAACTTTACAAAATAAGGGGTTGAAAATGTCAAACAAATGTTTTTGGTCAATTATGTTGATAATAATAATAATTGGGGCAAAATATACAAAACTTTATAACTTATGGGTTGTAAATAGAAAAATAACTATTTTTATAAATCTATAAATCGTTATAAAACAAATTCGTGATTTATACGACACATCGATTAAACAACTCGCAACATAAATTCTATATAAAACAAGTAAACGTTCAAGTGGTTGGGCTTTAGAGATTCTAATCATGCTTAATGGGCCTTCGTGACTCATTAACATAGCTTCTGGGCCCAACATAAATAATACATGTTATTGGGTCTCCTATGACCCAATTACATGCTTAATGGACCCTCAATGGTTTTTACATGCTATTGGGCCTCAGTGGCCCATTATGCATTACTAGTAAGGTCCAAATAAATTATATGCGAAATGGGCCAACGCGCTTTTCGTACACTCCACAGCCTTAAATAACATACGAAATTAGTAGGGCCTAGTAGTCCTCTTCTCCTCGTCTGTTAGGATTACCTTCTCTTCAAGTGAAATAAAATTAGATCATTAATCAAGGTTAATCAAATTCATGTGGATTAAGTGAGTAATAACGGGTGACACCAATAAGTGTCGGTCGTAGTCTGTAGTTGTAATCAAAGTCTCCTAGATGGAGAGCGAGAGTTTGTGTATAAATCTATATGGGGGTGACTCCCCCAAACCTAAGCTGTTCGCTACAGTTAGACTCGGCCAGTCTAGGGTGACAAAGTCTTAAGATCAAATTTTGGTGTTCATTTGAATACCAAAACAGACGAACTAGTCATTATCATGCATGGTTATAACGACTCACGTAGAAATCCGACATCATTAATCAAGGGAAATCATTAATCAAAGGAAATCATTAATCAAGGGAAATCATTAATCAAGGGAAATCATTAATCAAAGGAAACTCATTAATCAAAGGAAACTCATTAATCAAGGGAAATCATATCCATTCGATGTAACGATTCAATAAAGCAAAAACAATCATGACTTTTTATTCGGAAGACATCGGGTTTTCCGGGGAAACCAATCTTACTCATTTGTACTTTCAAAAACTATAATGCAAAACTTCTCATTTATTCATGTTTTGAAATCATTCACGCATATACTTACTGGATCATCACAACATTTTCAAGAAAAGTTTTATTACAGAAAATATCGGATTTTCTGGGTTTTACCAATGACATAAACTACTTTACATCAAACACATTTATGAACTCACCAACATTATATATGTTGACCGTTTTCAAAATAACTTGTATTCTCAGGTAATCGTTAGACATTAGACAAGGAAGCATCCAGTGTGTTGAAAGTTTCTTTTGTAGTTGCTAATCACCAAACACTTTATATTTGGAAATCATGTAATGTAAACCTTGTACTTGATGTAAACAATGCCAGTTGTAATATGTAATGGTTGGTGATGCACGTGTTATGTTTCATATATATTCATTGTGATGATATTTCAATTTAAGTCACGCGAGCCCTCGGACGTTTCCGTCGTCTGGTTCGGGGGTGTGACATACGCCCAACGTACTAGCGGATCATCCGCTTTTCCATATTGCACGAGTACGCTGCGCGTACCCTCAAGTACGCCCAGCGTACTACCAAAATGCAAGCCTTTTTCCTCAACGGACAAATTGTGCAACTTTTGATAAAGTTAAGAGCAATAATAACAATACTAATATTGGGATGTTACACAAAATGAGTTTTTAAAAAACGTATTTGGATTAGTTTTTTAGTGGCAAATGTCAATAAGTCAATAAGTTAAAAAATGTTTGGCTGAAAATTGTATTTTATTTGTTTTTTTATTCTAATAAGATATAAATCATTTTTAAAAAGTCACAATTTGTTACTTCTTGTTCAAAGGCTAAACAAAAAAGAGTTTTAAAAGTCTTTATTAGGTATCAAAACATTTTTTTAACGACTTTTCAAGAAGTCAATGAATTTTTAGATGAACACCCAAACACCATTCTAATCTTACTCCAAATTAAAATAAAAACCATGTGTGAATACTTTCATTCTTCATTCTCATCACTAGCATGCATCGATACAAAGGCAAATGTAGTAATAATGGGGTTTAATCAATGTTTTAAAAACTGGTTCGACCGGCCGGTCGAACCAGTTGGATCGGGAACCGGGAAAGAAAACGATTCAAATATTACTGGTTTATGTCTATTTCTGAAACGGAACGAACCGGTCGTTTTTTTTTATAAAAACTCGGTTAAACCCATTAAATTAAATAAAAGCACACAGAAAAAAAATCATTTTGCATAATAAACTTTGATGGTCTTTTCCACATCTATTTATATTTTTCTAAATAAAAACATATAGTAATGTTATGAAGTGTTTTTGATGTGTTTATCTTCATCTAAAACTATATTATGTTTCTATATTATATATATATATATATATATATATATATATATATATATATATATATGTATGTGGATTGATATAAACTTAATTTTATTTGTTATTTTAATGTATTTGCGTTGATCTACAACATGTTCTTATGTGTATTTTTAAAACTATATTATGTTTCGGTATTATATATATATATATATATATATATATATATATATATATATATATATATTATGTATGTGGATTGATATAAAACTTATGGTTATTTCTTATTTTAATGTATTTGCATTGATTTACAGCATATTCTGATGCGTATTTTTTATGTTTGAACTTGTGGGCGTTAAATTATTGATTTATGTATCTATGTATGTGTAGAAAATAGGAAAAATGATGAAAGTTATAGAAACCGGTTAACCTGGCGGTTGAATCGGTTAAACTGAGAACCGATCATCATACCGATTCTACTAAAAACCGGTTTTTAATACATTGGGTTTAATTAACCGTATTATGGATATTTTTAGTTATTAACATAGATATTATAAGATATAAGTGTTTGAAATTAATAACAAATAAAATACAAAATAAATCGTATTTTTGGATTTCTCATATTCGAAATATCCTAAATTTTAAAAAATTACTATTTGAATATGAATCCGAAAAATCAGAATATCCAAAGTTTACGATAATTTGGGATTGAATTTTTGGATCGAATTTTCGGGTTCAAGTATTTTTGAACATTCTAATGAAGATGAAGGGTGGACTAGTATTTTTGAACATTGTAATGAAGAGGAATGGTGGACTGTGGGGCTTGGAGAGCTTTGAGAGGTAAATCAGCATCACAGACTCTTTCATTGCTATATACATTAAAATTAGAACTAGACGTAAGATCCATATATTATATGAGTATATTTAAAAGAAAAATTAAATTTGAAATTCTAAATATTTGAGAAATTTAAATTTATAAGAAAAGTAAGAAAAATATTGAATTATTAAATTTAAAGTGTTTTTTTCTCTTTTAAATTTAAAAATAATAATAATTTAAATAAATAAACAAAGGAAACTAATAAAACTTTAATTTAATAATTTTGAAATTATAAAGAAAATTCATTAATGAAATTAATATGTATTTATTATTATATTTAAATTTAAATATTATGTGGAATTTAATAAAATAAAAACCTATAAAATAAATTATGAAATAAAAATTAATTAAAAGTAATCAAAAAATAACATGTAACAAAATGAATTAGAATGCAAAATGTGATAAAAATATTTTTATTTATTAAAGTAGATATTATATTTATTTTATCTGTCTTTATATTAGGTAACAAGGAAAACGTAACATTTTTTTTTTCACGAACGTATTCCAAGGGGTGTAAATACTTTCATACATAAATTCCGGAGCTTAAATGTATTATCAACATAACCTGGGGGACTAATCTGAAGTTTCCGATATTCGGTAAACACGCAGGAGTGGTCTTCATCTGGAGCGAAGTTCGCGGTTTATACTCGCTTCAAAACATCCACAGCTCCGCCTTTCACTGCCATCGTTAACAGCCGCTGAATTCTCCTCCTATATGTACCTACGCATTAGCCCTACTTTGTAAAGCACCATCTCCGCCATTACCACTACGTTTCTCTTCTAATATTCTTTCAGTTCCTGAATCAGTAAGCATGGCCAAGATTAAGATTGGAATCAACGGTTAGTTTTTGATCGATTAACGTTCTCTATTACTTTTTGATCGATGCTGTTTGATTTGTTTTTGTGCAATTTTTTTTCATTCGTTCTGGTTTTGTTTCGTATCAGGATTCGGAAGAATCGGCCGTTTGGTGGCAAGAGTTGCTCTACAGAGCGATGATGTTGAACTCGTCGCCGTTAATGATCCTTTCATCACTACCGATTACATGGTGCATTTCTCGATCCTGTACAAAAAATTTCGCTCGTTTCTATTTCTATGTTGTTTGAATTTCGCAGTTGATCGCTCATCTTTACGTTTGATCCGATGATTTAATGTTTATTCGATTATAAGGTCGCCTGATTTTAATATCGTTTTGATTTGTACTTGCAATCGATCGCAATCTGGTCTGGATTATACATTTGAAAATCCTGTAAACGGATAACCTCTGATTTTGAAAATTCAAACGCAGTTTTTGAATTGATAACTCGATTTTACAGTTTCAGAAGTAAATCGTTTGACATTTCTTAAGAGATTCTAGTTTTGATGGAGGTTGTGTATCATTATTTCGCTAGAACATTCAGTGATAGCATTTGATTTCGTATGTGAATTCAAATTAACTTTCGAAACCAAAGAATCCATGATTGCTGCAATCAAACGATGCGGAAGCTAAAGAAGGCATGTAGTTTAGATGGTGAAGATGATGAATAATTGAATCACAACTCTTGTGAATTTCATTTCTCCAGATTTACATGTTCAAATACGACAGTGTTCATGGCCCATGGAAAAAGCACGAGGTCAAAGTCAAGGATTCCAAGACTCTTCTCATTGGCGAAAAGCCTATCACCGTTTTTGGCATGAAGTATCATTTCTCATTCTCCATCCTTGCACCTCACCTAACACAACACCAAATTACATTTCTAACCTTTCTCAATTGATTACAGAAACCCAGAAGAGATCCCATGGGGTGAAGCTGGAGCTGAATATGTTGTTGAATCCACTGGAGTTTTCACTGATAAGGACAAAGCTGCTGCTCATTTGAAGGTATATAGTATTATTCAATATCCATTCCATAATCTTTTCAATGCTAAATTCCTACAAGTGAAACATATATATATGTCCTGATATTTACTTTGGTTTGGTTTCTTATTAGGGAGGTGCAAAGAAGGTTGTGATTTCTGCTCCAAGTGCAAATGCTCCCATGTTTGTCATGGGTGTCAATGAGAAAGAATACAAGTCTGATATCACCATTGTTTCTAATGCTAGCTGCACAACTAACTGTCTTGCTCCACTCGCAAAGGTCAAATCCATCAAAATGTCAAATAATTTCAACATTCTTCTGGTTCCTGATGTAAAAATTGCTCCTCAAACCTTTTGCTTTTTTTTTTTTTTTAAACAGGTTATTAATGACAAATTTGGTATTGTTGAAGGCCTTATGACCACTGTTCACTCCATCACAGGTCAGTGTATACTTTTTATATAATATAGAATAATGTTGAATTATTATTTTTATTATTTTTTTAAATAGTCATGTATATCACTCAGCAACCCAGAAGACTGTTGATGGTCCATCAATGAAAGATTGGAGAGGTGGAAGAGCTGCTTCTTTCAACATCATTCCTAGCAGCACTGGAGCTGCCAAGGTATGAAAATCTCAACATATTTTTTTATCAGCTAACAGCTAGTTTTTCAGCTATCAACTGCTTCTTTAGGTATCAACTAGCTTTTCAGCTAACTGGAAACCCTATTTTTCCTTTTAAGTTAAAAAGGAAAACCGATAAATATTTTTGTTGTTTTTGAAGGCTGTGGGAAAAGTTCTTCCTGCGCTTAATGGAAAACTTACGGGCATGGCTTTCCGTGTTCCTACTGTCGATGTGTCAGTGGTTGATCTTACTGCCAGGCTGGAAAAGCCAGCCTCCTATGACGAAATCAAGGCTGCTATTAAGTAAAAAAAAAATCGAAAATTAATATTTTTTTTTTAATTTAATAATTTTACAAATGATGTAAAGTAATTAATTATTTAACTTTTTATTTTTAGGGCCGAGGCTGAAGGAAGCCTGAAGGGAATCTTGGGTTACACCGAGGATGATGTCGTGTCGACAGACTTTGTGGGTGACCAAAGGTAAAAAAGAAAAAGGTCATTTTGGTCATTTTACTAGCAGTGTTAGAATTTCATGGATTCTCTGTGTGTTGTCTAGAACACTGTGGGCCCACAAATATATTTACATTAACAAAAGCATTTTTTTTTGTGAATGGAAAAAGGTCGAGCATATTTGATGCGAAGGCTGGAATTGCACTAAACAACAACTTTGTTAAGGTTGTGTCTTGGTATGATAATGAATGGGGATATAGGTATGATTTTTAGTACTTTTAATTTTATTTTATATAATTTAGTTTTTGAAAAATCAATTTTGACTTTTTTTTTTTAATTTGTTTTTATTGTAGCAACCGTGTTGTTGATTTGATCCGTCATATGTCCAAGTCTTAGATGGGTCGGGTTGCAGTTGAAGATTGGAAATGCATACGCGGGGGATTGATTTGGCTCCATGGTTGTGGAGTTTTTAGGGAATAATTTGAGTTTTCATGTCATGTAACGATGAACTCTCTTCTTTGTGTTCTTTTTTCACAATTTTGAGTAAAAATCAGGGGTTTTGTTTTGGTATCTCTATTATAAACAATATTCAAAAAGTTATACCCTTTTTGTTAAGAAAAAATAATTAAATCTTTCACTTAACACATAAATCCCAAAAAGATAATATGTGGAGCCATCTTCATTACGTTTTATCTTTAATACATATTTTCAAATTAAATATTATTATACCATCTTTGAGAAACTAAGTGCTGAAATCGATCAAGAAAAAGTGTCGAATCAAGGCACAATTTGAAGTTACGATCAAAGTTTGGTTTGATAAAGGATGGATGATTCAAGAAAGTTTGTGTTTCAATCAAGATATATTCTTCAACCGCGTTATTGTTTATGTAAATCGTTCACCCCTCAAACACTATTGCATTAATGTGTGGAAAATTGTTACAAATGAAATGATTCAAGGTTTTGAAAATTTAGAATAAATTGAAATTGTGATCTTTATACAGCTCCACACTATTCCTTAATTTGGTTGTGCAAGACAAAACTTAAATGTTAAAAAGATATAAAATAAACTTTTAAGCAAATGTTATAGTTCTAGTAATGTTTGATATGATAGATACACGAAGTTTTTTAACGATACAAATGCCCATTGGTTACGTCTAAATTGAGACATACATGCTTAATGGAATTCGACATGTAAAAGTTTGAAACAAAAAGATACTTTAAAAGCACTTCACACCTACGTTGTCAAAAGTCATAGGGTAATGCCATATCCAGAGTCGTTGGTTACTTATCAGACGATTAACCGAAATGCCTAAAGTTCTTAAACATACAAGTATACAACTACTTATTCATCGAAAATTTATCATCCTGCAAGAGCAAATCCTTTTAATATGTTCAAAATTAAATGAGTTTGAAATGAAAAACATTATGTTTTTCTAAATGATAAAACCATAAAAGCTACATTAATTTTGATTTTCCAATTCACCCCTATATTTGTAGAAGTACAATATCATCAATGATGATTTTGTTGACCCTTTACTAACATAGTTACATTACACCTTGCAATGTTCATCTAGAAGATTTATGTATGCTTAAAGACATTGAGAGATGGCTAAAAAATTGGAGCACAAAGGTGATAGAAGATTTATGTAAACCAATGTTGATTGATGGATAGTGTACTAAAAGCAAATTGTCTTCCAATTTCACATTTTGAACAAATGAAGAATAACCAAGGAGTTCAAATTTCAAAATGATCATTGACTACTAATAGGAACTGTATTATAACATCATTTCTATATGAATTTCATCAGCCTGTAAACATAAAACAATTAAAAAGAACAGCAAAAAGTTCGTGATTCACCTGGTTATTCTCTCAAAAGATGACACAACAATGTCTTGAAAAGATAAGCTAAAATCTGCAAGAGAATTGTAGAAATTCAACATGGCGACCTGCGGATTAAAAGAAAAAGAAGCAAAATTTAGGATAATTTACCTGTTTAGCGAGAAGGATTAAGCCCTAGAAGCATCTGGCTCCCTGTGTTTGGAAGATACATGACATTGTTACTCCTAGCCAAAGTTGCAGAAATCTCCCTCGATGCTTCAATTCTCCTAAGCTCGATCAATCCCATTCCAGCAGCAGAAGTGGCATCAGAAATCAATTTCGCAGACTCGCTCTCACCTTCAGCCCTAATAATCGCCGCCCGTCGTTCCTGCTCAGATTTCGCCACCACAAACTTAGATCTCTCCGCCTCCTGCTGCGCCACCTGTTTCTGCTCCACCGCCTTCGAGAACTCAGCGCCGTACGATAAGTGAGTGATCGCAACGTCGTCAAGGACGATATTGAAATCCTTAGCCCTGCGGACCAAACTATCACGAACCAAAGCCGAAACCTGTGGACGCTCAGTGAGAAGCTGATCCGCGTTGAATTGAGCAACGACGGACTTCAGAACTTCGTTTCCGATCGATGGAAGAACCTTCTCGTCGTACTCGAGACCAAGGGTTTTAAAAATCGCCGGCAATCGGTTGACTTCGGGGCGTGAGAGGACACGGAGAGTTAGGTTAACCATTTGAAGATCTTTCGTGCCGGAGATCGATGAGAATGTGTGAGGCCTTGTACGTATGTCAAAGATGTACGGCGTCTGGAGCCATGGGATGAGGAAATGAGTGCCTTCCCCAACAGTCTCGTCAATGACTCCACGGAAACGATCGAAGAGAACGGCGCGCTGGCCGCCATCGACGGTGTAGAGGGAGGAATTGACGACGGTGACAGCGGTTCCTAGACCGAAGGCGGCGCGTGCTATATTGGTGAGGAACGACATGGCGGAAGGATTGGTTCCCATTTTTTCCGGCTGAATTTGCAGAAAATCGATAGAGGGAAAAACAAGGGTTTTAGTCTTCTTTTAGACAGAAATTAATCGAGGGTTTTAGTGGTAACTTTGTGTGTTGTCCAAGTAATTTGGAAATGTCCGGCCCAATTGAAACTGGCCCAATTGAAACGGGCTTAATTGCATTATTTAAAAGTGTACTTTTGAATTAAGGGAATATTGTAGTTTATATAATGTTTTATTATTCATATGCATTTCAAATAAACCCATGTCATTGTAAAACATCTCGATGCATTTATATATCATACATTTAATCACAAATATGTTTAATGCATTTACTTGTTCAATGCCCACCTTAAATATTGTAATGCATTGTTTTAGTCCTAAATCAATCATGGAATTTGATTTATCTAAGTAATTGGTTTTGCTAAACATGTAAAGTCATGGAATTTGATTCATTTAAGTAATTGGTCTTGTTAAACATGTAAGATCATATGTCAAATGTGTTTCTCCCAAACTTGAGGTTTTCACTCATAACCTCGTATCAATGTCTCGTCAAATTGAGCCAAATTGAATGAGACAAGCCCAAAACAATTTATCGTTGTCATTACATTACAAGTTTTTTTAAAGAAGTTTCTTTTTGAATTAAGTCATCAGAATATAAATAAATGACTAATTTTAATCATTTTATTTTGTTTGGAAACGATGCTAAATATTATAAAGTTCTATATGTGATTTTAAAAAACAAAATGTAATAAATATTTTTGTTTGTTATATTTCACAAAAATAATTTATCATGAAAAAGTGAATGGATAAATTAATAAAAAAAATCCTAAATATATATTGACATATGTCAATCGGCGTAATTAGTGGGTTGATTTAAGGAGTTAAGTCCCAAGTTGTAGCCTCATAGGCGTGGGTTGATTTAGAAAAAGCATTAGTGGAGTCCGACCATAGCAGCTCAAGTCGTCGTGGGTACAGAAAGAGATGAGAAAAAGAGTCGTCAGTAGATGTAGTGGCTTTGAATGCTTTTAATTATGTTAGTTGTTTGGGCATTTTATAATGAAAGTGTAGTGAGATCATTAAAAATAGTTTTTCATTGACAAAGTAACCAAATGGCCCAAAATGTGAATGAAATGGAATAGTGTCCGTAGCGCCGGTATAGCGGTAATTGAAATAGCGGTAAATAGCGCCGCTAATAGCGGTACCGCTAAATGAAAACGCTAAACTGAAAATAGCGGTTTTTGACCTCCGCAAAACGCTATAGCACCGCTATTGCGCGCAATTGATAGCTTAGACCTGCATAGCGAGAGGAGAGAGAAAATAGAGGGTTTTGATTGGCTGGTTCTTTTTTTTATTTTACTAAAATAAAATTTCTTAAACTAACACACCACCATTTCCTACCTTTTACAACTTTGATGCTAGCATTCATTCTAGCTTATGTGGCATGAAAAAATTTGATGTGTCAACATGTTAAGTATGTTACAATTCCCTTCAGTTTTATGACTTTTATCAGACTGTCATGTCATCCCACGCTACCGCATGGTACAGTGGGTACTCCTTGTGGCCTTATCATTAAGCTTATTAAATTAAAACAGAAATAATACACACGTCCTCTAATTAAGTATTTCATTAATGTAATTGACCATGTACCCACCCTATAAATTAGTGCTGAGTTACAAGTTGTACTCAACAAACTCACTACATACCATTTAAATGTCGATCGTATCAAAAAGACAAATACTCTCATTTTTCCATCGCTATAAGTCCAATCAGTTCGTACTTTGCATGAGTCATTATTCATAGCTCATGACCCCTCATGATTATTTAAAGATAAATAAATTAAATAATACGCAACGTCAACAATACAAATCACCAAAACATAGTAATGCATCGTTACTTTATTTACTCGGTAATCGAATCAAGTCATGCTCATCTTGGTTATAGGCTCATTACATATGTATAAATGACATGTCTCCAGCTATTTTCAAATACTAAACGTCATTGTTTACATATAATTAATCTATAATAATGACATAATACTAATTCGTGCATGTTTGTATTGTAATAGGCCGATAAAAAAAACATGACGAGATGTCTATGTTATATTTATTATATACATCTTCAAAGTAATCAATTTTCTTAGTTACAATATGTTAAAAGAGATATGATATTATAACTTAATAAATTTAGTAAATTTAATAAATTTATTATATAGATTCAATCGCGAGGACTAGTTAAGATAGAGGCATGACCGCATGAGAGAGCAACATGTCATGCCTTTCCTTTTGCGTCTCAGGCCATGTGAAAAGGTAGCTTTACAAGTACCTTCTTCATAGTGGGGGGAAAAGTTGGATAATCTGAAGAAACTAATTGGAAATGAAATTATTACATGAATTATTGTTGCCAAAAGAAAGAGATATGAAAGCTACATCTTTCAAATCTTCATTTATAATATTTAAGATTATATTTAAAGGTTTTAAAATTTTATAATAATCACAATTGAATATAATTCTGATTAGATTTATTAGAACAACAAAGATTTTATGATTGGAAGAAACTAGCGGAAAACTTGCAATAATAACTGCAATAATGTAGAAGACTAGGAGATAGTAACAAATATAACAACCAAAAATGCAAAAGAAGAAAACAAGTAAGAAAATAACGTGGAAGGAAAATATCAACTAATGGGGTCATTAGCCCAAGCGGTAAGCACCCAACTAGTAGTGAGTCACCATCACCGGAAACATCAATAAACAACAGGCCAGTCTTTAGGGATATCAACGATCAATGGGCCATTCTTGAACATCCAAAGAGAAACAAATAGAAAAAATGATGAACCACACAAGTTTATGTTGAGTTGTGGAGATTAATTTTGTTAAATGTGATTCGAGCATTTGGAGCATTCTCATTGAACATTTGGAGCACTTAGATCTCAATGGAACACTTGATATTCATGAAGCAAGTGACAAAGGAACGGATCAAGTAACAAAGGAACGGATCTTCCAAAAGAGGGTTTGGAGCAACTTGGAGTGGTCTAGAGCAACTTGGAGTGGCTTGGAGCACTTGGAGCAACATAGAACAACTTGGAGAAACTTGGAGGGACGAATCTTGGCTGTTCAGGCGGTTAATGGGGTGGTCGAGGTGAATCAAGAGCAGGAGATAGGTTTGGAGAGGCGACTGGCGAAGAGGAAGCGGACCCATGGTCAGACTCAGCTAGCAACGTCTGAGCAGCTGTATGTGGCCATGTATAGCGTTAGAGTCTCGAGGGGCTATGATGTTTACACGAAGGATGAAGGAGCACATGAGCGTGTGCGCGACAAGTCTAAATGTGGCAGGTGCGGATGGAAGGGCCACCTCCGCCAAGAATGCACCCTGGAAGTAGAATTGTGTCATCGTTGTCATCATCCTGGTCATATCAGTGCGAATTGACCGCGCTTAGTGGTTGGGGCAGCTCGGGTTCCATCGCAGGTGCTTCGGTAGGAAGGGGAGGTCAGGATTTCATCAGAAGCTATTACGGGTATATTATCTTTCGCTTTCCTCTTGATTATTATTAGTATTTATATTGCTTTGGAATCTTGTTTGTGTATGGGTAAGCATTATCTCTGGTTTAGTTCACTGTTATTTCCTGAGTTATATCATCAAGAATTGTTATATGTCTTTTTACATGCCGAGAGTCATCAGTGGGTCGTATCTTGCTGAGCGGGTTTCTGTTTGTTCGGTTGTTGTTCCGGTTCTTTGATGGGGTCAATTCAGGGGTATCGTTTGGAAGGTCTATGGTCGAATTAGCTAGTTAGTTCTTCAATGAAGTCAGAGTTTAGTCGTGTTAGCATTTGTTCCGGTAGGAACGACAGTCGTCCATGGAAGGACTTTTGGGCTCAATCATTACCGTTGTTAGGGAAAGAGCGGTAGCAAGAAGATGGCGGTGGCAGTCGCATGAGTTTGTTTGGTCACTGGAAGTTCCAGGGGAATTTTATAATCACAAGGGTTGAAGAGAGTTAGAATCCAGAGATCCTTCTGAGGATGGGAAGTTGGAGTGAAGATTCGCCAGTTTAGAGCAAGGGTTATGGTCTTTGTTACTGGCATGAAGGCCTTAAGGATTTTGTGTTGTACCATGGGAATCAATTGGGGTTATCGGGCTTGCTGAGATTTCGGGGAGTATTCATTTGGATCTCAAGAGTTGTGCGGCCATCGGGATTGGCTAGTAATGGAATGATAGTTCTTGGTAAGCTCATGTCGTCAACGGTTTGAGTTATAAGGAGATAAGATGGGTTAGGAATCCATCAAATTTTCTGGGTTAGGATAGCTTCGACGAATCCAGGTGGGGGAGAATCGTTCATATTTCCGGAGCTGAATCAGGTATGAAACTAGGGTGGGTTTCACATCCCAGTCGGGAGGGAAGACGACTCAAGTGGCCTTCTGGATTGAAGATTGTGTAAATTGGGAGTTCATGAAACTTCCAACAACAAGTTTGCGTCTTTTTTTTATGGATAGAAGGCATGTGGATGGATCCAGGTTGCGGGTTGTGTTAGAGCCTCGCTGCCTGTTCTTGTTTGATGAAGGCTTTGGGGTTCGAAGCATGACCCAAATACTTGATTGGGGTTCATTCGGATGTGGGTTCGATGCAGGATGATTGTGGATGATATGGTAGAGGTGTGGTAAGACCATGGGGTAACCATGGCGGGATAGATGTGTCGTAAGACTGCGGGGTGGCCATATCAATCACTGGATTGGCAGATAGTATGGAAGTGTTGTAAGACTGCGATGGGATCGTAGCATTCACCATATTGAGGTAGACCATCATTGGGTTGGTCGTGAGTATAAAGGAGGATCAGCTCGTGCCTTGGGTAAAGAGGACCATTAGGTTCCGAGGCGAGGTTGGACTTGTGTAGCTCTCGATGGGGTGAGACCCGTAGGTATGGTCCTTTCGTTGGTATAGACTGGGTGAGACCTGTGTGCGAGGCCCATATGATTATGGAATTTCAGGTGAGACCTGGTAGAGACCGGTTGGGTCAAGGAATCGGATTACAGTTTTAGTAGGATAATTATGTGGCCAGGGTATGGCATAGTGTGGTTTATAGGCTATGGTAGCCATATCAGTTAGACTCTCAGGAACCTGGTGGCGGGACCAGGTGTGAGACTGGTAGTCTCAGCGATGGATTTGGGATTTTATATCCCAGTTTAGTGAATGGATGCAGTGGATCAGAATATTTTGGGCGAAATGCAAGTGTAAATCCTTGGATCTCCGATTATGAGTTATGTACCAAGTTGGCTTTTGGTCAATACCATTGTGTCTGTGTTTCGGTATGAATCTACCTATGCGGAGGTCAAGCAAGTTATGGGGCATTGGAATTATAGAAGTAACGTATTATATCGACTGTTATGGGATCAGTGATTTGTTCAGCACTAGAAGGTTTTCATTGGAGCGTTGGTTTTTAGGAGGGTGGTAAGGAGTGATTTCGAGGACGAAATCTAATTTAAGTGGGGGAGAGTTGTAATGTCATGTTCCGAATCGTTTCCTAATGTGGGGTGATGAACCGAAAACCGAGTATCATCAGGCTTAGGGCCTTTCATGAAAAGATATTTAGACCTATTTTGGTGTAGGTAATGTAATTTGGATGATCCGGGAGTTCGGTTTGTGTTTTGGAGCTAAGGGGTATTTCAGTAAAGTGTCATTTCGGGCTTTTATGGAAATTGGACTTTTGTTCAGGAAGTTTTAAGGTAAGTATGAGTTAATAGAAGTGTAGAGCTTCTCGTTACCTCTTCGCGGATATAAGGATCGTCAGAAACGGACTTATAACGAAGCAGTTATGGCCTTCGGAAGATTCATGGTTTTAGGATTAAAGCAAGTACGCGGGGCGTACACATGTGTACGCATGACGTACTAGTGCTAAGGCCAATACACTGCTCGTACTAAGAATTTTGATCGTGGGTGCTCTAGGGAGTACGCTGGTGTTGGGTCTAATTGTGTTGCGTCATGGGCTTGTGTTTTGTATCCGGATTGGGCCTGTCCATCCGTGATTATCTAGTAGGGTTAGACTATATATAGTGCATGCATGTATGCATTAGAAAAAAAAGAGATTATTATTGTTTATTGTTTTGTAACCCTAAACACCTCTACAGTCGAAGTTCTTAATCGAGCTCTTCTGAGGTGTTAAAGCATTAATCATACAACACATTCAAAGCCATTCTTGTGTTCATAATTACGTTCATAATTGTTTGCCTGCGTAGAATCTAACGATCCTAATTGAACTTTGTTTCAACAATTGGTATCAGAGCAGGAGACTGTGTGATCAATACACATTCCTTCTGTATTCAGAATTCTTTAGGGTTTCCGCTTTTATCGAATAAATAGAAGCCGTCTTCTTCTTAACGACGGCAACTCAGTTTCTGATAAAACCCTAATCTCAAGTTTACAGGTTTGATTCTAGCAGCCCACCATGTCTCACGAAGATTCGCAAACAAATCCCATCAACATCTCAAACAGTATTGGATCCACTACCACGATTCCCATTCTTTACACTCAAGACTATGAAGTATGGGCGCATCACTTTGAAGATTACGTAGTTGGATCTGAAGACAATGGCTATCTCATCTGGGAAGCTATCACACTTGGGCCGTTTGTTCACTCAGGAATGAACACGACAGTTAAGTCCCAAAAGGAATATAACAAGCTGGTGGTGGATGTAGAGAAGATGCCACAGGATGAGAAGGACAAGTTGTTGTGTAATGTGAAGGCCATGAGAATGATCAGATTCGCCTTGCAATCTGACACTTTTCGGTTAGTTGGTTCATGCACGACGGCCAAAGAAATATGGGATAGGTTGAAAGAACTTTATTCAACCGATGAAGATCTAGAACACTCCATTCAAACCTTGCTGCTGTCAGAATTTGGAGTTTTCGAACAGAAACCAGAAGAAAAACTCATACAAACTTTCGATCGGTTCAATCATCTCCTAAGTAAGATGATCAAGCATGGAATAGAAAGAAAGTTGATCGAGCAGAAGGTAACCTTCATGAACGGTTTGAGACCAGAATGGATGGCTGTGGTTTCAACCGTGAAAGCACATGAACAATTTAAATCTTACTCACTAGCGAAACTTGTGGGAATACTTAAGTCCCATGAGAGTGTAGTAACCAAAGAGGCGAAGGTAGTTTCTGGTGTGGGATCACTGGCCCTTGTATCAAAAGGAAAAAGCATTGCAGAAGAAGAAGAAGAGTCGGATATGTCTGAGTGTGACCTTACAAGCGAGGAGTATGCTATGATGGTCACCAATCCAAAGAAGTTTGCACGAAGAAAATTTCCTGTCAACAAGAACCGAAACTGGCAAGGAAGTTACAGCTCTGAGAAGGTGAAGGATGAAGTGAAAAATTCTTCTCAAATGGATGAAGACAAGAAGGAGAGCAAGCTTGCAGGAGACTCTGGGTTCGACTGCAATTACTGTCACGGCAAGAACCACTTTGTCAAATATTGCATGCTGAGGAAAATGGCTGAGAAAAGAGATGGTGAAGACGATGAGGCATACTACATGCGCAAGTTGGAAGAGATCAAGAAAAAGAAGGCAACTAACAGTTCTATGAATGCCTTGATTATGCAGGAGAATGCTGATGAAGATGAGTTCGGTGGCGTTGAAGTTTGGTCAACCGATTCTAAAGATGAAGAGGTGAGAAAGCCCACTCATGGAAGAGCTTATGTGGCAAAGGATGTAGGTTCGGCTGGAAGATGTTTGATGGTCACAGCTGGTGCATCAACCGAAAGTGCAAGTAAGGAGCCAAACCTAACTGAGGACAAATGCTTTACAGCCAAGCCCGTAAGCGAGAAGATCAACGACTGTGATCGGCTGATCAAAAAGGTACAATCCATCCTTGAATCACTTAAAGTTCCAGTAATAAATTATTAAGAAGAATTAAATGAATTAAAATTTAAATTTTCTAACTTAAGTGGTAGTCTCATGCAAAGTCGCTTAGCGAATTCTAACCTAACTGACCAACTCAGCAGGGTGTCTTCAAAAAGTGAGGAGAGAAGGATGTAGATTGAGCTAAAGGAGGCGGAATTAAATAGGGCTAGGGATGAAAGTATTTATTTGCAAAGAGACAATTTAAAGTTTTTAAAACAAAGGAATGTTTTTTGTTTAATTGCTAAGCGCTTATATACTAATATTGCTCAATTGCATTTAATTTGTGAGATAGGGAAGAAGATTCACAAGATGATCTTACCCTTCCTCGAATTTAAGGAGGATGAGGTCATTGCTGAGTGTGAATCAATAGTGTCCTCAGAAGAGACATCCATGTCTTACAAAATTGGACTGGACAAGATAGAAACCTTCATTGATTCTAAGGAACATAAATGTATGCTCAAAAATCTTTTGGATGAAAATGATAGGTTAAAAATTAAGTCTGAAACTGTTCAATCATTTGACTTGTCAAACGCCAAATTAATTTCAGAAAATAAAATGAACTTAGATAATACGTCTGAATTTGATGAGGATAGTGAGATGAGCGAAATCTCAGTGGAAGACGTAGTTGATTGCTCTGAGTTTATGAAGAGCGAAACCGAAAATGAGAAACCCCTCATATCTGAAAATTCGGTTGAATTCGCTCGCCTGTCAAAAGAAAAGCCACAGAAACTCAAAGAAAAAGCTATGGTTTATCAAAAGGTTCAAACTGTGCCGAATCAGGTCTATGCAGTTACTGGGGTCACTGCAAAACAAACGACAGAGTTAAAAATCTTGGTCGACAAAGACAATGCTGAAGGGTGTGACGATTACTTCTGGTCAGCCCCTATTGACAACGCGGACGAAACCGTAGGCTTATCTAAGCAAACTTCATGGAGGGTTAAAGGAAGATACGTTGCTGAACCCATCAACAAACCCTCGAGTTTCGATAAACCAAGCACAAGTGGAACTAAAGAAATCCCTGAAGAACCAATGAAAGAACCGATTGTTCCAACTAAGGCAACCGAAACTCAAAAGGAGAAGCCTAAGGCTAGCTTCAATATCCACAAATCAAAGAAGGAGTTAGCTGAACAGAAACGCTTAAGAAATCAAAGATACATGAAGAATCTGAATGAGCGAAAACGTCATTAGCAATCTCAAAATCCCAACTACGTACCTCCTAAGAAAGAATCAATTGACAAAGGAAAGGAAAAGCTAAATGGAAAAGAAAATTTCAGTCCAAATTCCTACTATTCCAAATCTAAGAACCGAACATCTACTTTCGGCTCCAAAACTAGCGCGCAGAACCGAATGTCTAGTTTCGGTCCAAACGTCAAGGCTAACAACCGAACGTCTACTTTCGGTTCCAACACCGGAATTCAGAACCGAAAGTCAAGTTTCGGTCCCAATTCTAGTTTCGGTCCTTCCAACTCCCAGAGCAAATCAAATTCAGTGAAGGACATCAAAGGAAAGGGAAAGCTTGATTCTGATTCTAATTTCAATAATAAGAAAAAGTCAGCTAACCCTAGGATTCAAAAGAAAATATCCAAACCATCTAATAACACACCATCAAAAACACCAAAAATTAAACAAGATAAAACCAAAATTAAGGTGTACACCATCAAAAGAAAAGATCAATCAACTCTAGTAAAACGAACTTATTTGGTTGATATTACTACTGCAATTCCTTTTTCTGTGAAAAACTCACTTGGACCCAAGAAACTTTGGGTTCCTAAATCTGCTTGAACTTGCAGGTAATTAGTGACGAGTAGTTCGATGATGAATGGTATATAGATAGTGGCTGCTCGCGTCACATGACAAGAAGGAAGGAAGAGCTGAGGGAGTTTCGGTCCCTAAAGGATGGTGGATGTGTGAAGTATGGCAATAACTCATATGGCACAATCAAAGGATATGGAATGATAACCAACGGAGATTTCTCGATTCGAAAAGTGGCGTATGTGGAAGGATTGCAACATAACCTCATTAGTGTGTCACAATTAGTTGTGGGAGGTCTGAAGGTTTAATTTGATGATGAGGGCTCAGAAATAATTGAGAAGCAATCCAAAAAGGTTCTGTTGAAGTCTGAACGCAAGGGAGAGATGTATCCTTTAAATCTCAACCCAATTCGAGGAAAACCAGCAATATGTCTACTATCAAAGGTGAACACTGATGAAAGCTGGTTGTGGCATCGACGCCTATCGCACATGAACTTCAAAGATATTAATAAGTTGGTGCTTGGTGATCATGTTCGAGGCCTTCCTCTTCTCAAGTTTGACAAGGAACATCTGTGTGCAGCGTGTGAGATGGGAAAACAAAGCAGAAAGAGCCATCCTACACGAATCAATACAAAGATTGTTGAAGCTCTTGAACTTCTGCACATTGACTTATGTGGACCTTCGGCTATCGAAAGCTTCGGTGGTAGTAAGTTTATTCTTGTCATTGTAGATGATTTTTCACGCTTCACCTGGGTTTTCTTTATTAAACAGAAATCAGATGCAACTCCCAAGTTGAAGACGTTTATCAAGCAAGTGGAAGTGCAGCTGCGAAAGACAGTGAGGAATATCAGAAGCGACAATGGACTGGAATTCAAGAATAAGGAATTTGAAGACTTTCTAGCTGACAAGGGGATATCTCACAACTTTCCGGCCCCTTATACACCACAACAGAATGAGATTTTTGAAAGACGAAATCGTTCTTTATGTTAGGCAGCCAGAACCATGCTCAGCTTCGCTTCCCTTCCGTTATACTTCTGGGCTGATGCAGTTGCAACCGCGTGCTACACTCAGAACCGATCCCTGCTCAACAAAAGATTCTCAATCACTCCATATGAGATTCTGAACAATAGAAAGTCCAACGTCAAAATTTTCCACGTATTCGGTTCACGGTGCTTTATTTTTAATTCTAAAGAGAATCGAAACAAGTTTGATGTCAAAGCCGATGAGGGAATCTTTCTGGGTTATTCGCTAACGTTCAAGGCATACAGAGTGTTGAACAAACGCTCCAAATGAATTGAAGAAACATATTATGTCACCTTTGATGATCAGTACATAAAGAAAGTTCAAAGAAGCGAAAGTGCCTTAGGGGAAATATTTCCTGAATCAGGACAAGTCTCGGTTCCAATATCCAACTTGTTTGAAGAGTACATTCGGTTATTCGATGAACCAGAGAAAGCAGCTCACTCAGAGGCGAAAGCAGTAGACAACAAAATCGATAATCTCAAAAAGATCATAGATGAAGCTGCCAAAGAAATGTTTAGTGAACCTCCTAAACCAATAGGTGGTCAACCCTCCAATGACTCTCCAAACAACGGATCAATGTTCAAAGGGGAGAGTTCATCAGCACCAAAGACAACCGAAATGTCTTTCGAGGGGGAGAATCCAATTCCATCCCCAACTCATAAGGGTCCAGGCGAGGGGGAGCATACAACTCTAAACCCACTCAATAACAGTCCAATCGAGGGGGAGAATCTGACTCCCACAGAGAATGACAACTCTGATTTCGCTAGTCAAGGGGGAGAAAGAGAATACAACCGACGAAGGTGATCAATCAGAACTTGAAGAGGAAGTAAATGCAGAGTTGGATCCAACCTATGACCCAAATTATCCTCCGTTAGTAAAATGGACCAAGGATCATCCCAAAGCACAAATCATTGGTGAATCATCTGAGAAAGTTCTCAGTCGTTCTCAATTGAAAGCGAAACAAACTGCATTATTCTCTAAAGTTGAATTATGTATGTTTAATTCGTTTATCTCTGAAGTCGAACCGAAAACAGTTAATGCTGCACTTGATCATTCTGATTGGGTTCAAGCAATGCAAGATGAGCTCCATGAGTTCGAACGCAATCGAGTTTGGAGGCTAATTCCCACACCAAAGGATGCTTCAGTGGTTGGCTTGAAAATGGTATCCAGGAATAAATTGGACAAAGAGGGGAACGTTATTAGAAACAAGGCTCGGTTGGTAGTAAAAGGATATTGCCAAGAGGAAGGGATAGATTATGAGGAAACCTTCGCTCCAGTAGCTAGGTTGGAATCAGTTAGAATCTTTCTGGCATATGCTGCTCATAAAAACTTCGAGGTTTTCCAAATGGATGTAAAATGCGCTTTCTTGAATGGAGAACTAGAAGAAACAGTGTATGTTGAGCAACCTCCCGGGTTCGTGAATGAGAAATTCCCTGATCATTGCTATGTGCTGGATAAAGCTGTATATGGTTTAAAGCAAGCACCGAGGGCCTGGTATGAAACTTTAACTCGCTTTCTGAAAATGTCAAAATTTAAGCAAGGTTCGGTTGACCCAACCTTCTTCCGAAAGAAAGAAGGCGAACATCTAATGATAGTTCAGATTTATGTCGATGACATCATCTTCGGCTCCACGAATCCTAGCTTAACGGCTGAATTCAGGAAGTTGATGGAGACTAAATTTGAAATGAGCGCAATGGGTCCGATTAATTTTTTTCCTTGGTTTGAATATTAGACAGGGACCAGAAGGTATATTTATCAATCAGGAGGCCTACACAAAGAACTTGCTGACAAAATTTGGTATGACAGGAGATTCGAAAGTGAAGGTTCCTATGGCATTTGGCACTAAGTTAACACCTTCTCTGGAAAAACCTGCTGTTGACATAACACTATATCGACAAATGATAGGGTCCCTTATGTATCTAACAGCTAGTAGACCAGACATTATGTTTTCTGTTTGTTATTGTGCCAGGTTTCAAGCTAATCCAAGAGAACCTCACATGGTAGCAGTGAAAAATATTTTCCGTTACCTAAAGTGAACCTCATCTCTCGGTCTCTGGTACCCTGCTAGATCTGGATTCTTCATTCAAGCGTTTTCTGATGCTGATCTTGGAGGATGTGGTCTGGACCGAAAGAGCACTACAGGAGGATGCCAATTTCTTGACGGGAAACTTGTTAGCTGGCAGTCCAAGAAGCAAACTTGCGTGTCACTTTCAACAGCCGAAGCTGAGTATATAGCTGCAACATCTTGTACTTCTCAAGTAATATGGATTCAAAGTCAACTAAGAGATTATGGGGTGAGTATGAAGAAGATTCCTCTATATTGTGACTCAGAAAGTGCAATAAGAATTTATCACAATCCAGTGCAACACTCAAAGACTAAGCATATTGCACTTAGATATCATTTCATCAAGGACCATGTAGAAGATGGGAACGTGGAAGTACATTTCGTTCGGTCCTCTGATCAACTGGCTGACATATTCACTAAAGCCTTGCCTGAAGCGAGTTTCAATAAAATTTTACAAGGCTTGGGAATGATGGAAGCAGAGTCGGTACCGAATCCTCAAATCTCTTACTAAAAATTAGACAAGCGAAATAGAGCGAACGCTCGGTCTATTTCGGTTCCAGATTTTTTGGGGACCGAAATGAACCGAACGCTCAGTCTATTTCGGCTCTGAAATTTTAAGGAACCGAAATGAACCGAACGCTCGGCTTATTTCGCTTCATTCTTTTAAGATAAGGTTTCGGTTGTACATTTTGTTTATTCTTTTAATTTTTTTTAAAGAGTGTTTTGTGCTACTTTATTTTATTATTTTTCAGATCCAAAAATATTTTATCTTTCTGTTTTTATTATTTTTCAGAAAATTTCAAAAATCCAAAAATATTTTATCTTTCTGTTTTTATTATTTTTCAGAAAATTTCAAAAATCCAAAAATATTTTATCTTTCTGTTTTTATTATTTTTTAGAAAATTTCAAAACTCCAAAAATATTTTTCTAATCGTTTTTATTTTATTTTGTTTGGTTTGTTTGTTTTGTTTGTGTAGTGTGTTTGTTTGTTTGTTCTTCTAATTAGGTCCCAAGTATACCAGTACAACAAAATTTGGAGCTTCGGCAGGTATGATTCTTTTAATCTGAACTAGTTAAGGGTCCCTAGAAGCATGCTGCTGCATGTTGACCAAAACCTCTACGACTTAGAGCAAGGCCTTAATGATTCGATCTCTACCTATCGTTTCTTCCCAATCAGGCTGTTAAAATCAACTCAAGTCAAGAGCTACCTTACTCTTCTCAAATGAGTTAAGAGTTTTTCTGCTTGGTCATGTCCTTATAGCAGAAGGTACTTTCAGTTCTTTAGCCACCCTCCTTATATTCTCCATCAACTTTCGGTTCACCAATGTAACCCTTGAGACTCTCGGTCTTTACCACTGAGGTTTATGGTTGCATAAAATCTGTGTTTGTGATCTTAGATACGTACACCACGTGCTGAGTGAAACCCACAATCCAACACCAACAATGAATTGGCGGTGAATTATTATATTCAAGATCTTACTGGTTACCTAATGAAATCTCATTTTTCTTTTTGAGTGATCTTTTATGAAATTGTCTAACACCAAGGCTTTTCTTCCCAAAAAGATCCAATTTATTTTTTGTTTTTGAGATTTTCATCACTCTTATAGTCCCTAAATCTTATATCCCACCTACTTGTTCAACAGACCACATCGGTCTCACAAGTACTTCTTCCGACGTTCGGTCTTATGTCAAGAATCGATGTTCAGTTGAAGATAAGCCACCCTAAGCCTACAAATTAAAAGCAGCCTTTCAATGTTTCTCTACAAGTAGTTGATCGTATTTTTTTGGGATACCACACAAGCACTTCAAGTCTCTCTTGACTTTGAAGGAAGCGATTCTTGCCCGGAATCATCTGCTTTATGTCTTCTAATAGACATCACTCACATCCAATACACATTTTGCTTTATTTCTTTATCTTTTGTCACCCTATTGCACGAAAAATTTTATTTTCCAACATTCTGGTTGCTGTTGGTTCGATTTTTGTTTATCTTTTGGAGCAACAGGGGTTATCCTAAATCTTGGAGCGAAGCTGAATTTCAAACGACGATTTGAGGATAAGATTTTAAGCGCGTGAATTTGAACGGTTACTAAAACCACGCGTGCTGACGTATACCTGGGAGAAACCAACCTGTCACATCGCGCTTTTTCAGGCGACGTTTCAGTGATCTCATCATTATGATGACGATTCTTTCTCTCTCTTGGCAACGGTATATAAAGGGGTTCTAATTACGTTTGTTTCTTTCACCTGTAACAAACTCTCTATATCTACACGGCGATTTACAACTGTTCATCTTCTTCCTTCAATCAACAATGGCGACTTCTTCATCGGCTCAAGATCAAACTGCTTCGTCCACATTGCTCTCAATCAAGCCAAACCAGAACATGATCGTTGAACTCAACCCTTTTCTGTACGATTCGTATATGCTACAAGTGGTTGAGTGTTTGAAGTATTCACCTCTGGTTCTAGCCCTAACACAGGTGGAAGCCGTTCCTATGTCACTCCTATCACAGGTTTACACTACTGCTTCATATGACAAAAACAAGGAGAGAATCTACTTCTAAATCCATTCTCATAAGGCTTCTATTTCAAAAGGGAGATTTTGTTCACTATTGCATCTTGCTGTGGATTCGTCTGTGATCTCACCAGACTTCATTACCACTACTCAACTGTTCTCGATGCTCTACGAGATGGGCTACACTGACGTGCTTACCACGGTTATGAAGGTTAAGAAGTCGTGCTTACCGTCCCAATGGAATGGATTGCTTACTCTTCTCATCAAGAGTTTGGCGGAGAGGAGTGGTGGATCTGATGGCACCAGCAAGGGTTTTCTGACCCTTCTATACGGTCTTTACAATGGTATCAATCTCGACTATGGGTCGATTATCTGGTCCCAAGTGGTGCAAAGCCTCAACACTTCTACGAGGCATTCGGAAATTTCGTGTGGTCGATTCTGGACTCTCATTACACGAAGGGCGATTAATTCTTTGGATATTTCGGTAATGAAGGATGCCCTAGTCGTGTTTATTGCTACGTTTCACACCAAGAAAATCATAATTTCCGATCCTAAAAAGTTCCCTCACAATGGCTCTATACCAGAGACGATGTACATGTGTGTCACAGCCGAGAGTAAAGTCATGGCTGATTATCGCAAAGTTCCTCCCAAGGAACCGAGAGTCTTATCTCCTGAACAGCAGGCTGACTTGGATGTTGTGGACAAGCCTGGAAACCGAGGGAAACGGGTTACTACCAAGAAAGAGACAACAGAGGATGATAAGTCTAAGTCTATCAAGTCCAGGAAGCGAAAGTCTGCGAAAGGGGATTCTTCTAAACCAAAGAGGATTAAGAAGATGGAGAAAAGATCCAAGAGTCCCACTCCTCCCAGTTCAGAAAATGATGAGGAGGATGAAGAAGAGGAAACTCATCATGAATCACCAAGAGGTAACACCCCTCCTCGATCCCCAACTCCAACAGAATCTCTTCATGACACACTTCCAACACCACCTCTATCACCGAAACAGACAGTTCCAGTTTCGGTTGCTCCTATTCCACCACCTATCTCATCTCAAACAACAACTTCTCTACCACCACCACCACCAGTTACTTCTATTCCTATTTCTACAACTTCTTTACCACCTCCTATTATTTCCCAATCAACTACCACTACCATTCCTGAACCGACAGTACGAGTCAACGTATTTGATACGGGGGCGACTACTGAAATAGAACCTCCAGTTACTTCCAACCCACTTTCACCCTCACCCTCAACCGATTCCGGTGCCACTCTCGGTGGTGCTAATGATGAGTTTGATTCTACATACTACAGTCCCTATAGGCTTCCTACTAATGAGGATGATGAAGCTCCAGTCACGAGACAACAATTGCAGAGCATTGATGAGAAACTGGATAAATTGCTTGATGATAACAAGTCCTACAGTGGTGTTGTGCTCAAAGCCTTTTTGGACACTGCTCTTGAGCAATACACTGACTCCATTGAAAAATCTACAAAGGCTGTTAATGAATCTTCTTCTTCTTGCAAAAAGGCCACTGTCGATGTTGCAGAAATTGTTCATAGTACTCAGATCTTTCTTGAGTCACTAAAAGGGCATGCTGATACCAATGCTGCCAAGGTGAATGCTTCTGTGGATTCCTTATCCAAGTCCATTCAAGAAGAGCAAACTAAGTTTGAGTCTGTTCGTTCTTCCACCCAATCAGAGAACACTTCACTTATCAGTTCTGTGTCTTCTCGGCTGGAATCCCTTCATGCTGATTTAGCAAAAGAAAGTGCTCTGAAGGAACATCTTGCCCGCCAAGCCTCCACCATTGAAGTCCAGAAGGTCAAGCTCGCTCAAGCTGAAAAGGAAATTTCTTTGTTGAAGACGGAGAGAGCTGTTTTTCGAAGCTGTGCTGGAGATGTCAAGAACATGTTGACCAATCTCCTTGGTGCTCATGATCCTATCCTTACTTTGACCATAAGGAATCATCTAACTACAAAATTTCTTCCTGCCCTTGCATTGTTACACGAGATGAAGGGTGTTTCGGAGAGATTCATACCTCCAAAACAAGGGGGAGAAGGTGCTCAACCGAAGGTTCCTGTGAAAACTGAAACCGAATCTGCTCAACCGAAAGTCAAAGTTACAACAGAACCGAAGGGTAATGAAGCTTCGGGTTCTGGTTCTCAAGACAAGCAGAAGGTGATTGATGATGACAGTGATGACGATGTTGAAGAGACTATTACTGAGGCTCTTAAAAGAAAGAAGAGGGACAGAGAGTTGGATGAAACTTTAAGAGTTGCGAAGGAAGCTGAGGAAAGGGAAAGGAGGAACAAGGAAGAAGAAGAAGCCTTAAATTGCAAGAAGGCCTTGTTTCCCCTGTGGACAAAAGAGACACTTATCAATCAAGCTATAGAGTTTCCAAGTGTTTACTGGTTGGAACCTATCGCTTCGTTTGATTGTGACAATTCTAAGGACTCACAGTTCGACATGCCAATAACACGAAAGGCATTCACCTTTCATTGTTTCGATTCGACTGTTGAAGTTCCTTACCCTCATCCAAAAGTTGATCGTGAGCTTATCGACTTTTATCTGAAGTATGGTCAACCGCAGTACTTGACATGGAGTGCACAGAAGATAGTTACTGTCAAGGTACTCAAGCCTTCGCGCTGCTGGGAAATTCATAAATGTTAATTTCAAAATCACACGAGGATCAGCAAACTCGGTGTCGATTATTTCCCTGGCAGACCTTCCGAATTTAAATCCTCATGACTGGATCCCATTGTTTAACATTTTGCTCACTAATCCGAGAGAATATGAGCCGATACTGGATCACTTGAAGAGAATGTTGGCCTCCTACATCCATGAGGTTGCTGCTATGGATCAGGAGATAGCGAAAGTAATGAACAAGAAACCAACTGTCAAGCCAACACCGAAACCAGGAGATGTGAACAAAATGAAGATGGGCCAAATTGATTCTACACATCTTATTGTAATGTTTACAAGAGGCGAAGCCAACCGATTTCTATTCGCTCTTGTTGATAAACATCTGTTTTC
Organism: Lactuca virosa; assembly: GCF_052849685.1. Lineage (NCBI taxonomy): Eukaryota > Viridiplantae > Streptophyta > Magnoliopsida > Asterales > Asteraceae > Lactuca > Lactuca virosa. Next base: position 273,903,459 of record NC_136428.1, on the reverse strand, counting down.
AACAGACTGCTTGGAGCAGATCATCAACATTATTCATCGGTGCAAGCAGAACTCAGAAGCAGATAAGAAGAACTTCACAAACATGATTCGGTGGTACATAACGTTTCGTCATCATCTATTGGCCATCATACCGAAGGTGTTCAAAACAATAAAGAAGTCTTCTGCAGCTCAACCGAAGTGAGCTTTCGGCTCCATTGACGCAAAGGGGGAGATTGTTGGGTCTAATTGTGTTGCGTCATGGGCTTGTGTTTTGTATCCGGATTGGGCCTGTCCATCCGTGATTATCTAGTAGGGTTAGACTATATATAGTGCATGCATGTATGCATTAGAAAAAAAGAGATTATTATCGTTTATTGTTTTGTAACCCTAAACACCTCTACAGTCGAAGTTCTTAATCGAGCTCTTCTGAGGTGTTAAAGCATTAATCATACGACACATTCAAAGCCATTCTTGTGTTCATAATTACGTTCATAATTGTTTGCCTGCGTAGAATCTAACGATCCTAATTGAACTTTGTTTCAACAGCTGGGCGTACCAGAAGTACGTTGGGCGTACTCCAGTCAGACCCAAACCCTAATTTAGGGTCTTGGACCATATTTAAGCTCCTTAACTCACCACCAGACCCTATTATCTTCATCCTCCATCCCTATAAACCCTATAAATGAAACCCTAGCCTCCATTTGAGTGGGTTTTGAGTTTTTTGTGGTATTTCATGTTTTTTGGTGTTCATAGAAGAAGAAGGAACTTCCTGGAGAAGTGTGGGATTGCTTGAAGCTTTTAGATCTAGGCTTGTTGCATCTTGATCTACCTTTTAGATGTATAAAGTTTCTATCTTAATGACTATAGGGTTTAGATCTAGTTTAAGGTGTATATTGGGTTCATTTTGGCCCTTAAAGTCATCCTTGTGAGTATAGGCTACTCCAAGAGCTTTGTATGCTGGATCTTGACATTTAGGAGGTCTCTTATTCATAAAAATGGCATCTTGATGAGTTGTGTTAGACCATGCATGAATTTGGGTGCTTATTGTGTTTTGTATTAAGGTTTTGGTCCCATTAAGCCATGAAAAGTGAGTAAAGTTGACAATTTTACAGGTTAAGACATCTCATTAAGGTCATATCCAAGTTTGGAAGTCATTGTCTTAACCATTAAGAGCTTATTTTGGATTTTTGGACCCTGGAGGAGTACGTTGTGCGTACGCAAGTGTACGCTCAACGTAATGTCGATTTTGTGCATAATTGACTTGTACTTTGTGCTTAGAGGGTGAGTACGCGGGGCGTACCATTCTAGTACTCGGGGCGTACTCCCCAGTTGGTCATTTTGGGCATTTTGACGTTTGGGCCTTGTTGGGCCATTGGGCTTCTGACTTTGGGTCATGGATGGACTTAGGGTTTTCTTGGAAGTTGGTCTCATGATAGTTTTGGGCCCAATTAGGAAGTTGGGCCATATTGGGCTTTGGATTGCCATTTTGGGTTTTAGGCTTTATGCATTTTGGGGTGGGCCTTGGTTATGAAATAAATAAGAAAAGGGTAAAAATGGTATTTTACCCTTTAGGAAGTTGGTTTATGGAGTGGGCCTCAGATTTTGGGTTATCGGGTTAATTATTGATTAAAACTGTATTTATTGTTAGTTGGCGCGAGGTTATCCGGTCCAGCGGTCCGAGCAGTTATTTGATTATCAGCGGACTGAGGTGAGTCTCCTCACTGTACTCGTGGGTCGAAGGTACCAATGTCGGCCCGTTAGGTTTTGTTATGCTAGTTGTCTTTGTGACTCTTGCATGGTATGTTGGGCGAAGCCCATTTGTATATTGGGCTAGGACCATTCTATATGTTACGCTAGGCCCATGGAATAGGAAGGGATAGGACCATTGTATGTTATGTAGGTGCTAATTGTCTTTGTGACTTTTGCATTTGTAGGGTCAGGCTAGGCCCAATGGTTTGGCAAGGCTAGGCCTATTATGGTGGGTTGGGCCTACTATACAGGCTAGGCCCAATGGTATGTATGGTATGTGGTATTTTAGGAAACTCACTAAGCTTTGTGCTTACGGGTTATGGTTATGGTTTCAGGTACTTCCGGTTCGAAAGGGAAGGGTCTGGCTTGATCGCAGCGCATCCACCCATGTTTCCGCATCATGATGATTTTGGGATTGTACTCTGATAACTGTTTTCTTATAAAAGTACTTTTGAATATTTGGATAATCGGATATTGAATGTTGACTTAAAGATAATAATGTTTTGGTTAAATTAAAAATGAAATTTTTACCTCATAATTTTGGGTCGTTACATGAGATCTAAGTGCTCCAAATGCTCCATGAGAATGCTTCAAATGTTCCATGAGAATGCTCCAAATGATCGAGTCATATTTAACAATCTCCAACTTGACTTGAGCATCCTCTAAACTCTACCTCGAACTAGAACTTCCTCTCCCATCTTGCCATCAAACCCCAAAGGGGGTTACCTCCTGCGAACATCAACCAAGTCCAGGCAAAGCTTGAACTTCTCTCTGGGCAACGTCCTTGTCACCATGTCTTCCAAATTCTCTTTGGCACCAAACTTTTGAATGCATAACCTGTCATAGAACATGATAGGTTCTCCACCTTCAAAAGAAGACTCTGAACAAGACCAACCACTAATGATCTACTTATCACCAGATCACTTTCATGGTCCAAGTCTATCAATCTAACCAAGTCAGTATGTCGTGCATAGGCACCATACACCAGACAAACATCAATCGTTCTTTTCAAGTGTCGCAAGATCAACTTAACCACTTCCTAATGAGCTTTTCCCCAATTGCCTCGAACCGCCAAAGCAGTACCAACATGTTTGGACTGATCATGATAGAATGACCGCAAGACTTTCTCAATGTAGTGAGAAATATATAACCATCCTGCTCTACTATCACTCTGAATCCCCATCCTTGTTATCTTCTTTTCAGCTCCTAAATCGTTCATCACAAACTCATTCTCCAGAAGCTTCTTCAATTTGTCTTTCCTGGCATCAGCATCACCAGGCACTTCTTCCGTGGGTTGATCAAGGGATTTTCACGTCTGTGATGTTCCATGCCACCCTGTTGTTCTTCATTTATCACAAAATTGTGTGGGTTTTTATTTCTAACTCTATCTTCTGGCTAGCACCTTGATCGTTCCCCGCAACACTTGTACCATTTCTTTTCTGGTTACATATAGCAGACTCAAAGGTCACATCTCTGCTAATAACGAATTTTGGAGACTTTCCGTCTTCTGTACACCACAGATGATGACATTTCCCTCCAAATGAATATCCTAGAAATATCCATTTCATTGCCCTCGGCTCCAGTATACCATCATTCACACAAGCGTAAGTTGGGCATCCAAACATTCGTAAACCATAATTCTCAGAGAGTTTTCCAGACCATACTTCTTAAGGAGTCTTACAATCAATTGTAGTTGATGGAGATCTATTCGCCATATAGCAAGCAGTATTGACTGCTTCCACCCAGAATTGCTCAGATAAATCAGTAAAATAATCGCATACACTAAGCATATTCCACTAATGTTTGGTTTATCACAAAGGTTTTTCACAAACCCCGAATGCATGGTTTATCACAAAGGTTTTTCACTATGAAGTTTATCGCAAAAAGGACAAGCACAAAGCTAGGGTTTGTGGACTGATGATTTACACGAACCTCAAATACATGGTTTTATAGTAAAGGGTAGTTGGTGTAAATCCCTACAAATTAGGAATTTCGCCTAATCTAAGTAAAGTATATCCGATATCCCAAAGATATCAGATCTGCTAACTAACTATTTGAACATATATCTACAAAACACCATCATGTTGACACTGGCTATGTCGATTGAATCTTCACGCTGGTGCTGGTGAGACGCTGGCGCTGATGGAAGTCAGTGTGACTTGGTTTTACTTCATCACATGAACTATTACAAAGCACGAATTAATATCTTATCTTAAAATTATAAAACCTTAAGGAAAAAGATCCTACCCATACTAATCCAATCAATAGGCAGGGTATCCCCTTCAATCAAAGAACGCCTACTAACAAAAGTACTTCTTTTGCCAACCGGTGTTATGACAGGAAGTATTTAGGAGTAAGTGGTTTTTCCCAGACTTTATTTTAAAAATAACAGGAGAGGACCAAAAATCCTAAGATCATAAATACTATCAATTTCAGGTAAACCAATATCAAGATTCTCAGTGTCGTTGAGATATTTTATCCAGAATAAGATATGCCAAACCATAGGCATGATTTGGGCATACGAAAACCGTGTCACTTTAAAAAATTAAAAAATTAAGCACAAGAAAGGAAAAGAAAGCCCGAGTTGGAAGGGGAGTTAATAAAAGCAAATCCACGAGAAAGACAAAAAATCGGGTCTTAACTTCTCATCATTTGGCTTGAAGACAAATTTTGGAGGAAAGACCCCTAGGCCCGAAGAGATTCCTTGTTATTTCGAAGGATTCGTAAATCAATGAAATCTTCAATTATAGGAACATTAGACCTAGCTCGAGAACGAGTAAGCCTTTTCCCCATGATGAAACTAAAAATGAAAAAAAAAAAGTTCCTATGATCGTAGCTCAATGGAAGCGGTAACTAGGATTTATATGAGGGTTAGTTCCGAATATCCAGGCCCTTCAAAAAAATTCGAATTTCCTATGAAAACAGATGGATATGATTAATCTTGGAGAAGCGAGCAATGTCACATCACAATCTGTCGAGTAACTTTCGCGCTTAGATATCTCCAATCACCCATGATTTTGGATTGAAGATTTCTGGGGGCTATTGTTGTGGGTAGAAATTTTGACTTACCACTTTAATATCTTGAACTTGAACTAACATCTCGGCCAAGCCCAATATCTTGGATTTAATTAGTATCTTAGACTGTCATCGTTTTTCTTGTAAAATCTTGTGCATGGACTCAAGGCTTAATGAAAAAGGAACTGACCAAGTCAATAACACATGGTTAATTCCTAAAGAACGTCAAAGACTCCCGAGAAAGTCAGGTCAAACAAAGACAAGGAGAATCCCAAGAATCTCGCAGTTTTAATTATTCTTGTTATGTAAAAAAGATTGGTTGATCAATGTACACACAAACACTCCCACTTCTTCTTCTTCTCTGATTCTCTCGACACTTGAGCACAACTACATTCTTTCTAAGATTAGCTAGAACTTGTAATCATTATTATTGATTTAATATAAGTTCTAAGACAGGTGAGTTTATCACCTCCTGAGGTTTTATGCCGAAGATCCAAAAGGATCAAGGGCTTTCCTCGTATATCATTGTGTTCTTGCTTTGATTTTACTTATGTACGATTGTTTGATCGTTTACAATATATTTTTCTTACTTATTCGATCATTAATCTGTTTTCATATCATATTACTGAGATATTCTGCGGTATGTTGATATTTTTTGAGTTCTTTACAACCTTCTTAAGCAAAATCACTTTTCAATCATTTTAACATTATTTTTGTCCCAAATATTTCACGTACATTTATTTACCCTTAAAAACGAATCAATATTCGTTAAACAAGAATATAATTATTTTCTTCCCAAGATCTTCGGTATATTTTAAGAATTTTAAACACTCAAGCTTTTAACATATTGTTTTGAACATCACACCTCACTTATTAATTTTGTTACAAAATTAGTTTGTTAATTTTTTACCAAAACAGTCATATAACATTCTCCTTCCTAATTATACACCAATAAATATTTTTCTACATTCTTTAATACACTCTAACAGAATGCATGTTTAACCCCCTAACTTATCTTATAAACAAATTACACATCTCGTAATAATATCAACTATAAAGAACAAGTGTTAAAAATCATGTCATATATTCAATTCAATCCTTCATTCAAGCTCTAAGCATAGTAACACCTTTAATTAGATCATATGGTGTCAAAATTTGATTACGATGGATTCTCTACATAGACATTAGTTTGAAAGCTTAAAATAAAGTTAAATACATCATCAATTTCATGAAATGAAGCTCCATTTAGAATTAACCATTGTTAGGGCTTCAAAATCTTCAAAACACACTCAAACTCTAAATCAAACAAGGCAATGGAGATTCGTGTGTAGATAAAAGAATAGATTATTGAAACGGAACTAAAAACTTAGTTAGAGACTACTAATCACTAACAAATCCTAGTTTAGACAATTGGACTAAAGAAGAAAACATATGAAGTTATGCCTTCTATACTCTATGAGTAATTTATAAATTCTTCAACTAATCTTCAAGATTCTCTTCTAGATCTTCCTTGAACCTTAAAAACCGTCTCAATATGAAGTTATGCCTTCTATACTCTCTCTCAATGGGGCAAAGGACGGGTTTTTTCTAAATTTTGGCTTTGGCCACAACTAGTCACCAACTAACCTAAAACTTCTATACTTGCTAGATTTATCTCCACATACCTAACACGTGACATTTCGGATGCCACTAAAGCAAGTCAAAATTAGTTTTTCTAAATTGACACTTTTAGTCCTTCAACTTAATTTTTTAGTTTTAAACTAATACTTATCCTCTAATTAATTTATAACATGTATTTACTTTTTAATTCCAATTATTTATTTTATCCATTATTTATTTTATTTTATTGTTTACTAATTTTAAATTCCCTAAAATTATAATGTTTCATCTCATTGTCATCATTTATATATACAAAAATACTGCTCGCTAGGATATTTGATAGTTACTTGAGCTATATGTGATCTTTTTTTGCCACAAAAGTAATCAACCAATAACAGATTATACTCATACAAATTCAAAGTATGATTACTTGCTGAGATGTGGTAAATACTTACAACTGCAATTTTTTTGAACCGTTGAATGATTTTATTTATGAAACAAACAAAAATCTAGAAAAACAAAAACCAATTACAATCGCTATTGACCTTCTCCCATTCCCTTACAAATAAGTACTCTAAATATCTCGTTTTCTAAATTCTTTATTGATTTACAAAAAATAGGTTTGAAGTTGGTATAAATAGATGAAATACACTATTATTTGATTATTTGATGAAACCGATAAATATTGAACAACTTAAAGAATATTTTATGAACACTTAAATCTTGAGAATTATTCACAAAACTTAAATAGTAACGGTTTTTCTGTTCTCCAAAAAGTATAACCCGTCCATTTAACGAATTTCACAAACATGTCACAGAATTACTTTTTGTCTTAAATGTGATCTGGCGGATCTTAGGTACTTACGCAAAATTATAGATGATATTTATATGATAGAAGTTGAAAAAAAATTCATTTGATGCAATACTCTTTTTATCACTTTTAGTATTTTTGTGATTAAGTCATTTAATATACCAATATCAACATTTAAGTATGTGTTTGTGGATATGCTACTAGTAAATTAAAGAGTCGTACTTGGGGAGTTAGATAAAGCTGGATATCACATGGTGATATTTAGGTCTGTGGTTGTGGGCATGGTCCACCTCTACCTCACTTGTCTCGACCAAAGACTGTGACTTCACGATGTAGTTTGGTTTTTTATAATTAACTTAAAATAACGATATATTTAATACATATTTTATATTTTAGAAATAAACACTGTGCTAAAAAATGAATGGAGAAAATACATTTTCTAAAATGCTATAAGTTAATGGGACCCTCTATCCGTAATCCCAATTGGCCAAACATGTGGGTAAGTGGGTCGGGTATATCGCTAAGACTATTGACATAAAGTTCGGGAAATAATTGTTCATATGGTATTTACAAGGTTATTTCTAATGGAAACATATTTTTTTCTTTTTGTAAATAAACCTTAATATTTTTAAGAAAAAGTTTCTAAAAGTATTTCTTTTGCAATACAAACATATATATTTTTTGTATATTTTTTATAAAACTGGTTGTATAGATTCCTTTTCTGCCTGACACATTAACCCACTTAGGTCATCCACATCAATGCAATGTCACTAATCTTTCAATTGTGCCACATCAGCTTTGCAATGACTACTCACATCAGTGCAATAACATTCATCTTTCAAAAGTGGTCCCCACTACCACATCAACAATTACTTTATATATATATATATATATATATATATATATATATATATATATATATATATATATATATAATATTAAATATTAATTTTTACTCAATAATAAATAAACATAAATTTAATTATTAAAAATTTAAATAGTTTAACCAATTATAAATTTAAATAGCTTAGACGATATAAAGTACGTCAAAGTATATCTTGTTTATTGTCTTTTATTTGTTTGTAGATTATAATATATAAATTAGTTTTAATATTTTTAATTTTTAAATACAAAAAATGAGATAAATTATAGAAATATAGTATAATATGGTAAATAAAGTTACTTATTTAAATACAATATATAAATAAAATTGAATAGTTGTGCTTATTAATGCTTGCAAGCCTTTCAAGATTAGAAAGGGCTAAACATACGTGGCTTTCAAATTTGTAAAGATGGCATTGCAAGAAGTTTTGAAAGACCCGCTGTGGATGGTTTTAGTGCCATAACTTTTTTTATTTTGAAAAAAAAAATTTGAAAAATAATAGTTCATAAAATTTAATTCTTTACAAAATGAAAACAATCATAAAAAAAGTTCAATTTTAAGAATATTTGATTTTCCAAAGAAAAAATTCTCCAAAAATCATAAAAATTTAAGGGATACTTCTACTCAATATACTAGTGACTTTGTAAAAATAATTTTTCGAAAATAAGTTTTTGAAGTATTTATTTTTAATTTTAAGAAATATTAGCTTTTAAAAAAATGTTGAACATAATATATGATCCAAAATGTGATAGATTCAAAATATTTATAATTAAAAAAAACTTTTGATTATACTTGTTTATGATCTTTAATTTGTTATGATTCAAAATTAAATGATTCAAAATATATACTGATCTATAATTTTTTTTTAAGGAAAACTTCATTTAATTGAATATATATTATTGATCGAAAATAATACGATTTAAAAATGATTTGATTCAAATAATTTAATTCAAAATTTTATGATCCAAAAAAAATATGAACATAAAATATTATGATCCTTAATATTCTTTTTATTTAAAATTTTATCATTGTTAAACACTAAAAAGTCAAATTGATATTTAGTTTAAAAAATCAAAAAAAACCAAAAAAATCAAATAATAAAAATAAAAATAAATAAAACACTCTAATATCTTCAAGTATGTAGTAAAGATATTTAAAAAACAAAAATAAAAAAATAAAAAAAAATGAAAAAAATTTATTTTAAAAAAATAAAAAATAAAAAAAATAAAAAAATAAAAAACAAAAAAACGTTCTATGGACATGGACGTTCGTCGCACATGATTAAATCGTCGAGTCTGTATTAGTTATTACAGATGTTGGTCGAATGTGAACGCATCACAGCCAAATATTTGAGTTTGAGATTTGTGTCGTTGATGAAATTGAAGGTGAAGAATTGTCATCACTATTTTTTGAGTCATCAACGGAACCGGGCCTATGGTGATACTTGAAATTAATTGTTAGAATTTAGAATTTATATTGTTTAAAGTATAATTAATTTTTATTAGATTTTAGAATTTATATTTTCTAAAGTATAATTATTTTTAATTAGATTTTAGAATTTATATTGTTGAATTCAAAAACAGAAATTTTAGTTTACCCTAGTCCCTAGAGTAGGAGTCCAGCCAGCGACATTCAATTTCGAAGCATGTGCATTAACCGTGTGAACTAAATGTAAACTTTGAATGAGACCATTCGACCTTCCACAAGTAAAAATACACATGTAGTTCCAATTGCTAACTCCCATCTGAAATATTGGGACAATTTTTAGTTTATTACTATATTTGAATAAATTAACAATTTGTTTGCTTTATGGTTAAATGTTAAAAAAAAAATAAAAAAAAATAAAAAATAAATAAAATAAAAATAAATAAAAAACTTCGATTGATTCTTTAACTGGATCATTTTTTTTACCGTTATAATTGGATAGAGTTTTAAAAATATATTATACTTTTTAGGAAAAAGTTGTAAATGCAATGTTATATTTGACTATTTGAGTAGATTTTTAAAACATGTTGTAATAAAAAATAAAACTAAAAAAAGTAACAACACACTTATGTTTACCGTGCAGTTTTAAAGCCTAAATAAGGGAGTCACATTGTTAAGATCATAGCCATATATGTCCAAGTGCTGCAGCAAAGGGAGACCCTACAAAGTACAACCAATATGTGCTCTTCACAGGAATAACTTAGCGATTATCTGATTTTGAGGTCAAGAAAAAACAACATGGAATGAGTACCCGGTTCGTGAGGTACTTCACTAGATAATTGGGACTTTGAAAGATTTAGGGGTGTTAAGGATCGATTATTTAAAATGCCTGTTGTTATTTTTAAGCGCTTGAATAAGCTAAGACAAAAAGTCTTTATTAGCATAAATAATAAATTTTTGATAAGTCATTAAGATCTAACTTATCAAAAACAACTTCTTTTATAAGAAAACAAATCTACCATATATTTTTTTGGAAGAATTTTATATCTTATTAAAAATATGTATATCCAACCCAAACATTGGATCTATAATTTAATGTTAATTAATGATCACAATACAATGAGCGAAAAGACAAACAAACAACAAGCTGAGCCGCTAAACTTTTTTGTATGATAAAGTTAATTTTTTTAAAGATTACATCCATAGATCTAGGGGACATAACATAACTATGATCCGTATACTTTATTAAGAAGCTTCACCGCATGATATGCACACATGTTGATTTTGCATGCACGATTTCTCATTTTTGTGACTTTGCATATAACAGCTTTTAAAGCAGTCTGTCCCGCCTTGAAACCCTCAAGCCCATGAGAGGGGATACCCATGTAAGGTCCACACAAACGCGTTTTCCTCCAACCCATCCAAAAACTAAAATGTTTGTCAGTCTAAGGGTTGACCTCCCTTCTGTCGGGTCAGTAAAGAAATTCACAGGAGCCCCTTTTCTGGAAGAAACCTGACACACTTAAATACGTCGAACAAAACATCTATAACCATATTGTGTCAGTATTTGAACCCCGAAGTTCTTAACAATGAACCGCGAGCTCTCCAAAAGAGTCCAAACATGCATTGCGACACACCAACCATATATCGCCAGCTGGAAATATTGGGATCATGAGCCGATATTAAAGGATAGTATGATACTCCACATGATACATATGTTAGCCAAGCCCATCTATAGGAAAAGCAAGAAAAAATCTTGAGCATGTAGTGCTCGTAAACACTCGAAAACTACTTTCCGCCGAACCGTCATGTCGAAATGCACTTCCATGTCTTGGAAAATTTTACTAAAAAGGGTACTCGTTAGTGTATGTTGGGATTTAGGGGGGAAGTATCCTTATTAGTGAAACTGCTAAGGTCAATGCTCAGAAGCGTGTTATAAAGAGAAGCCAAGGCACAAACATAATCAGAATACATACCATATATGTCACTATCCTGTAAGATGTGGTTGTTGATACATGAAATGACCCTCAATAGCTAAAAGAGTTAATGATGTGAAGAGTTATTTTGATAAAGTCGTGCAAGGAGTTCCGGAGGGGTATAATGCGAAGAATGGATATAAAGAGCTTATACGAAGAGTAAAATATGTTTTGTCTTTTGGTGCTGTGAAGAAAAGTACTTGTGTCAGTCTTTTGAGATATTGTGTGTTGGGATATATTTTGTTAGAACAGTCGTAACATGCATGGCCGCTTGTTCTCTATACCTTGGTTGTATCCAGTCAATACCTAGCACCTTGTTTAGCTTTATATATATATATATATATATATATATATATATATATATATATATATATATATATATATATATATATATATATATATATATATATATATATATATATATATTGTATGTGTTAGTGTTCAAATGTGTGTCTGAAAACTTCTATCTTCCCTGTAAAAGATATTATTGAAATACATGTCTCATTTATCTCCTTTATACTTTGTTGTTCATCATTTACTAAATTAGTGTTTGCATGAAAACCTAGTTACGATTCAACAAGTATTACTTAACTTGCTTATATTTAATTATGTATGTTGTTGTCATGTTTCCGATATAATCTACTATTACATTCCACACTTTAATTATTGTTGAGCTAACCATAAGATCCACGAGATTAACTTTAAATTTGTATCATAATCTCTAAGCTAACGTTCTCTCTTAATAATTGGTATCAGAGCCATAGTGGTTGTTTTTTAACTTTTTTTTTGGAAAAACACTATCTTTCTTGAAAAACTCTGATTTAAAAAGTCTTCTATACCACTTAGCTCATCTTTTTCAAAGATTTATGGAAAATGGCACAACATTACTCTTTAAATATTTCTAACAATGTTCGAGGTTCTAATCGAGTTCCAATACTTGTTGCAAGTGAGTACCATCAGTGGGCTCAAATAATGAAAAGATATCTAAGAAGACTTGGAAAGGAAGTATGGAGATCTGTTGAAGAAGGACCTCATGTTCTTGTTCTTACATCCATCACCGATTAGAATTAAATTGGGCTTTGTGGAGGAGCCACCTTGACCAGACCAACTGCATAAGATATAGATTAAATGGAGAAAGATGAAATCTCTTATGGTGTTCCACATGATAGCTTTAATCTCATCATCAACTGCAAGTCAGCCAAAGAAATCTGGGAAGTCCTAAAAAATCTTTATGAAGGAACTGAACAAGCACAAGACAAGAAGCTTACCACTGCGTTGAATGATTTCAACAACTTCAAATCTCTTCTTGGAGAAAGTCATGATGACTCCTTCAAAAGTTTCAATCTTATCATTACCAAACTCTCACTATCAGAAGCAACCATGAAACAAACCTCCAATTCCTGAATGGTCTAGGAAGACAATGGACCGTGGCGAAGATGATTGTTCAAGGTGACAGCAAGATCAAAACTCTCTCTCTCTCTCTGTGTGTGTGTGTGTGTACAAACTCTACGGTGAAATTTAAGCTCAAGAATCCACAGTAATAAAAGATTGCATGGATCTCGGTGGACCACTCACTTTTGCCACACCCCCATCCAGTGGCGGAAACGTTGGGTTGTGCGACACGTAGGGATGTCGGAACACAGTCATTGAACATATATTAAAAAGTACAAAACAATATGTAACATAAATATCACTATTATTCATAGATGAACATTACATCGGATTACTATAAAATTCTAATACAAAAGGTGTCCTAACAGGTAGACATAAAAATAAACAATAACAGTCTTCCAGTTGCTTCCTCGATCAATTGTTGTTTCTGAGAGTGCAGGCTTCCGTATCACAATTTCCTAGGAATACATGGGGTTTTGAAAACGTCAACGGAATGCTGGTGAGTTCACAGGTTGGAATATTATATCTTTAAATATACTTTCTATATGTAACTATATTAAGTTGTAAAAGTATTTTGATTTTATTATCAGGGTATCTTTTAATAGTATTCTACTATTTATAGATACATGTTGTTTATCATATACCACCATTCTCTTTAGGTTTTACCCTATCAAATGTAGTATAATCTTGTTTGTAGTATAATCATCTTATAGATATATGTTGGATTAGTGTCTAAGCCCGTAACTATATTTGGTAAGTACTTGACCTGGTTGTACATGGTCCTTTTGGGTTACCTTCACCATAGCAACTTGACAGGGTGATTTATGAAGAGAGAGAAGATATTATTATATTAATATATTATGAGAATAATATATTAAAGGAATAATTATATTATTTAATTAATATTAGTCATAGATTAATTAGGAATTAATTTGGTGACTAAAAGAGGTTAATTAACTAAATGAGACTGGAACTGTCAATTGTGTGATAGTTGGTTTTTGGGCTATGGATCCTTATGGATTATAGGGTGGACGAAATTAAGGTGTATGGACTCCTTAAATTCGTCCAAGCCTCAATCTAGAAGGATCTTTGGATTTCTTAGGGCCTAAGTTATCCAGTTAGGGTTTCAAGATGTAACCCTAGGAGCTCAAGTATTTAAAGACCCCAAGGGCTACAGAAATCGGCTACCAGAAACCCTAAAGAGTTCCAAGAGCCGATTTTATGCCTACATTCTCTCTCTAAATCATCCTCTTGCTAGTTGGTGTTTGTAAGCCATTAGAGGAGTGACAATTATGACTCTAAGCTCCAAGAACAAGAAGATTCAAGCAAGCAACAAGAGGTATTTATCTAGATCTGAATTTCTTATATCTAATGTGAATTGTATACACTAGATCTAGGGTTTGCAAGACTTGGATAAATTGCATGTTCAATTAGAGAAAACTAGATCCAAGCATTAGGGTTTGCATGTGCACATAGGAAAGTTCTTATGGCTCAAACCCATCAGTGGTATCAAAGACTTTGATTGATTTCTTTTGAATTGATGCATTGTTTATTTGTTCAAGCTTTGGAAAAATCGTTTTTCTGCCTCCTGACTGACAGACTCGGCGAGTCCCATTGTGGACTCGACGAGTAGGATGAACTCGACGAGTCCATAAGGGGACTCGGCGAGTCAGAGCGTCTGTCAGAGTGATTTTCGGGATTTCTTGATTTTTTGCTTGAGGATACTTACCTAAATCGTTTTGGTTCATTAAAATCCGAATTTTATCATCTCTTTGTCAATATCCTCATCAAAACAAAAGATAATTACCAATTGTTTAAATAATAATTTCCTTATTTGATAATAATTGATTATTTGAATTAATTGTTGAATTGTTTTACAAGTAATATTGACTAGGTCAAATTTAGATAATCATTAAATTAATTGTTTAATTGATATTATTTGCTATTTGATCCTTCATGTTTTGAAAAGTTCAAAACTTGTCCTCAAGCTTTGAAATTTAAGTTTTGTGATTAAAAGTTTTAATTTGAACCATTTAAATTTCAAACCTTAGAATTTTACAAGTTTTAAAATTCAACCTTATACTTATAATATTATAAGATTAATATATATATGTATAACTTAAATGCTAGTCTTACTGTTAGTAGGCCCCATTCACAAAGCCGGTCTATAAGGGGGGTATAAGGTTATGGCCTATAAAATGGCCGTTTAATGGGTGTCCATTCTCACCCACCGCTTCCTTGATTGGTGGAGGGTCGTTAGCCGAACGGGTAGGATAGGGAGAACCTTTCCTCATTAAAAGTATAATGAATCTATATAAAGTAACTAAATGTTTTTATAAAATTCCCAATCTTAGTTACTTTAGGCAAAAGTGAATTTGATGCAATTCCATGAAATTACACTTTGTACCCTTGCTAAGACATTAATTGAGCGTGTGTGGTTAACCGGCACATTAATTGGGTTCTAAGCAAAGGTGGCAAAGGGTGACTCATTGTTTGTCATAGTTCGATGGAGCGTGTGTGGTTAACTGACACATCGAATAGGTGACTGTAACAATGAGGGCACCATGTATATTTGCATGGTTATTCACACCCGCTTTGTGATCCTCGGCATTCCAGTCACAAACTAGAGGGGCATATCGAGATTTAAACATGCTATTGAAAAGTTCAATGAATCTCAAAGTATCTAGGAGTTTTCAATACATTTAAAAACTAATTTCCTTTTCGTTTTTCATGGTGGAGAATTAGTGAATCGACATTCACTTGCCTTCAAATTATTTACTTGTTAGATTACGACATCCCTTTTCTAATTTGTGAATAATGTTGTTGGTTCCTAGCCCTAATTTCTCATTTGGGTGATTAATTGGGGAAATTCATTTCTAATCAAACTTTGTTCTTTTTCCTTTTCAGATGTCGAACGCAAACAACAACGCTTCTGGGTCAAACTCCTCTGGTTCATTCTCACTCATGAACTTGTGTGGGAAAGTGATCTTCAATGGGACCAATTTCAGTAATTGGATCCGCAACATTCGCATGGTCACTCGCTACAAGGACAAAAAATATGTCCTCGATGAGAAGCTAAAGGAGATTGATATCGACACTGCTACCGCTGAAGAGATCGCGGCCTATGAGGCCCACGAGCGTGATGCCACGAAAGTCCATTGCATCATGCTAGCGACTATGACTGCTGAACTCCAGAAGTCCTATGAGGACAAGTACCCCTATGAGATGCATCAGGATCTGCTGGAACGCTACCACCAGAGCGCTAGGCAAGAGAGGTACGAGATCATCACTTCGATGATCACTACCAAAATGGGTAATGGAGAGTCCCTTACCGCTCATCTGCAAAAGATGCAGAGATATGTCGATCGCCTGCTGAAGTTGAGTGTGAACTTTGATGAAGAGCTGACAATTGACATCATCCTTCACTCATTGCCTTCCTGCTATAGCCAGTTCCGCATGACCTACCACATGAATAAGGAAGAGGTCTCCTTGAGCAATCTTCAGGGCTTGTTGAGGACTGCTGAGAGCAACCTCAAGGATAAAACTATTGCATTAACTCCAACTCCTGCTACTGCCCCTGTCTTGGCAATAGGGCAAGGGAAGGGTAAGAAGAGGAAGACTTCCTCAAGGGGTCACCACAAGGGAAAGTCCCAAGATGACACCTCTTCTAGTGGAACCAAAGTTGGTTTTGCTAAACCCAACTCAAACCATAAAGAGGAAGAGTGCCACTACTGCCACAAGATAGGGCATTGGAAGAGAAGCTGCCCAGAATATCTGCATGCCATCAAGGATGGAAAGATCAAGCCATCTTTCACAGGTATTTACACAATTAAATCTAATAATTTATCACATGCTACTTCTTGGGTTCTTGATACAGGATGTGGTTTTCACATATGTTCTGATTTGCAGGGACTAAAAAGAAATAGGGATGTGGAGCATGGAAGGATGAATCTGATCATGGGAAACAGAAGATCGTCTCCTGTGACCAATATTGGAGTTTACTCCTTAGTGCTTAGTAATGGATTAGATTTAAATTTGAATAATTGTTGCTATTCGCCAGATATGGCTAGAAACATCATTTCATTTCATGGTTTATATAGACAAGGTTTCAGATATTCATTTGATAATGAAAAGGGTTCTATTTATGCTTATTTTAATAATGTTTTATATTTTGAAGCATTGCCTTGTAATGGGATATATGAAACTGTGATGGTTGTAGATAACTTAGGAAATGATGTGTTGTGTGTGGATTCTTCCAATAGTATGGATAAAGAATGCTTGTGGCATTGTCGTCTTGGACATGTCAACAAGAAACGCATAGCCCAACTCCAAAAGGATGGAGTGTTGGAGTCATTCGACCTTAGGGACGATGACGTATGCGAGTCTTGTTTACTTGGAAAGATGACCAAGTCACCCTTCACTGGCACTTGTGCGAGGGGTGAGGGTTTATTGGATCTCATACATACAGATGTATGTGGACCCTTTAGATCCACCACAAGGGATGCGAATCGCTTCTATGTGACTTTCACAAATGATTATAGCAGATATGGGTATATCTACTTAATCAAACACAAGTCAGAAACCTTTGAAAAGTTCAAAGAGTTCATGCAAGAAGTGGAGAATCAGTTGGGCAGGAAAATCAAGATGCTTCGATCTGATCGAGGTGGAGAATACCTAAGTCTTGAATTCTACGACTATCTCAAGGAATGCAGAATTGTTTCGCAATTGACGTCACCTAGGACACCACAGTTGAATGGTGTGGCTGAGAGGCGTAATCGAACCTTGCTAGACATGGTTCGTTCCGTGATGAGTCGTGCTTCACTACCTATCTCATTCTGGGGGTATGCCTTAGAGATTGCCGCCCATATCCTTAACTTAATCCCTACGAAGAAGGTTGCCAAAACACCTCACGAAATGTGGACATGGAAGGCTCCCTCGTTGGCACATATCAAGGTTTGGGTTTGTGAGGTTTTCGTAAGACGAGAGACTCACGACAAGCTCGAACCTGGTAGTGAGCAATGTATTTTCGTCGGCTACCCGCAGAAATCCTTTGGATATCTCTTCTACAGACCGATGGACAATGTTGTATTTGTTGCGAGGAGAGGGGTTTTCCAAGAGCGAGAACTCATAAGCCAAGGAGACAGTGGGAGGCAAATCGATCTTGAAGAGCTTCAAGAGTCGAGCAATGAAGGAACCTCTAACACTGGCGCTCAACCTGAGGAAGAAACTCTGGTTGAACCGATTGACGAGTCCTTACCTCTTAGACGTTCCGAAAGGGTTAGTGTTCCACCCCAGTTTTATGGTTTTCATATTACTACAGAAGGGGATACATTAATTAGTGACAATACACTAGTGAATCTGGACGAACCTAACAGCTATAAGGAAGCCATGGCAGGCCCGGAGTCTGCGAAATGGAAAGAGGCTATGGACAGCGAGATTCAGTCCATGTATGACAACCAAGTTTGGAGTTTGGTTGACAATGTACCAGGTCGTAAGAAGGTCGGGTGCAAATGGTGTTGGGTTTTGAGCATTCTAACACTCCTAAGTGTACATACAACCCTAAATACCTTGGATCTATGTTTTCTCTATTATACATGCAAATATGAACATTCCAAGGTATTACCCTATCTAGCATACAATCCTTGATACTTGGGTAATAGAACAAGTTAGAATACATACCTTTTAATGAAGCTTGAAGTCTTGAACTTTAAGAGCTTAGCCCCAATAGTGTGGAAGCCTCAAGTGGAATCACAAATCACCAAAACACCTTGGAAAACCTTTAGAGAATATGGATACTTGGCTCACACTTATGAAATCGGTTATTGCCCTCTTTAGTGTATCCACACTAGCCACTAGCCTAATTTCATGAACCATAAGACCCTTTATATAGTGTGGAGGATTAGGGTTAAACCCTAATACCCATGACCTTTCATTTCCTAGGATCCATGGGTTAAAGCTCCATGGACTATCCATGAAGACTTAGCCCAACCTAAATGAACTTGGCCCACTACACATATATATCTAAGAGTCCATATTTAATTAGTTCCTTTTGATCACTTAATTAATTATAAATTAATTCTTGATCAATACTAATTAAATAATATGATTATATATCAATATATTAGAACTTATAATATATTAATATAAATCATAAATATACTATTCTCAAAAGACTATCCATATAAATTGTGCCGGTGAAGTGCAACCCAAATGGACCATGCCGGGTCGGGTTAAGTACATACCAAATATAGTTATGGACTTAGACATTAATCCAACAGTCTCCCACTTGGATAAGTCTAAACCTATTATTGAGTATGACTTCAAAAACCAACTGGCAATCGTAGCTCTTAAAGCCGCTGTCGAACTCTGATCTTGTCAACGAACTCTGACCTTTGTCAATGACTTGTCCATTAGATAAAGGATCATATATTCCTCCATTCTAGATATAATATGGACTGAGACATCGATTAGAATCATTCTCTCTGTCCATTTGTTGTTTCCCGATTTCCGATTTATGATGACTGACTGATTGAACAAATCAAATCAGTCCTGGCTTGGCCAAGCACTCACATGTGTCATCACTAAATCATCGAGGGGCCCACAGATATCGCTTTTATCCCGAAGGTAAAGGGAATGGATAAACTTCGACTCATATGGCTTGTTCTACTACTTGTTGAATCATACACAAAGGCACGTTTTATAACATCGAGTTACCGAATGCGTTTTCGTGCAATCAATGTACAACCAACTCATAGTAACAACTCATATCTCTAGGTTTGAAGAATATAAGATATTATCGTCTCATGATCACTCGTGATAAAATCCATGAAGTGATTCAAATGAGCGCGGGTTGAATCCAATACTCAGAACTTATGAGCACTCATGAGTGTTGTAGCACAACTTTGTCCACCAACTTGGACCTCTACAAGCCAACCCATGCCAGTCTTGATTCATATCTACTTCCAACATGTGACCGACTGTGGATGGTTTGAATAACTTAGTCAATCCGGAAGAATAACCTAGTTATTATGGAAGTCAAAACATGCAAAGTGAAACACAAGAATAAATGAATCTAATATGGTATCAAAACCTATGAATATAAATAAAACACTTTCTATTTATCACCATACTGATTACTCATTATTCATTGTGTCGGTTTTATCAACTTTATACTTGAATTAAAACACTAGGTGTCCCATGCTCCAAGCATGTACACTATGTTTTCTAAACAATAGCTTTGCCATACACCAAGTGTGAACTCTATGTTTGTCTATGGTCCTTTTCTTTGTGAACTAGATCAATTGAACATAATTTCAATGATTATCTTTTCACAATCCCAAATCCTTGTCTTAAATGTAAGAATTCCAAATTCCTATCATTTATCGAAATCTGTTTAGATTTTAAACTTATATGCACTGTTCCTCTTGTAATGATTATGCCCAAAGCCACAAAGGCTTGGCAACAATCATTACAGAGTATCCCAATGGAGAGCAATTCCATGGAAACGATGTCTCAAACTCAAAGCGCATTGCTTTGAACATGCTTCTTGCATTAAGTTTCTTTAACCTTACACAGATTGCTTCCACCTATGAAGACAACTCAATATTCCCATTTTGACTACCGCTTCTGAACAAGAGTTGCCTCTTTTCACACTATGTCAATATGGTCCTTCCAATATTAAACATTATACTTCCAACTATCCTTGAGCAACCAATCTTTGGTAAACCTTAGATTGTCTTCGACAATTGCTTAATCACTTTAGTCATATCCAATTCTAGACATTGTTCCCCTTAATGCCCTAAGGCATTTGGAAAATTCAGAAAGGATAAATATTATAGCACATGTAATCGATCTTGTACCCAAAGTAAATGGGACACGATTCATGAAGTTTCACATAAAGACATGGTTCTAGACCAGTCTTTTGCCATAATAATTTTTTTGTTTGCCATATTCTCAAAATTTGACTATGAAAAGGGATGCCGTAATCATAATCGAATTTTGAGAACGCAATATATAGAATTTTCTTAAGTTGAACCAATCCAACATGAAATTCATATATATATATTCTTGACTAAAGGTGATTAAAATCTCAATATAAGCTCTTTAGAATGATTATAAACTCAATCTAAGCTTTTTAGAATTGAAATGAAGTATAATTTCCTCTCCCTTAATTATAGCAAAACAACTTTTTCAACCCCTGCAACCTCACAAATTGAAACTTTTGTTTTCTATAATTAACATTGCTAACTTGCAATACTTATCATAATTATCATGCTCCCACTAACATGATGATTATTAGCATAACACTTATGCTCCCACTAGCTTTGACATGTATCCAGAAAACAGCTGGACCTCTAGAAGTCAATACTTTATTGACATTCTTACCAAAGTTCAGATTTTTGATACTAGATTGCTTTGATAAGACTTTATCAAAATCATACACCTTATCTTAGATAGATCACAGGTGTGTCTAAACAATTTCAGAACTATGAAAAATGATGCCATAATCATAGTCTCAATTGTTTAGACCTTTTGCCATTTCTCATAAGTCAATGTTAGTGTGCCGGTTAACCACGCACGCTCCACTAACGACTTTGAGAACTGCAAATATCATAATTGCTATCTACTTAAAATCTACTTAGTGAAAGAATTTCCTCACCATCATTTTCATGAATCGGAGAGAAACCTTATGACACTTAGATTTTATGGTGTATGTGTTCTTATCCATGTGAATTTGTCAAACCATAATCACAAGACTAGGTTAGTGACAAATCCTAACTCATATGGATTGAACTTGTGCAATCTTAACCTCTTGCCACCTGGCAGCACAAGGGCCTACCATTGCTTCCAAGTAGTTATGCAAACAATTGAGAACATGTAGAACTCAAATGTATATAGCCAACTTAACTGGAATGGGCACAGAAATGTCAACACGATAGGTTATAAACCTCTAGTTGTGTGCTAGTGATGAAATACAGGTTTTATTCTTGATTACTTCTTGAAACCCTTTCAGGATCTTTTAGACTCCCACTGTCTCCTTGACCTATAAGACTTTCTTGCCAAATATTCAAGAGATAGTGTGGATTCTAATCAAGACAAACACTTAACACAATTGGCCTAAGTTGGTCTCTGTTTTATCCAAAACATCACAACTTACCAAATTCAAATGTACAAGAGTAGAAAACCTTTTACTCTTACATTTCACTAGTGTTAATAAACCTTCTTTAAGATGTGTCACTCAAGTTACATTTGTGGTGGGCTTGATCAGTGCACAAGAATGTGTACTCGATCCCTTAGTCCTTTACTTGACTCACACATCCATGTGAACAAGTAATTAGTCTTAATTTTCCAATGCTTGAAAGTTCTCATTCATCATACTATACAACTTGCATGATTTCAAGTTTCTATCCAACTGAAACTTGGGTGATAAGAATCTTTCCTTATTTGGAAAATTTAGACACTACCACAAATGAAAAAATCAAATTCATATTTCCACTCTTGCTATTAATGGAATCATATAAGCAACAATTTTTTTCCTTTTCATAAATGCCATTGTAAGGATATTTTAAAATAAATAAAATCAAATTTTTTCTTTTATTTTAAAAACTTTGCAGAAAAACTATCCTTACAGTGCAAAAGCACATGAAAAACTTTGTTGTTATCTATTCCTAAGCAATATATCATAACTCCTAAGCAAACACTCAAAATTCTAATCACAGAACCATGCGATCGAGATCCATCTTCACGATCAGAATCAGCATATACTTCCTTTAAGTTTCTTCACTTTTCTTTGATTCTTAAAACATCAACATGTGACCCAGTCACATCATGTAACAAGAATCTCAGAATAGAAACTTAACAGAGTTAGATAGTGGGCTTTACCTGAAGTAGAGCCAATTTTCTTGACTTGATCAACCTTATGATCTTTCAGGTAAATAGGCTGCTTCGCAATCAATGCCCCTTCCTTTGGCAAGAGAAACATAGGGACTCTTTGGGAATGATACATGGGACTATCGCAGACTTTGCCTTTCTCTTTACCATTTGGTCAACCTAGTTGACTATGGTCAATCCCTTTCCTTGGGAAGAGAAGGCTTTTCTAGATATCCAATGTTACCATTGTCAATGTCCATGGTAGTTTGGGAAGTTGATCTACTAATCAAATTTGCTCTCCCAATGCTCCAAATTATTGCTGATTCAGCAGCACCAAGCAAATAGATAAGATCATTAAGGGTCATGTCATAGTCTGTTTCATAGTAGTCCCAAAGGAATTCACTATGTGACTTAGAAAGTGATTGAACCACCAACTTTCTCAAGAGTTTGACACCCAAATCTCCCGGCTTGTCAATATGTGACTTCATCTCCAAGATGCGATCACACATAGACCTTGCTTGCCAATAGGGCTTGAGTGACCTTGAACTTGTGGGTTAGGGAGAATAATTGGAGGAGGTGGAGGAAGTGAAGTTCCAAGAGATTTGGGAGGATCATAGATGTCTGAACCAGACATCTTTTTGGGAGATATTCAAGATAGTTGATCTAAAGTCCTTAATATAACACCCAATATGAAATATTAAGGCTAGGACCCAGCAAACTATTTTATAACTTGGAAGAGGGATGCCGTAATCCAAGCTATAAAATATTTGAAGGTAGGTGAATGACGATTCACCAATTTCCACCAAGATAAATGAAATGTATTATTAGGTTTTAATTGGTTTTGAAACTCCTAGATTCTTTTGAGATTCATTGAACTTTTCAAAGGCATGTTTCAATCTCGAGTGTGCCCTTCAGGTTTTGTGATTGGGATGCCGAGGATCACAAAACAAGGTGTGAATAACCATGCAAATATACTTGGTACCCTTAATATTTACCCCTCAATCGATGTGCCGGTTAACCACACACGCTCCTGTTGGGTTATGGTATACTACAACATCCTATGGTGCACATACAACCCTAAATACCTTGGATCTATGTTTTCACTAATTATACATGCAAATGGTTTCCAAGGTATTAAACTTACAACTAGCATGCATTTAACATAAAATTATAATATACTAGTTAGCATGACATACCTTTTGATGGAGCTTGAATTCTTGGTGTATTTGGCCTTAAAGAGCTTAGCCCCAATAGTGTGGAAGCCTCAAATGGAATCACAACACACCATGGACAAAGGATGAACTTGAGAGAGAATTCCATGCACACAAAAGACACCATGAACTCTAAAAAGATACAAGTCGCGATTTTGGGCAATGAAGTATCTATTTATATGTGGAATTTCTAGGGTCATGGATATAACCCAAATCCATACCCATGGGTTTTATGATCCATGGTTCATGTGGCCCAACTCTTTATGTATCCATACATAAACTTGGTCCAACATGGATCATAAGCCCAACACATATAAATATAACTAATTATCATAATTAGTCCCCATAGATTTAATTAGTCTCTTTCGACCACTAAATTAATTCCAAATTAATTCTTGATCACTACTAATTAAAACATATGATTTCATATTAATATATTATTACTTATAATATATTAATAAACCATAAATAACCTTCTCTCAAAAGTCCATCCTAACAAATTGTCCTGATGATATGCAACCCAAATGGACCATGCTACTCTCGGGTCGAATACATACCAATAATAGTTATGGGCTTAGACACCTAATCCAACAGTCTCCCACTTGAATAAGTCTAAAACTATTATTCAAGTATGACTCCAAGATCCCGACTAGCAATCGTAGCTCTTAAAGCCGCTGTCAAACTCTGAACCAATCAAATGACATGTCCATTAGATAAGGGATCATATATTCCTCCATTGTAGATATCATATGGACTGAGACATGGATTATAATCATTCTCTTTGTCCATTTGTTGTTTCCCGATTTCCGATTTATGACGACTGACTAATTGAACAAATCAAATCAGTCCAGGCCCGACCGAGCACTTACGTTTGTCATCACCAAATCATCGAGGGGTCCACAGATATCGCTTTTATCCCGAAGGTAAAAGGAATGGATAAAATTCGACTCGTATGGCTTGTTCTACTACTTGTTGAATCATACACAAAGGCACGTTTTATAACATCGAGTTACCAATGCGTTTTCGTGCAATCAATGTATAACCAACTCATAGTAACAACTCATATCTCTAGGTTTGAAGAATATAAGATATTATCGTCTCATGATCACTCGTGATAAAATCCATGAAGTGATTCCAATGAGCGCGGGTTGAATCCAATACTCAGAACTTATGAGCACTCATGAGTGTTGTAGCCCTTTGTCCAACATCTTAGACCTCTACAAGCCAACCCATGACAGTCTTAATTCATATCTACTTCCAACATATGACCGACTGTGGATGGTTTGAATAACTTAGTCATCCAGAACAATGACCTAGTTTATTCTGGAAGTCAAAACATGCAAAATGAAACACAAGAATAATTGAATCGAATATGGTATCAAAACCTATGAACATAAATAAAACACCTTTTATTTATCACCATATGATTACACATTATTCATTGTATACTGTTTCAGCTATCAACTTTATTCTTGAATTTAAAACAATAGTTGTCCCATGCTCCAAGCATGTACACTATGTTTTCTAAACACTAGTCATGCCATACACCAAGTATGCATACTATGTTTGTCTATGATCTTTACTTTGTGAAATAGATCAATTGAACATAACTCCAATGATCCTCTTTTCATAGTCCCAAATCCTTACTGCAAATGCAAGAATTCCAAATTCATGCCATTTACTGAAATCTGTTAGATTCTAAACTTATATGCATTGATCCTCTTGAAATAATTATGCACAAAGTCAGATAGACTTGACAACAAACATTACAGAGCATTCCAAAGGAGATCAACTCCTTGGAAACATCCTTATTGCATTAAGTTTCCTAATCTTACACAGATTGAATAATTTCTAACTTTGAAACATTTCCATATTCCATTTTGACTATCACTTCTGAACAAGAGTTTCCTCCTTACAGATTATGTCAATATGGTCCTTCCAGAATTATCATTATACTTCCAACTGTCCTTGAGCAACCAATCTTTGGTAAACCTTAGATTGTCCTCGACAATTGTTTAATCCTTTTAGTCATATCCAATTCTAGGCCTTTTCCCTTCTTAATGCCCCAGGCATTTGGAAAATTTTAGAAAGGATGAATATAGCACATGCAATAGATCCTATATCCGAAGCATATGGGACATGATTCATGATGTATCACATAAAGACTAAACCAGTCTTTTGCTATAATATTTCAATTTCAATTTGCCAAGTTCTCATAATTCAGATTATGAAAAGGGATGTCGTAATCATAATCGAATTTTAGAACGCAAATAATGGACCCTATATTAGAAATTTCTTATGTTGAGCCATTCCAACATAACATTCATATATATACTTGACTAAATACGATTAAAACCTCAATCTAAGCTTTTAGATTTGAGATGAAGTATAATTTCCTCTCCCTTAATTATAGCAAAACAACTTTTTCCCAATTGAAACCTTTTGTTTTCTATAATTAACATTGCTAACTTGCAACCTTTATCATAATTATCATGCTCCCACTAACATGATGATTATTAGCATAACACTTATGCTCCCACTAGCTTTGACATGTACTCAGAAATCAGTTGAACTTCTAGAAAAAACGATACTTTATTGACTTTCTTACCAAAGTTCAGATTTCTGATACTAGATTGCTTTGATAAAACTTTATCAATATCATACACCTTATCTTAGATAGCTCACAGGTGTGTCTAAACAATTTCAGAACTATAAAAAGGGATGTCGTAATCATAGTCTCAATTGTTTAGACCTTTGCCACTTCTCACAAGTCCATGTTAGTGTGCCGGTTAACCACACAGCTCCACTAACGACTTTGAGAATGCAAATATCACAATTGCTATCTACTTCAAATCTACTTGGTGGAAGTGTTTCCTCACCATCATTTTCATGAATCGGAGAGAAACCTTATGACCCTTAGATTTAATGGTGTATGTGTTCTTATCCATGTGAATTGTCAAAACCATAGTCACAAGACAAGGATAATGACAAATCCAAACTCATATGGACTGAACTCAATCTTAATTTCTTGCCACCTGGCAGCTCAAGGGCCTGCCATTGCTTCCAAGTTGTTGTGCAACCAATTGAGAACTCTAAGAACTCATATGCAAAGCCAACTTTAACTGGAATGGGCACAGAATATGTCAACACGATAGGTTATAAACCTCAAGTCGTGTGCTAGTGAAGAACTTCAGGTTTTATTCTTGATTAGTTCTTGAGACTTTCAAGACCTTTAAGACTCCCACTGTCCTCTTGACATATAAGACTTTCTTGTCAGATATTCAAGAGATAGTGTGGATTCTAATCAAGACAAACACTTCACACAATTGGCCTTAGTTGGTCTTTGTTTTATCCAAAACATCACAACTTACCAATTTCAAATGTACAAGAGTAGAAAACTTTTACTCTTACATTTGATAAGTGTTTTAAACCTTCTTTAAGACATGTCACTCAAGTTACAATCTTAGAGTATAACTCTAAGAATTGTTTTTGGAACGAAGTATGAATCATCTTCTTGATTTAACCACTTCAATAATTCATAACTCCTCTTCTTAACTATCAGAATGCACTTAGAGGATGAATTGTGATAAGGTCTCAAAATCATTAAGATGGTCTTAAAACATGATACTAAAGTACTCTCCCATCTTTTCAGATTTGAGAAACTTTTATCTTTCTGTCTAAATTGATTCTTCTTATTCGCTCTGCCATACATTGGAACCTTTTCCAATGTCTCAGAATTACACTTAAGCTTGTAAGTATAACCATATTTACTGAGCTATAGTAAATTATGACGAATAGTCTTATCGATCTTTTGTGGTGGACTCTGACCAGTGCACAAGAATGTGTACCCGATCCCTTAGTCCTTCACTTGACTCACACACCCATGTGAACAAGTAGTTAGTCTTAATTTTTCCAATGCTCGAAAGTTCTCATTCATCATGCTATACAACTTGCATGATTCCAAGTTTCTATCCAACTGAAACTTGGGTGATGAGAATCTTTCCTTATTTGGTAAATTTAGACACTACCACAAATGAAAGAATCAAATTCATATTTCCACTCTTGCTCTTAATGGAATCTTATAAGCAACACAGATTTTCACAAATGCGATTGTAAGGATATTTTAAAATAAATAAAATCAAAAGATTTACCTTTTATTTTAAAACTTTGTGGAAAAACTTATCCTTACAATCCATATGAAAACTTGTTGTTATCTATTCCTAAGCAAAATATCATAACTCCTAAGAAGTAGCTCAAGAATCCGATCTTCAAACTATGCGATAGAAATCCATCTACGCGATCAGATTCGGCATATTCTTTCTTTAAGTTTCTTCACTTTTCTTTGATTCTTAAAACATCAACATGTGACCCAGTTACATCATGTATCAAGAATCTTAGAATAGAAACTTAGCAGAGTTAGATAGTGGACTTTACCTGAAGTAGAGTCAAACTTATTGACTTTAACATCCTTAGGTAAATTTGGCAGCTTCGCAACCAATGCCCCTTTCTTTGGCAATATAAACATATGGACCCTTTGGTAATGGGACTATCTCAAACTTAGCTTTTCTCTTTACCATTTGGTCAACCGAGTTGACTATGGCCGATCCATTTCCATTGGGAAGAGAATGCTTTTTTGGATTCCCAGTGTCATCATTGTCAATGTCCATAAAGTTTTTAGGAAGTTGATCTTAGCAAATAGATAAGATCATTAAGGGTCTTGTCATAGTCTGTTTCATAGGTGTTCCAAAAGAACTCACTATATGACTTAGAAAGTAGTTGAGCCACCAACTTTCTCAAGACTTTGACACCCAACTCTCCCGGCTTGTCAATATGTGACTACATCTCCAAGATGTGATCACACATAGACCTTTGCTTGCCAATAGGGCTTGAGTGACCTTAAACTTTTCAGGAACTTGTGGGTTAGGGAGAATAATTGGAGGAGGTGAAAGAAGTATGATTTCCATGGGACATCATCTTCATTTAGGAAAGCTTGTTTCAAGAGATTTGGGAAGATCATAAATGTCTAAACCAGACATCTTTTGGGAGATACTCAAGATAGTTGATTTAAAGTCCTTAATATAACACCCAATATGAAATATTAAGGCTAGGACCCAACACAATTTATAGGCAGTAACCTTATACCCCCCTTATAGACCGGCTTCGTGAATGAGGCCTACTAACGGTAAGACTGACTTTGTTCTTATACATATATATATATATATATATATATATATATATATATATATATATATATATATATATATATAAGTATTAACTATTAATATTATAATATTATAAGGGTGTATTTTAAACATTTAAAATACTTGGTGGTTTAATCTATTAATTAAACTATACTCTTAATTTAATTAAACTTAAACCATGTCTTTATGGAATTATTAACTCTTTTAATTAGACACTTTAATTAATATACCTTGGATCTATGTTTTCACTAATTATACATGCAAATGGTTTCCAAGGTATTAAACTTACAACTAGCATGCATTTAACATAAAATTATAATATACTAGTTAGCATGACATACCTTTTGATGGAGCTTGAATTCTTAGTGTATTTGGCCTTAAAGAGCTTAGCCCCAATAGTGTGGAAGCCTCAAATGGAATCACAACACACCATGGACAAAGGATGAACTTGAGAGAGAATTCCATGCACACAAAAGACACCATGAACTCTAAAAAGATACAAGTCACGATTTTGGGCAATTAAGTATCTATTTATATGTGAGATTTCTAGGGTCATGGATATAACCCAAATCCATACCCATGGGTTTTATGATCCATGGTTCATGTGGCCCAACTCTTTATGTATCCATACATAAACTTGGTCCAACATGGATCATAAGCCCAACACATATAAATATAACTAATTATCATAATTAGCCCCCACAGATTTAATTAGTCTCTTTCGACCACTAAATTAATTCCAAATTAATTCTTGATCACTACTAATTAAAACATATGATTTCATATTAATATATTATTACTTATAATATATTAATAAACCATAAATAACCTTCTCTCAAAAGTCCATCCTAACAAATTGTCCTGATGATATACAACCCAAATGGACCATGCTACTCTCGGGTCGAATACATACCAATAATAGTTATGGGCTTAGACACCTAATCCAACAGCTCCATCGATACTATGATAAACATTAAGTTACCCTTTGCCTACCTTGTTAAATTAAGCTAGTGTGCCGGTTAACCACACACGCTCCACTAACTGACTTAAGCAAAATGCAAAGTGTAATTTCATGGGTTAGCACAAAATTCACATTTTCCTAAGTAACTAAGATTGAGTATTATTAAGAGTTTAGTTACTTAGTATTTATCATTAATACTTTTAATGAAGGGAGAATTATAGTCCTTGTCCTACCCGTTCGGCTAACGACCCTCCACCGGTCAAGGAAGCGGTGGGTGAGAGTGGACACCCATTAAGCTGCCATTTTATAGGCAGTAACCTTATACCCCCTTATAGACCGGCTTCGTGAATGAGGCCTACTATTGGTAAGACGACTTGCTCTTATACATATAATATATTAAACTTTTAATATTATAATAGTATAAGGGTGTATTTTAGACATTTAAAATACTTGGTGGTTTAATCTATTAATTAAACTAAACTTTTAATTTAATTAAACTCAAACCATATCTTTATTTATGGATTTAATAATACTCTTTTAATTAAACGCTTTAATTAACTATTAATAAAGTCCATAAGAGTTAATTTGAATTATTCAATAAAACATGATAATTCCAATTATTAAATTCAAAATTAAAACCATTTAATTAATTGTTTAAGTTATGAACCCAAGAGTTTTAAAATTCAATTCTTTTTTTTTTCATAAAAAGCTTTTTCCAAACTCCAAAACTTGAGGGCAAGTTTTGTAACTCTTGAAAACCTTTGGATTCCATAACTTATGAAGTTAAATACTTGTTTTATGATGAAAATTTTCATGTTCCATAACTTAAGAACAAGTTATGGAATTCTTTAAAACATTAACTCCAAATTTTGTAACTCCATAAAAACTTTAAATCAATTTTTTAAAAAAAAAACTTTCATATCCATAACTTATGGAGGTTTCAAAACACTTACGATCACAACTTTAAAAAAAACTTTTGAGCTCCAAAATTTTATGACAAAATTTGTAACTCCTTAAAACATTTAGATCAAACTTTTAAAACTAATAAAATAATCATATCATTTTATCTTTTACTAAATTTGACCTAATTCAACTCATATAGCAAATGATTCAAATTTTACAAATAATTAGTTTTTCACAAAACAAGTAATTATCTTAAAATTTGACAAACTTCCTGTTTTTTTTTTCTTTTTTTTTTCAACTTTGAAAATCAAACATTTGGATGAATATAACAGAAAACAACCCATGGCTCTGATACCACTGTTGGGTTTTGAGCATTCTAACACTCCTAAGTGTACATGCAACCCTAAATACCTTGGATCTATGTTTTCTCTATTATACATGCAAATATGAATATTCCAAGGTATTACCCTATCTAGCATACAATCCTTGATACTTGGGTAATATAACAAGTTAGAATACATACCTTTTAATGAAGCTTGAAGTCTTGAACTTTAAGAGCTTAGCCCCAATAGTGTAGAAGCCTCAAGTGGAATCACAAATCACCAAAACACCTTGGAAAACCTTTAGAGAATATGGATACTTGGCTCACACTTATGAAATCGGTTATTGCCCTCTTTAGTGTATCCACACTAGCCACTAGCCTAATTTCATGAACCATAAGACCCTTTATATAGTGTGGAGGATAGGGTTAAACCCTAATACCTATGAACTTTCATTTCCTAAGATCCATGGGTTAAAGCTCCATGGACTATCCATGAAGACTTAGCCCAACCTAAATGAACTTGGCCCACTACACATATATATCTAAGAGTCCATATTTAATTAGTTCCTTTTGATCACTTAATTTATTATAAATTAATTCTTGATCAATACTAATTAAATAATATGATTATATATCAATATATTAGAACTTATAATATATTAATATAAATCATAAATATACTATTCTCAAAAGACTATCCATATAAATTGTGCCGGTGAAGTGCAACCCAAATGGACCATGCCGGGTCGGGTCAAGTACATACCAAATATAGTTATGGACTTAGACATTAATCCAACAAATAGATCTTCAAGAAGAAGACTGACGTGGATGGGAATGTGCACACTTATAAGGCACGATTGGTTGCGAAGGGTTTCACTCAAACTCCTGGAGTTGACTACGACGAAACCTTCTCACCAGTTGCGAAGATAAAGTCTATCAGGGTGATGCTGGCCATTGCTGCATTTCATGACTATGAAATATGGCAGATGGATGTCAAAACCACTTTCCTTAATGGGAAGTTAGCTGAGGATGTTTACATGGCTCAGCAAGAGGGTTTTGTCAATGCGAAGCATCCCAATAGAGTGTGTAAACTTGAGAAGTCTATTTATGGACTTAAGCAAGCGTCTCGCAGATGGAATCTTTGTTTTGATGAGAAGGTCAAAGAGTTTGGTTTTCTGCAAAGCGAAGATGAATCATGTGTATATGTCAAGGCCAGTGGGAGTGTAGTGAGCTTTCTCGTATTGTATGTCGACGACATAACTCATAGGAAACGACATCCCGACACTGCAGGAGGTTAAGTCCTGGCTCGGGAAGTGCTTCGCTATGAAGGACCTCAGAGAGGCTTCCTATATCTTGGGAATAAGGATAGTGAGAAACAGAAGTAAGAGACTAATAGGACTTAGTCAGAATACTTACTTGGACAAAGTACTAAAACGTTTTAGTATGGAGAATTCAAAGAAAGGGGAGTTACCAATCCAAAGTAATGCCAAGTTGAGTAAGACTCAAAGTCCGAGAACCGAAGTCGAGATAGCAGAGATGAGCCGAGTACCTTACGCTTCCGCAGTTGGCTCAATCATGTATGCTATGACTTGTACTCGCCCTGATGTGGCCTTCGCTTTGAGCATGGTCAGCAGATATCAAGGGAACCCTGGCAGAGCGCATTGGATTGCAGTCAAGAATATTCTTAAGTACCTTCGGAGGACCAAGGAATGGTTTCTAGTCCTCGGTGGGAGTGATGACTTAAATGTGCGAGGGTACAGTGACGCTAGTTTTCTGACCGACATGGACAACTACCGTTCGCAGTCGGGCTGGGTCTTTACCCTTAATGGAGGAGCAGTGACTTGGAAAAGTTCCAAACAGGAGACCGTAGCTGATTCAACGTGTGAATCAGAGTATATAGCGGCGAGTGAAGCGTCAAAGGAGGCAATATGGTTGAAGAACTTCATTGGAGACCTTGGAGTTGTGTCGGCCATACAAGAGCCTATGGAAATTTTCTGTGATACTGAAGGAGCGGTTGCCTTGACCAAGGAACCAAGGGATCACAGTAGATCTCGACATATCGACAGAAAATATCACTTTATTCGACATCGGGTGGAAGAAGGACTCCTCGTAGTAAAGAGGGTATCGTCAGAGGATAACCCAGTAGATCCGCTTACGAAGGGACTACGCAGGGTTAAGCACTTGCAGCACGCTAGGAGCATTGGGCTGAAGGACGATATTAGTTTAGATTAGATAGTTTAGAGACGTTTAATAGATAAATTGTTATTAACATTCGATGATTAAATAAAAGAGTATTATTTATTAGTAATGTTACTGTCTTATGTTAATTATTTACCTATTGTTTCATTTTGCATGTTTTGACTTCATGAATAATTGAATTATTTGGTAATAATCGAATTATTCGAACGGTCCACAGTCGTTCATATGTTGGAAGTAGATATGAATGAAGACTGTCATGAATTGGTGTGTAGATTGTCTAAAGTGTATTAGACATAGAAAAAGTTTGCTATAACGTTCATGAGTGCTTATGAATTTGATTTGAGCATTGGAATAAACCCACACTTGCTGGAATCACTTCATGGAATTTATCACGAGTGATCGCAGGATGGTAATATCATATGGTCTTAAAACCTAGATATATGGTTTATTGTTTGCTAATTGGTTGTGCATTGATAATGCGTAAACGCATCAGTAACTTGATGTTATAAAACGCATTGTTGTGTATGATTTGATTAGTGGATGGTAAATGCATATAAGTCGAAGTTTATCTGTTCCTTTTATCCTTAGAGGGTAAAAGCGATATCAGGGCCCCTCGATGATTTGATTTGACTTATGTGTCGGGCCTGGTCAGGACTGAATTGATGTGTTCAATTAAGTTCTATGTCAAATAAATCTAAGATCGAGAAACCAATTGCTGGTCAATGAGTATGACAATGTTCCATGTAATTGTCCGCACGATATCTAGAACAGAGGATTATACGATCCCTTATCTAAAGGACATGTTACTGATAAGATCAGAGTTCGACAATCTCTTTGAGAGCTACGATTGCTAATCGGATTGTGCTTGCATTTGTAGTTACTAGACTTATCCAAGTGGGAGACTGTTGGATTAGTGTCTAAGCCCGTAACTATATTTGGTAAGTACTTGACCCGGTTGTGCATGGTCCTTTTGGGTTGCCTTCACCATAGCAACTTGACAGGGTGATTTATGAAGAGAGAGAGAAGATATTATTATATTAATATATTATGAGAATAATATATTAAAGGAATAATTATATTATTTAATTAATATTAGTCATAGATTAATTAGGAATTAATTTGGTGACTAAAAGAGGTTAATTAACTAAAGGGGACTGGAACTGTCAATTGTGTGATAGTTGGTTTTTGGGCTATGGATCCTTATGGATTATAGGGTAGACGAAATTAAGGTGTATGTACTCCTTAAATTCGTCTAAGCCTCAATCTAGAAGGATCTTTGGATTGCTTAGGGCCTAAGTTATCCAATTAGGGTTTCAAGATGTAACCCTAGGAGCTCAAGTATTTAAAGACCCCAAGGGCTACAGAAATCGGCTACCAGAAACCCTAAAGAGTTCCAAGAGCCGATTTTGTGCCTACATTCTCTCTCCAAATCATCCTCTTGTTAGTTGGTGTTTGTCAGCCATTAGAGGAGTGACAATTGTGACTCTAAGCTCTAAGAACAAGAAGATTCAAGCAAGCAACAAGAGGTAATTATCTAGATCTGAATTTCTTATATCTAATGTGAATTGTATACACTAGATCTAGGGTTTGCAAGACTTGGATAAAT
Source organism: Lactuca virosa (assembly GCF_052849685.1). Classification (NCBI taxonomy): domain Eukaryota; kingdom Viridiplantae; phylum Streptophyta; class Magnoliopsida; order Asterales; family Asteraceae; genus Lactuca; species Lactuca virosa. The sequence continues at coordinate 273,868,357 of NC_136428.1, read as the reverse complement.
TGCATGTTCAATTAGAGACACCTAGATCCAAGCATTAGGGTTTGCATATGCACATAGGAAAGTTCTTATGGCTCAAACCCATCAATATGTACATATACTACTTATACTTTCTATTCCAGAAGTACGTTCATGAAGAGCAATACTTCTAACCTTAGAGTGAACAAGATGGATCTTTCTTACGCAAGACTAAATTGGAATACCATCCAATATTAGTCTTTATATCCTTGGTTTATTAATTAATTTATAATTTATTTTTATTAAATAGATATCTTTAAATAAAGCCAAACTGGTGGAGTGACGACATAATGTCTAACCAATATTCGCGAGAAGTGACGACGTAAATATAATCTCTTTTGATATAATTTATTTCTACACACACACACACACACACACACACACATATATATATATATATATATATATATATATATATATATATATATATATATATATATATATATATATATTAACATCCCGATGTTAAGTACTTCTAATCTTGGGCTTTATGATTTTAGTACATTGCATTTTGGTCAATAAGTTGAGAAATGGTGGAAAGGGGCCCAATGTGGCTTTTGGTGGATTTTGGGCCGGATGAGTACGCCATGCGTACGAAGGTGGAAAGCAAAACCCTAATTTTGAAGACTTGGCTCATATTTAATCATCTTTATGGACATAAAACCTATTCTTATCCAGCCTCTTTCAGAGCTTTCGACCGTCAAGCAAACCTAGAGCAAAAGAAGCCAATTTGTGAGCCTTTAAGAGAGTTTGGAGTGGTTTTGAAGAAAGAAGAAGGTGGTTTGAAGACCTTGGAGTGGAGTGCATTATAGATCTGGGAGTTCTAGCTTGTTTGCAACCTCAACAATGTAACATACCCAAATTCACAGTCATTTTAAAAATTTTATGTATGCTTATTTAAAAATCAGAGTATCATTTTTAAAGAACAATATTGCTGAATTTGTTCCTAGAAAAACATGATAAATATATCATCAAAGCATTTCCGAAGAAATATATTTTGTTTATATTAAAACTTTGAGATGTTAACGTCAATAAAGAAACATAAGCATAAACAGACCTTACATTAACTTACACTAGTGATCTACATCTCCTTTAATCTCTCAGGGTAATGTAGCTTTGTATCGACACTTGTGATACAAATAAACTGAGTGGGTCAAGTTGGGAAACCTGGTGAGTACATAGGGTTTTCAACCCACAATAATAAAGTTATTATGTGTCATCATCAAACAATTAACCCAACTACCCATCCCCATTATCTTCTTTATTTCTTAAGGTTCTACCCTAAGAATCATATATCATTCACTCACTCATTCCTAAGGATTGTCCTAAGGAATAGGCATGAATTCCATCGCCCAAGGTTGATTTAACAGGCACTAAGTCCATAGATGCTGATGTTATCTGTTAGGCACTAAGTCCATAAGTGTCGATGTTATTGGTTAGACACTAAGTCCATAGAGGCCAATATCCATTTATAGGGAACTAAATCCATAGTTGTCAACGTTCATTTGTAAGGCACTAAGTCTATAGCTGTCGGGGTTTATCTATTTGGCACTAAGACTATAGCTGATAGGGTTTATCTATCAGGCACTAAGTACATAGTTGTCAATGTCCATCTACATCATCTTTCATCTACCCATCTTTACCCAATATATTTATAGGTATAAAAATACATATACATTTTAAATCAAACAAACATGTATAAATCGTTCATCCAACATAAATATCAAGAACACATATAATATGCACACATAACACGTAGTTTATATTAATTACTTCATATCTATGTGTAAGATGAAAATAACTATGCACTCACTTGTTAAATTGATGATTGCAAACTCGAGCAGCGCTTCGCTTCTAACGATTTTATTTTCCTTCGACGAAACGTAATATTATTACCACTAAATTTTTGTCTAATATTTATTGCGACTATTTACTAGCGATATTGTTTTATAAGTATTAAACAATACTTTTCAACCACTATGTACAGACAGGGGCCATACATGAAACACCGGAGGGCAGGACCATTTTGGCATTATAGCTCTTCTAAAATCCAACAACCCTATGCGGTCCTTCAAACCAGATTTCCTGTACCGCGAGTAGTTAAAAGATATTATAATAACACTTTGTATATTATATTTTATAATATATTTATTGTTTATAAGTTCATAAAAATGATAATAAACTTAAACATAAGTTATACTTAAAGTAGGGTAAGAATAACTCACTTACAAGGGGGTTTGGCTAGGAACCGGGCTCTGCGGGGGCAGAACTTCCGAGCCAAAAGCTTTTCTTATCAGAGCCTTCTGGCGCTCCGGGACTCGCCTCTTAGCACTTAGAAATTACTAAGGCTTGGAAGAGGTTTAGAGAGAAGTTAGAGTGAGAGAGAGAGAAGGGTTAAGGTTTGAGGAAAAGTGACGAACTTTGCATGCTATTTATAGCCTTCAGCCTCGGACTACGTTGGGCGTACTCCTCAGAGTACGTTGGGCGTTCTTCGGTACGCAGGGCGTACGAGCGTACACTGCGCGTACGAGGGGGCACGTGGCGAACTTCGGATCGGGCGGCGTGGGAGCTTCTGGGTCGTGTATGCGAGACTGCGGGGCGTACACATGTGTACCCTCGCATTAGCCTACTCCGACTTCTGAATTCTATAACTTTCGCATACTAGCTCCATTTTTGACATTCTTTATATCCACGCGTAGACGGAGACGTACTCTGCAACTTTCATTTAGACTCCGTCGACTAATTTTGACTTTATTTTTAAAGTTATATTTTAATAGGCCTGGACAGGTAAATTCCGTTAAAAATTCATAACTTTGTCATCTGACGTCCGATTTCGTCTTATGGTTGAGCTCTTATTAACGAGATCTTTGATTTTCGTTTAGGTTGTGTCGGCTAAAAATCGGTCGATCTAAAATTTGAATTCTGAGTTGTGCACTGTTATGCTAAATCTTTAGAAAAATCATAAATTCCTCATATGAAGTCAGATTTGGACGTTCTTTTTATGCACGCTCTCGGTTTAATGTATAATACGACTTTTGTTTAGATCGCTAAGGCTAAAAAGTATTTTATCGCAAACTCACTTTTTATGTCACACAGTGTCGTGCCGGTTTTGTCGCGAAACTTTGACATGTCATAACTTGTTCGTCATAAGTCGGATTTCAGCGTTATTTATATGTACGAAACCCTTGTGACATTTACTATAACTTAGTTAAGATTATTTATTATAAATAATCTTCTATCAAAAAGTCATTTTTGACGCTTATTGTCTCTAATTTGACTAGCCCGAATCTACGAGCGTTACAATTATCTCCTCCTTATGAAACAAGGCTTGTATAATGACTCCATAAGTTATAATGACTCCATAAGTTATCTTTTCATCCTAGGTAATAACTGTAACTCTTATGTCCTTTCTAACGAGTTTCTAACTCTCGGACTTCTTGATTGTTGGCGGTGCTCAATCTTGCACCCGTTCTTTATCTTATGTTGGAATTTCAATTGTAACCTTCAAGTTACAAACTTGATCCTTAGTGGCGACTCATTCTTCTTCTTAACAAACTTAATTTAAGATAGGTTCTTTCCTTTGATTAGCATAACATACCGATGGGTCATGTTCTAATGACCTCTCATCGTATGATGCAACGCTTAGACTCAGGTCTTTTAGAGTCAATTTCCAGAATGGATGATACCTTCCTTCATGTCCTAATGTGATATAATCACATTGTAGAACTTCTAGCTACAAGCTTCTTACTTTAACAATGATCGCAATACTTCTATTGATTGCTTCGATTATCTTTCACTTCAATCTTCTGGCTAAAGTAGGAAACTACATCGAACTTGGTTCTCTGAACCACGTAGAATACATATCTTAGTCGGACTCGATATGATATGACCACTAGGATTGGAATAATAATAATCTTCTTAGTCATTACCGAAACAATGGTACGATAGACATGAACAAAACAGAATAAATTATTAGTGCCTTGGTAACCTTGTGACTTTCCCTGATCCAAGTACGAGTCTTGTGCTTTCGATAGTATAGGCCTTTACTACCTTTCACACCTACTCATACTCGTACCAAGTATTGTCTCGCAGTTCTCCAAGCCATTATAAAAAAACAATTTTAACACACACAAATGTGTCTGAATAATCATAAAATTTTCCGTAGACTCTACTAGGACTTCTTCTATGCGTATCTTCAATCATCAATTATGTTTCAACTCGGTTGGTGGAGGAAATGCCAGACGATGGGATAACTTCATGGATTATACCAAAAGTTCTTTCTTTCTGCTAATCGAAAGTTTACTTCTCCCGTAAAGGACGTATTATTTATTAGATGCATTCTAAAGGCAAGGTACCTCTATTACGGTATCTTCCGATATGTATCATTCACTATCATCAACTTTCTAATTTCCCCTATTTGCTCAGTCTGGTACGAGTGCTTATTATGACATTTTATACACCAAAGCAGACATTCAGTATATTGAGACGAGAATATAGATAGAGGAAGGTTTAGATGCGTAATCCTCCTTATTACTCTGAAAAGTTACATGCCAGTTCTAATACCGTAATTAAACGTTTAGAAACCTAAGCACATAAAATTTCCAGATCCGGTCGGCAGTAGGCCATAGATCCAATCAAACAATAGCATCATAAAGCATATAAGGCATCTTATAGCATAAAAAATTTGGCACATAAAAGCAATTTAGGCATCTCCCCTAAATAAGCTAGTACGCGTGTCTATTCAGGCATACATCCTAAATATAGCAGACACTCATCTCACAATCATCGCTTAGCATTCTGAGTTTAAGTCTATAAATTTCCTACAATTCCTAATTCGCTTAAACTAATGCTCTGATACCAAGTGTGACATCCCCAAATTCACAGTTATTTTAAAAATTTTATTTATGCTTATTTAAAAATCAGAGTATCCTTTTTAAAGAATAATATTGTGGAATTTGTTCCCAGAAAAACATGATAAATATATTATCAAAGCATTTATGAAGAAATGTATTTTGTTTGTATTAAAACTTTAGGATGTCATCGTCAATACAGAAACATAAGCTTAAACAGACCTTACATTCATTTACACTAGTTATCTACCTCTCAAATGTCTCAGTGTAATGTTGTTTCGTATCGACACCTGTGATACAAATAAACTGAGTGAGTCAAGTTGGGAAACCTGGTGAGTACATAGGGTTTTCAACCCACAATAATAAAGTTATTATGTTTCATCATCAAACAATTAACCCAATTACCCATCCCCATTATCTTCTTTAGTTCTTAAGGTTCTACCCTAAGAATCATCTATCATTCACTCATTCATTCCTAAAGATTGTCCTAAGTAATAGGCATGAAGTCCATCGCCCGAGGTTTATTTAACAGGCACTAAGTCCATCGTTGCCGATGTTATCAGTTAGGCACTAAGTCCATAAGTGTCGATGTTATCTGTTAGGCACTAAGTCCATAGCTGCCAATATCCATTTATAGAGCACTAAATCCATAGCTGCCAACGTTCACTTGTAAGGCACTAAGTCTATGGCTGTCGGGGTTTATCTATTTGGCACTAAGTCCATAGCTGATAGGGTTTATCTATCAGGCACTAAGTACATAGTTGTCAATGTCTATCTACATCATCTTTCATCTACCCATCTTTACCCAATATATTTATAGGTATAAAAATACATATACAATTTAAATCAAACAAACATGTATAAATCGTTCATCCAACATAAATATCAAGAACACACATAATATGCACACATAGCACGTAGTTTATATTAATTACTTCATATCTATGTGTAAGATGAAAGTAACTATGCACTCATTTGTTAAAGTGATGATTCCAAACTCGGGCAGCGCGTCGCTTCCAACAATTCTATTTTCTTTCGACGAAACCTAGTATTATTACCACTAGATTTTAGTCTAATATTTATTGCGACTATTTACGAGCGATATTGTTTTATAAGTGTTAAACAATACTTTTCAACCACTATGCACAGACAGGGGCCATACATGAAACCCCGGAAAGCAGGACCATTTTGTCATTATAGCACTTCTGAAATCCAACAACCCTATGCGGCCCTTCAAACCAGATTCCCCGTACCGCGAGTAGTTAAAAGATATTAGAATAACACTTTGTGTGTATATATATATATATATATATATATATATATATATATATATATATATATATATATATATATATATATATATATATATATTTATAAGTTCATATTAACGATAATAAACTTAAACATAAGTTATACTTAAGGTAGGGTAAGAATAACTCACTTACACGGGGGTTTGGCTAGGAACCGGACTCTACGGGGGCAGAACTTCCGAGCCAAAAGCTCTTCTTATCTGATCCTTCTGGCGGTCTGGGACTCGCCTCTTAGCACTTGGGAAGTACTAAGGCTTGGGAGAGGTTTAGAGAGAAGTTAGAGTGAGAGAGAGAAAAGGGTTAATGTGACAACCGTCAAAATTCGAGTTAGTTCTAGATTTGAATAAACTTAGTTGCACGTATAGGCACGACACATACTAGACTTAGTAACTAGAAGTTAATATATAACCTATTAGAAACTTGGAAACAATTAGAAACAGTGGATTATGTGCTTGGATTTCACATTGGTATGTGAATTCTACAACTACTTAACTGTAGTGAATATCCATATTTAGGTCACTCTTTGACTCGAACACCTTTTCATGAATCATATACACACATCATGCACTTGAACTAGTGGTAGAAATTAGGTCAAAGTCTCATAGAAACTTAAGTCAAAGTTGAAGACTATGACTAGTATACTTGATTCCTCAATTTCGCTTGAATCTCGGAATCACTACATAGAATGCCAATAAACCAATAAAAATAAATTACAAACATTATTTATAACTATAAAAGAGTTATAATACCATAATATAATTTAAAGTCTCAAATATTCTATTTATTTTGATATCCAAAGATTTACAAAATCTCAAGACCCTAAAAGCCATAAAAACTCATATTTATAAACTTTAACCTTAAAAATTCTATAAAATAATTATGAAACTTATAATATGATCTTATAATAATTAAAATTATGAAAATGCATTTAAGGAAAATAAAATTTAAGTCTTTAACAATTACCCTAAATTTATAAGTCAAAAATCAAGGTTTCATGAGCAAAAACTTGGTTAGGGTGTATATTTTATAAAAAGTTTGATATTTTTATAAAAGAATTGAATTTTTTTATAAAATTAAAAGAGAGGGAGGGAATTTTACACTCAAAACCGTCCACCCTCTTCCCAAGATACTTCCCCTCTTCCCAAAACACATAATCACTCCTCTCTCACACTCCATCTCCTTCACTTCTCTCTCTCTCTCTCTCTCTCTCTACACTCTCTCTCACACTCCACCATTTACCACACTCAAACTCTCTCTTTCCCTCTCTAAAACCACGAAATTCTCCAGCCAAGAACATCTCTTAACCTTCAAATCTTCATCTTCTAGGGTTGTTCTTCATGGTAATCACGAAAATCCTTCAATCTCCTTCACTTTTCTTTCTAGTTTTAAAGGTTTTTCTTGCATTTCCTTGTTCTTCTACACCATTCTCTTAGAAAATTTGTGTGAATGTTCATTCACTTCAGTTTTGATGATGATGGTGGTAGATTTTCACCAAAAACATCTTGCATGTTACAAAATGGTGAAGATCCATGACCTAAACCTAAGTCAAAACCATGGAAATGCAATTTTCTACACGTTTTGGTGGAAAATCACCACATGCATCCAAAGTTTTCTTTCAAAAACGAATTTTAAACATTTCAAACTCATGAATGAACTTCAAACAAACATGCATGTGATGATCTTCAAGCTTAGAAGCTAGATCATCAAAGTATGTTGTTAAAAGCTTTCAAATATGTTCATGAAAGATTTATTTCCAAATAAATATCTAAAACTCCTTTTCTGACCAAATCCGATTTTTCCCAGATTCCCATCAACAAAATAAGATGCTCTGCAAATTTCCAGAAGATAATTCATTTATCTCGAATTACTATAATTAATACAAGAAAATAGGGCAATAAATCATATAAAATACTTTCTGGGGTCTATAAATCCTAGTTAAATTCGTGGATGACCCCTATGATAAATAATGATCCCTCATTAAGTTTCATTGATTTTTGCTACTGTTTAATATGGTTTTGAATTTTCTTTTTGTTTGGCTCCAATAAATCATAAAAGCACTTTAGAAAATCTTAAAATGATATATAACAATTGTCGTAGTTACTACCAGAGATATAAGACTTAGAAAAATATTTTCAGAATTTTTCATAATGCATTCCTATTTTTCCCCGATTTTTGTATTTATAATGGCCTAAAAATAAAACAAATAGTTCTGCTCACCCAAAATTCATGAAAATTTAACAGAACACTTTGTAGTACATTAGGAGGCTGCATAAAAATTTTGATGATTTTTCTCTTCTGTATACTATTTTTCTCCTATTTTCTAAGATTAAGTACACTTAAATACACAAAATCGGATTTCAGTATATAAAAACCACATTTGGTATTTTTCCCAGATTATTTAATCTGTAAATGAAGTGTACAAAAATTTTGGTAATTTACTTTAACTGTTTAATAATTATTCTCCAATTAATGATTATTTAAGAGTATAAAACAAAGAAAAATAGAAAGACTAATTGAAAAATATATTTTATATTTGTAACAGCTTCTACATGTATAATAAAAGTGTTACAAAAATTTTGGGCAATTTTGGAAACTGTTTTCTATTTATCCCCATTTTTATTAGATTAAATGCATAAAAATCATAAAATTGGGTTAAACAGTTTAGAAACCCTTTTTTATATTTTTTCCCAGCTTAGGTATGTGTAATGACATTGTTATAAAAAGTTTGGGGTATTTTCATAACTGATTTCTATTTTTCATGAATTTGTATCGATTTAGAGAATTAAATATGTGAAAAATGGTTATACATATTCATAATCCATGACAATTTATCTAGAAGTCTTTTAGTACATTTAGAACCAAAATCTGAAGTTTGGTAATTTTTATTAACTGTTTAGTATTTTTCATGATTTTATGGTTATTCAAGAAACTAAAATCGTGAAAAATAGTCAGACAAATCAAAAATTCAAGAAAATTTATCTTACGGTCTTTGACTTCAATTAAAACTTAAATGCAAAGTTTGGGAAAGTTTAGAACTAAATTGATTTAGTTTTGAATATTTAATCATTGGAACACCTCTAAAATGTTAAATATTAACATTTCAATAATGGAAATTTTCCACTTAAATTGTTATATAACAATTGATTCTTTGAAACTTAATTTCCACAGAAAAATGTTTGTAACTTATCAATATTAAATTTTGACACATTATTGGCATAATTCTATTGTAGTAGTAAGTATACTAGTGTTAGATTTCGATTAGAGACTCACTAGCGAATACCATTATTGTAGGAATCGGTAGTGGTACACGTGGAACGTAGTTCAAGGCACCATTTGCATCATCTAAATGCATTGTGAGTATTCACGCACTCCCCTATTTTCAGTTTTTATGTTTTGGGTTGGAAAAGCATGTCCCGAAAAACTATTATTTGCATGTTGTATTTAAATCGATTTATATCAAACATGATTGCTATTGTATTGCTATGTCTCTCTATGTATCTATGCAATACGGAACATGAGAACTTATCGTACTAAGGCCCTTCCCTTATCTCAAACCATTAACTCTTTGAGCCAATGGTCATTATGGATAGCGCTATTAGGAATTGACAACTCCTCACTCGCCCTATTGCTGGAGTGCATGATACCATATTCATCTATGGAACGATAAGCATAGATCTTGATAGGGCTTCAGTCATAGGTTTGGTTGAGACTCATTGTTTGCTCATACACATACAAACTCGTTTCTCGTTATAGCAATAAACTTGTTATTAATTATAGCAATGAACTTTGTTTCTCATTACAACAACGAACTTTTATTACTGAAAACTTATATACATGTTTTAGCAATGAAATTGTTTGCTCCTTGTAGCAACGAAATTGATTGCTCATTTTAGCAATGAAACTTGTTTACTCGTTTGAGTAACGAACTTTATCTTCCATGAGAATATGAATGTTGCATCTTATTTGGGCAACATACCTTATCTCTCATGATGACAAAGAACTTTGTTTTTACAAACTTATTTACTCATTTTAACAATATGCTTTTATTATTGGAAACTTTTATCAAAACTTTGATTTCAATTCATGGAACCAGTATTATTTTGTTTATCTGTGAGTACTCACCAACTATTTTTATAGTTGACGCTCGTTTTACATGCTTTTTCAGGAATCATCGAGTAAGTGGCACTTAGGGACACTTCACTTTTAGGAGCATTCGCATGTGTTGTATTTCAATTTACATTGTAATTTCTTTTAAAAGTTGTTCAAACCCATTGTAAATTTGTAATGATTTGTAATACTATGGTTGGTGTTGTCTTTTAACTTTTGCTATGAAACCCTTTGTACTGCCACGCCCTGTGTTTCCGCTTTAGCGGGGTGTGACAGGAAATGGTATCAGAGCCGAAGGTTATAGAGAATACCGGTTTTCCTTTGGAGAACCACAACTATAGCCAAAAATTTTCTAAGCGTTTTTAAAATACTGAACATACTACTGGTATAACTAATTCGAGTACGCATTATTAGACTTTAATTAAGTATAGCCTGGCCAACTATGCTTAATTAAGGAAACTTAATGTGAGGCTTGAAACGGTTATAGTAGAATTATGTTCAAAACGTTTTTCAACTTAAACTTTTGAAAAACAAAATTTTTCGGTGTGCGTACGGGCATTGCATATTATAGGCATTCATCTAGATACACTTAGAAACTAAGTGCACTTTTAGAACAATGCCTTTATTTAGAAATATTCTTATCCCTTATCAAGTGCTAGGTTAACCACTTAGGTTATATCACTAGCCACTCTAGGAGCAATGCACTTAGTACCGAGAATGAGTATTCCTTGGTAGCTATTGACTTTAGATGTAAGATTAGTAGCTAGATATACACTAGTAATAATCATAAGTCGAAACCTATACCAATTATTCCTCAATACCTCTTCATCGTCTTCGTACTAGAGTTACAACTATGAAAAAGTGTTTCGATATCGACACGAATGATAATTGGAGCATCGCGTAAGGAGGTAGATGAGTCGCCACTAAGTAATCATTTGGATACCATTGGTGGGCATTCCGGATTCGACTCACGAGGAGACACGGAGGTTTAACCCATACGTGAGACCTTATTACTACGCTACGATTTAGCTCTACGTTGTTTCCACCTTGAGCTTAAAACTTAACATAGGATGTCCCTTTGAGCTCTATAAAAGGTCGTAAACTGTATTGACACCATAAAACGTTTTTCAAACAATTTTTCTTGTCCTTTATCTTTGGGAAAAAGACATCGGTACTCGTCTTATACTCGCCTTGTACTCGCCTTAATATTTAGGTACGATCAGCTACACTAACATACTTATTCCTTACTTCTTAATCTTCCATCGAAAATTTATTTCGCTTCATCGGTTTTATTTATCATTGATAAAATATTTTATAACCACTTCATTCAACTTAGTAGACATTTCCTAACAATGTAAGCCATATTCTCGCTAAAAATCTTTTGACAACTTGCTTTAATTTAACACTTTTCTTCAAAACTCAATTTAACCAATATTTGTTTTAACATTGCTATTTCAATTTCATTTCAATCCATTTCAATGGATAGATGTGCTTTTAAGGGCATATACACCATTTTAAACCTTGCTTACCATTTTGACACGTTTTTGAAAAACTTAGAACCATTTTATTTTATAAAAGTGTTTAAACTCTATGCTATAAAACTTAAACATATAACATTAAAGTTCATAGTATGTGTAAAAGCTTCATCGGATCTTCAAACCACTTTTGTTTTAAGTCTTTTGACTACTTTCTCATTTAGGCATTGTACTTAACTTAAATGTGTTTTCTAGTAACCTAACATGGTATTTTTACAACTTTGTAATCCAAATGTGTTTACAAGACATCACTGATGCCTACATTTCAAAACACACCTTATTTGTATATTTTATTACAAATTAGTTATACAATCTGTAAAACTTCTAAAATATAAAGCATTGTAAAACTTAGTGTTCACTTTTAAATTTCCAGTGACGCACTTTCAACAATGTATAATTACTCTTCTAAATCTATTGAGTCTTTACCTTATATGTTTTAACTATTATTGAACTCCATTCTAAAAAGTCAAATTCTCAGATTTTCAACTACCGTTTGTAGTGCTTCTTCTTTTTTCACAAATGGAGTTTAACTTAATAAGATAACTCGTGATTTTTAGCAAACATTTTAAGACTCTCACATGTCTATTTAATCATCAATATACATCAAATATTGAAGTTTGAAATATATCTCAACCTGGTTTTAAATCTACCTATATGTATTGTTCTTAAAATTTTAACAATAACAATCATTGTCGCCGCTACCTTCCTTTTTCTTTCCTCTGAACTTGATATCTCGCTCTCCTTCTGATTTTAGATCTCGCACGCCCATGATAGTAACATAATACATTGTCTAACTTTGTTTCTGTCTATTTTGCTTCTCGTGGTATCATGTTCGTACACATAAAGACTAGAAGTCTACACTTTCGTTTTGAGCGATTAATACGTGTATAGTCGTGAGACATAATTTTGATTTAGTCAACTTTGCTATATTCAATTACGCATTTTATCTTATACATCTTGTTTTTATTTTGAAATCTCTATAAACAAGTGATCCTTATTTACATTGCTCTTTCGTCCTAGATTCGGAAACTTGATTTAAAATGTAATTTTCATTGTATTTTTCTTACAATTAATGCACAAGAAGAATACCATTGTTCTTATCATTTTTCTAAATCTATAAAATATATGTGAAGGATATGTTTCCTTATGTTTTTTTTTTTTTAAATACATCAAAAAGTTTTGAATTTTACGATTATCTATTCTCTAAATGATTGTTTTTGTAGAAACACTAAATTAAGAATCCACTATTTTCAATGATCGATATTTTTACACATTTCTTAAAATAGCATTCTACTTTGTAATTTTCAGTGAGTTCCTAAACTCTCAACTTTGTTTTTATAAATATTCTGACTCATAAGCTTGAATTTGTCCTGACTTAGAGAATTAGACAATTTTTCAAAAGAGTAATCAAAATATTTTCGTATAAATTCCCTTATTGATGACTTAAACCTGTAACCTTAATTAATCTTTATATTATTTTATTACTTCGTTTGATCGCCACACATGTATTTTCGTTATCTTGGAATTATTACATATTTTGATAATAGTGAGATTAATTATCATTTCTAAACACACATTTTAATAACAGTGAGATTTTTTTTATTCACTTCTAAACACTTAAAATGCTATCTACACAATGTAATTTAAAATATCATAAACTTTCATCGCTTCCATTTGCAACAATGACTCTCTAAATATATTTATTCTTCGAATAAGGTTTTATTATTGTAAGAGTAACTGTAGTAGTAATTATAGCCTCGGAGATCCTCAATAATTTCGTAATTTATTTTGTAGACGACACTTAAATAGCCTTTACATTTGAGATGTACCAAAACTTCGTTGCCTACCCTTAGTACGTATTTTTAGGAACTTACCCTCGATCGCTTCCCTTTCATTCGTGCTACCCCTTCTTATTTCGAAATATATCTTTTCCAGAGGTAATAGCCAACCCGGAAGTGAACAAATTGTTCCTAATCTCTTCTTCATTAGGCGGCGAATTTACACTTAGTGCTAATTTAGAATGCAACTTAAGGATCAATGCGAATTTAACGCCCAGTGCAGTTGGTGCTTCAGCAAAACTTATACCGCTCTCTTAATTCAGATAATATCTAATTAGATGATCCTTTTCGACTAGGTCGCCATGGTTGGATCATGATTTCCATGATCCTAATTTCTCGCAATCTAGACTGTAGAACTCGAATTAGGGAAACATTAATTTGATTATAGCTAAAGAGTTGGGCTCTTCCCTTGAGGAATTAACCCAAAATAATCAAAGAGCTCTTCAAGTCACCACCTCTCCAACTATACAATAGTATTCGGCTGAGTTCTAATAGAATACGTCACGAATTGAATTTCGGGACGAAATTCTTTAAACCGGGGGAGACTGTGACAACCGTCAAAATTCGAGTTAGTTCTAGATTTGAATAAACTTAGTTGCACGTATAGGCATGACACATACTAGACTTAGTAACTAGAAGTTAAGATATAACCTATTAGAAACTTGGAAACAATTAGAAACAATGGATTATGTGCTTGGATTTCACATTGGTATGTGAATTCTACAACTACTTAACTGTAGTGAATATCCATATTTAGGTCACTCTTTGACTCGAACACCTTTTCATGAATCATATACACACATCATGCACTTGAACTAGTGGTAGAAATTAGGTCAAAGTCTCATAGAAACTTAAGTCAAAGTTGAAGACTAGGACTAGTATACTTGATTTCTCAATTTCGCTTGAATCTCGGAATCACTACATAGAATGCCAATAAACCAATAAAAATAAATTACAAACATTATTTATAACTATAAAAGAGTTATAATACCATAATATAATTTAAAGTCTCAAATATTCTATTTATTTTGATATCCAAAGATTTACAAAATCTCAAGACCCTAAAAGCCATAAAAACTCATATTTATAAACTTTAACCTTAAAAATTCTATAAAAATAATTATGAAACTTATAATATGATCTTATAATAATTAAAGTTATGAAAATGCATTTAAGAAAAATAAAATTTAAGTCTTTAACAATTACCCTAAATTTATAAGTCAAAAATCAAGGTTTCATGAGCAAAAACTTGGTTAGGGTGTATATTTTATAAAAAGTTTGATATTTTTATAAAAGAATTGAATTTTTTATAAAATTAAAAGAGAGGGAGGGAATTTTACACTCAAAACCGTCCACCCTCTTCCTAAGATACTTCCCCTCTTCCCAAAACACATAATCACTCCTCTCTCACACTCCATCTCCTTCACTTCTCTCTCTCTCTACACTCTCTCTCACACTCCACCATTTACCACACTCAAACTCTCTCTTTCCCTCTCTAAAACCATGAAATTCTCCAGCCAAGAACATCTCTTAACCTTCAAATCTTCATCTTCTAGGGTTGTTCTTCATGGTAATCACGAAAATCCTTCAATCTCCTTCACTTTTCTTTCTAGTTTTAAAGGTTTTTCTTGCATTTCCTTGTTCTTCTACACCATTCTCTTAGAAAATTTGTGTGAATGTTCATTCACTTCAGTTTTGATGATGATGGTGGTAGATTTTCACCAAAAACATCTTGCATGTTACAAAATGGTGAAGATCCATGACCTAAACCTAAGTCAAAAAGCATGGAAATGCACTTTTCTACACGTTTTGGTGGAAAATCACCACATGCATCCAAAGTTTCCTTTCAAAAACGAATTTTAAACATTTCAAACTCATGAATGAACTTCAAACAAACATGCATGTGATGATCTTCAAGCTTAGAAGCTAGATCATCAAAGTATGTTGTTAAAAGCTTTCAAATATGTTCATGAAAGATTTATTTCCAAATAAATATCTAAAACTTCTTTTCTGACAAAATCCGATTTTTCCCAGATTCCCATCAACAAAATAAGATGCTCTGTAAATTTCCAGAAGATAATTCATTTATCTCGAATTACTATAATTAATACAAGAAAATAGGGCAATAAATCATATAAAATACTTTCTGGGGTCTATAAATCCTAGTTAAATTCGTGGATGACCCCTATGATAAATAATGATCCCTCATTAAGTTTCATCGATTTTTGCTACTGTTTAATATGGTTTTGAATTTTCTTTTTGTTTGGCTCCAATAAATCATAAAAGCACTTTAGAAAATCTTAAAATGATATATAACAATTGTCGCAGTTACTACCAGAGATATAAGACTTAGAAAAATATTTTCAGAATTTTTCATAATGCATTCCTATTTTTCTCCGATTTTTGTATTTATAATGGCCTAAAAATAAAACAAATAGTTATGCTCACCCAAAATTCATGAAAATTTAACAGAACACTTTGTAGTACATTAGGAGGCTGCATAAAAATTTTGATGATTTTTCTCTTCTGTATACTATTTTTCTCCTATTTTCTAAGATTAAGTACACTTAAATACACAAAATCGGATTTCAGTATATAAAAACCACATTTGGTATTTTTCCCAGATTATTTAATCTGTAAATGAAGTGTACAAAAATTTTGGTAATTTACTTTAACTGTTTAATAATTATTCTCCAATTAATGATTATTTAAGAGGATAAAACAAAGAAAAATAGAAAGACTAATTGAAAAATATATTTTATATTTTTAACAGCTTCTACATGTATAATAAAAGTGTTACAAAAAATTTGGGCAATTTTGGAAACTGTTTTCTATTTATCCCCATTTTTATTAGATTAAATGCATAAAAATCATAAAATTGGGTTAAACAGTTTAGAAACCCTTTTTTTATATTTTTACCAGCTTAAGTATGTGTAATGACATTGTTATAAAAAGTTTGGGGTATTTTCATAACTGATTTCTATTTTTCATGAATTTGTATCAATTTAGAGAATTAAATATGTGAAAAATGGTTATACATATTCATAATCCATGACAATTTATCTAGAAGTCTTTTAGTACATTTAGAACCAAAATCTGAAGTTTGGTAATTTTTATTAACTGTTTAGTATTTTTCATGATTTTATGGTTATTCAAGAAACTAAAATCGTGAAAAATAGTCAGACAAATCAAAAATTCAAGAAAATTTATCTTACGGTCTTTGACTTCAATTAAAACTTAAATGCAAAGTTTGGGAAAGTTTAGAACTAAATTGATTTAGTTTTGAATATTTAATCATTGGAACACCTCTAAAATGTTAAATATTAACATTTCAATAATGGAAATTTTCCACTTAAATTGTTATATAACAATTGATTCTTTGAAACTTAATTTCCACAGAAAAATGTTTGTAACTTATCAATATTAAATTTTGACACATTATTGGCATAATTCTATTGTAGTAGTAAGTATACTAGTGTTAGATTTCGATTAGAGACTCACTAACGAATCCATTATTGTAGGAATCGGTAGTGGTACACGTGGAACGTAGTTCAAGGCACCATTTGCATCATCTAAATGCATTGTGAGTATTCACGCACTCCCCTATTTTCAGTTTTTATGTTTTGGGGTGGAAAAGCATGTCCCGAAAAACTATTATTTGCATGTTGTATTTAAATCGATTTATATCAAACATGATTGCTATTGTATTGCTATGTCTCTCTATGTATGTCTATGCAACACGGAACATGAGAACTTATCGTACTAAGGCGCTTCCCTTATCTCTAACCATTAACTCTTTGAGCCAATGGTCATTATGGATAGCGCTATTAGGAATTGACAACTCCTCACTCGCCCTATTGCTGGAGTGCATGATACCATATTCATCTATGGAACGATAAGCATAGATCTTGATAGGGCTTCAGTCATAGGTTTGGTTGAGACTCATTGTTTGCTCATACACATACAAACTCGTTTCTCGTTATAGCAATAAACTTGTTATTAATTATAGCAATGAACTTTGTTTCTCATTACAACAACGAACTTTTATTACTGAAAACTTATATACATGTTTTAGCAATGAAATTGTTTGCTCCTTGTAGCAACGAAATTGATTGCTCATTTTAGCAATGAAACTTGTTTACTCGTTTGAGTAACGAACTTTATCTTCCGTGAGAATATGAATGTTGCATCTTATTTGGGCAACATACCTTATCTCTCATGATGACAAAGAACTTTGTTTTTACAAACTTATTTACTCATTTTAACAATATGCTTTTATTATTGGAAACTTTTATCAAAACTTTGATTTCAATTCATGGAACCAGTATTATTTTGTTTATCTGTGAGTACTCACCAACTATTTTTATAGTTGACGCTCGTTTTACATGCTTTTTCAGGAATCATCGAGTAAGTGGCACTTAGGGACACTTCACTTTTAGGAGCATTCGCATGTGTTGTATTTCAATTTACATTGTAATTTCTTTTAAAAGTTGTTCAAACCCATTGTAAATTTGTAATGATTTGTAATACTATGGTTGGTGTTGTCTTTTAACTTTTGCTATGAAACCCTTTGTACTGCCACGCCATGTGTTTCCGCTTTAGCGGGGTGTGACAGTTAAGGTGTGAGGAAAAGTGATGAACTTTGCATGGTATTTATAGTCTTCAGCCTCGGACTACGTTGGGCGCACTCCTCGGAGTACGCTGGGCGTTCTTCAGTACATAGGGCATACGAGCGTACGCTGGGCGTACGAGGGGGCATGTGGCGAACTTCGGATGGGGCGACATGGGAGCTTCTCGGCCACGTATGCAAGACTGTGGGGTGTACAAGTTATCTACGCGGGGCGTACACATGTGTACCCTCGTATCAGCCTACTCCGACTTCTAAATTCCGTAACTTTCGCATACGAGCTCCGTTTTGACGTTCTTTATGTCCACATTTAGGTGGAGATGTACTCTACAACTTTCGTTTAGACCCCGTCGGCTAATTTTGACTTTATTTTTAAAGTTATATTTTAACAGGACTGGACATGTAAAGTCCTTTAAAAATTCATAACTTTGTCATCCGACGTCCGATTCCGTCTGTCTTTTTATTGTTGAGATCTTATTAACAATATAATCGATTTTAATTTAAGCTGTGTCGGCTAAAAATCGATCGATCTAAAATTCGAATTCCGGGTTGTGCATTACTATGGTAAATCTTTAGAAAAATCATAACTTCCTCATACGAAGTCAGATTTGGACGTTCTTTTTATGCACGCTCTCTGTTTAATGTATACTACGACTTTTGTTTAGATCGCTAAACCTAAAAAGTATTTTATCGCAAACTCACTTTTTACGTCACACAGTGTCGTGCCGGTTTTGTCGCGAAACTTCGACAGGTCATATCTTCTTCGTGATAACTCGGATTTCAGCGTTCTTTATATGTACGGAACCCTTGTGACATATACTATAACTTTGTTAAGATTATTTATTCTAAATAATCTTCTAAATAATATTCTATAATTTTTTTTGATATATACTATAACTTAGTTATGATTATTTATTCTAAATAATCTTCTATCAAAAATTCATTTTTAACGCTTATTGTCCCTAAATTGACTAGTCTGAATCTGCGGGCGTTACAAACTAGGTATAAAGCTTGCATCTTTTCCATTCCCTCTTGTAGATCTAGGTTTTTGCTCCTTAAAGCCTCTTTTTGGTCCCAAAATGATGATTCTTGAACGAAGTATGTTCTTGACCCATTAAGTCGGCCTTTCAAGCCTTTGGAAGGTTCTTGAGTCATAAAAATGGGTTCTAAATGGTTAATTTTTCTCCATGCTTCATGTAGAATATCTTAATGGATTAAAACCTTGAGTTAAGCACTTATTAGACATGCTAAGTCACAAAGTCAAAGACTTTATGAATCCTAAGAGTATTTTAGCCATGGATCTGCAACATGGACGTAAGAGCTTTAGCCATTAAGCTCTTAATGGAAGTTTTGAGGTTCTGGGAGTACGCCACGCATACTCGGAGTACAGCCTACATACGAGGTCAACCACCCCGATGGTGGTCAAGATGCGAGGACTCAAATACGCCCAGCGTACCTTCGGTGTACGCCCCGTGTACTCATTCTGAGTTGATTTGGCTGAGTTGACTCGGTTGACTTAGTTAGTTTGACCAGTTTGACCTTGACTTTGACCAAATTTGACATTAAGGGTATTTTGGGATTTTGATTGAGATTGGTCATATGGTTGGAATAGGAGATGGCTGGAGATGAGATTCGGAGTCAATACCTTATCAGCTTTTGTCTAGTTTGCGAGGTAAGTTTTCCTCACTGTACTTGTGGTTCGAAGGCACCAAGGCCAGCCCATTGGTTTGATATTCACTTATATGTTGAGTATGGAATAGATATGCATGATTATACTAGTTATTGATATGCTAGTCTGGTAGACCTGTAGGACTACCTGTGATTCTGTGTGCATGATTATCTGTATATGTTATTATCTGGTATATGTCGACATATTGTGTTCGATTGAGGTTGTACTGCTCCGTGCAGCAGCCAACAAACCCTAGAGCAATCCAGATTTGAGTTGAGGGCCGGGTAGGGCATGCCAGACTCATATTGGGGGCTCACGAGCATTCCGGATACGAGCTAAGGACCAGGCGGTATGCCAGACTCATACTGAGGGCTTGATGGTATTTTAGTCTGATGACTGATCTGGTCAAGGAGCAAGCCAAACATCAGCTGTGGGCCCTGAGGGCAAGCCAGACTTATGTTGTGGGCTCAGGGGTAATCTAGTCATTTAGTTGTGGACCCAATGCATGTTGTTATTGTATATGTTATTTGGTTATGTGATGGTATTTTGGGGGAACTCACTAAGTGCTGGTTTATAGTTTTGGGTTATGTTTCAGATACTTCGGATGATCGCATGAAGGCGAAGGCGTGGCCGTACACATCCTCTGTTTATGATCTATGATTTTGGGGAAACTCTGATGTCGGAAACATTTTGAAAACTATTTTCTAAACACTTTATGGTTTTGGGTTGTATTTAAAAAGTTTAAATTTATCATGATTTTTATGGATGTTACAAGTTGGTATCAAAGCCTTGGTTTGAGTGAATTGGAGGAACACTCGTGTGAATCCAGTCTCTAACTAAGGGAAAAAAATTTAAAAAAAGAAAATAATAATTTTCAAATCTTTTTCAAAATAATCAAAGAGGATGTGATGTGTATGATCAGCCAGAGCCAGTAAGTAAACCTCAAATTATCACACAGTTATTTGATCTTGTGATATGTTAGAACAACATGCTAGTGATCTGTTGGGTTTTAGTTTAAAATTAGTTTCAAAAACTACATAATATGGCAAACAGAAGACTTTAATTTTGAATTAACATAAACATTTTATACCCACCAAGGTTTTCTTGCAAGTTATAGAAAGATTAAAACACCAACCATAAAAAGGATGAAGAAATAACAACCTTTGTTGTTCTTTGAGTCCTCTTGGGAGGCTTGGAAGTTGATGAAGAATGTGGAACCTTTGAGACATCAACAATGACTCAACTTGATGTAGATGCTAGTCCATAAACTCTTAATCCCTTAAGCTTTAAGTTCATAACCAATATGAACTTAAAGAGAGCATGTAAAAGCAAGTAATCTCCAAGTATTCAAAGCAAAACTAGAGAGAATGAGGGAAGAAGAACACGTTTCGGCCATTTGCATCAAGCATGGAAGAATGAGTGCAAGCCTCATCTTTTATATGCATAAGGTGAATTTATGGACCATAAGTCCTTAACACTTTAAGACAATAATGTCTCCTAAAGCCGACTTGTCTCCCCATGCTTCTAAGACATGTAATTCTTTTCTTTTAAATAATCAAAATCCCATAACATGCTTCCTAGAAGCCTGTCACGGTTTTAATATATAAAAAAGAAGTCAAACTTTTACAAAAAAAACTCATAAGCCTTTTATAAGTTATAAAGTGTGCTTTTTAGCTAAAAGACAAAAGTCTTTTTAGTCCAAAATAATGTACATGACTTATAAATCATACCATATGATATATTATGTTACTTGCTAATGAAAATTATTATTTCCATGAAATAAATAATTTCCAATTTAATTATAACAGTTTTATTGAATATTTATTAAAATAAATTTCTAATAAATAATCAATTATATCAAGTTGTTGTTAGTGTGACCCATTAGTATCATATGTTAATTAGCAAGATCACTTTAATATGACTATTGAGCATACTGAACCTTTCATGATCGGCTAGAGATCTTCAGGAATTGCATGATAGAATTGCCTAATTATATGATGCCTATTAGCCTAGGGTTTTTCCTTATATGAAATTGACATCATTACTGTAGTTGCTTAGTGTGTACATCATAGTTGTATTCTATAGCCTGAAAATCTTTTGTTTGGCCTTATTTCATGTTCTTGTCTGATAAAGGGCTTAGGGTAGAATCAGGTATTCGACTGTGTATAGGATCTAGTAATATGTATGATTAACATACACGAGTGCTGCAGGGTTGTGGAAGTTTCATGGATGTATTGAGTGGGGTCAGTCAGCCAATTTCGTAATGTTTAGGCTTCCTATAGGGAGTGAGGATTGAGTGTATGCGTATCCTAGGGTGTATTGTTAGGGTTGTTGTGATGATCCTCTGAGACAAATACGGGTAGGTGCGGAAGGTAGTATGGGCTCGTACTACTAGAAGCACATGACCCGTACGCATAACACGGAAGTCACAACCCCTAGGGCTTTGTTGGGAGTTGGTTCCTTTGGTATGATTTGTGTGTTATCTAATATCTCCCTGGTTTATTTTCAGTATGGCGATGATGCGACGTTTTGAGCTAGGTACCAGATCATGATCAAGGATAGGTGGCCAGAATGGGTCGGCTGTGTCCGAGGATAGGATTTGGGAGATCCTTCAGGAGGAGATTGTTGCTCACTTTCGGACACAGTTTCCAGAGATGTTTGGGTCTATTAAGACCACCATGGTGGAGTACTTTGATGAGTGACACACTACCCTCTTTGAGGCTGCTGCTGTTGCAGCCACCACAACCGTTTCCGTTGTTGGGGTTGGTACTAAGAGGGTCTTCCAGTATCGGGACTTAGACAATACAAATCCCCCAACTATCAACGGAGTTCGGGATCCGTTATAACCATGAGGCGGATGTCTGACATTGAGGGGTGCTTCTTCACTTGCTCTTGCCCAGCTGACCAGAATGTCAGGTGCGCTCTAAACCTTCTGAGGTCTGGAGTGAAGGATTGGTGGAGAGTTGTTGCCAACTTTTATTCTCCTGCGCAGAGGACTACAGTGACTTAGTATCAGTTCTCAGAGATGTTTCGTTCTAGATATGTTCAGTTGGTGGAACGTGATAGGTTGGCTCAGCAGTACTTGGATTTGAGATAGGGGACAGAGTCGGTGACGGAGCTCACCAAGATGTTCACGGAGAGGGCCATGTTTTGTCCTGAGTTTGCTGCTTTTGAGCAAGCTCAGATCAACCGTTACTTGAGCATGCTCAAGACGGACATCAGACAATTTGTATCCACTCAGCATTATGGTTCATTGTTGGAGTTGCAGGAGGCCGCCAAATTGCGTGAAATTGAGATGGAGCTCCAGACGAGGGAGCAGAGACCGGCCCCGACACAGTCGCAGCCTGCATCGAAGCAGTTCAAGGCCGCTGATGTCAGATTTGGGGGTCGGAAGGGCCGCACTTGTGGGAATTGCGGCAAGGTTCATGAGGGTGCTTGTCGATCATCTTATGGGTGCCACAATTGTGGCCGGAAGGGCCATATGGCGAGGGATTGCTGCCAGCAGGCCCCAATACTCAGCTCCAGGATTTATTACCACTGCGACCAGGTTGGCCATGTGAAGGCCAACTGTCCCTCGCTTGCTGCTAGGCCGGTGCAAGCTCCAGCTCTGGCTACTTTGAGGATCACGGATGGGAGTCAGGGTAGGGCAGAGCCCCCGAGGGCACGAGATCGTGCTTTCCAGATCACGGCAAACGAGGCCAGGTCTTCACTATACGTCATGACCGGTATGTTTCTGTTTATTATTCTGTTGATTATGTTTTATGTTGTGCTCATGTATATGCTCCTAATAGGTACGTTCTTAGTGAACTCTTTTCCTGCTCTTGTGTTATTTGACTCGGGCGCGAGTCGGTCATTTGTATCTCGATCTTTTAGTAGGGAGTTTGATATGCCTATTGGGGAGTTAGAGTGTCAGTTGCGAGTTTCCATTGCCAATAAACATGGGGTTTCTGCATCCACAGTGTAATAGGGTTGTATATTGGAGATCTTCGGGGTGCCTTATCCGATTGATTTTATCCCTATCCCCATGGGGGATGTATACATGATAGTAGTTATGGACTAGCTGATCAGGTTTGGTGTCATGATTAATTGTGATGGTCAGCGAGTGGTAGTTCGAACCCCAAGTGGGGGAGAACTGGTTATCTATGGAGAGGGAACTAGGGTCGGTTCATGGTTTTGTTCGGCAGCTAGGGCTCGTCAGTATATTTAGTACGGGTGTGCAGGTTATTTGGCTTATGTGGTTGATACTTCGGTTGGGGATTAAATTTCAGTTTCAGAGGTTCCAGTTGTTAGGGAGTTTGCCGATGTGTTCCTGAAAGAGTTACCCGGTGTGTCTCCTGAGAGACTGGTTGAGTTCAAGATTGATCTTGTGCCAGGTGCGTCGTCGATTTCCAAGGCGCTATACCGTTTGGTACCACCTAAGATGTAGGAGTTGTCATCTCAAATTTAGGAGCTGCTAGGAAAGAAGTTCATCAGATGTCACACCCCAAAACCGGAACAGCGGAATCGTTCGGGGGTGGAGGACGTCATGTACAGTATCACAACAATGAATAGTAGTAAACAAGCAACAACATCATCCATTGCATTAATAATATAATTGAATACACGTGTTTTCTGTCAAGTTAATAGACACCAAAAATATGAATCAAAATAAAAGATGAGTCTTGAACGAGCTCCATCTTCTCAAAACCTGGCTTCGGTACCTGTCTACTGGTGACCTGAGAATACAAGTTATTTTGAAAGAGAGTATCAGCTTTAAAGCTGGTGAGATCGTAAGTATTTTAGTGTCTGTGTTTGTATGAAAGTGTTTGTAAGTATGTGATGTGTAAGTTTGTAAAAGTTTGAGTATGTTTGTAAAATGTTCGAATTTCCTAGAAAACCCTATGTTTTACTACTAAAAGTAGCCTTCTACCAAGGCATTAAGTGTTTGTGTGTATGTCTCTTGTAAGAGTATGTATTTTCCCAAATCTGACTATCATTAACCAAAAATATAGTTTTTGCATTACGGTTCATTGTGTGAAGATCACAAAGTGAATGTAATGGGAAATAAAATAGTACTGTAGTATTGTATTAAGTAACTACCGATGTACTAACTACCTTAAACCAATTGTTATTTAAAGTACCATGTGATCGGCCTGTACCATACTACCGACTTAGAACACGACGATGTAAAACGTCGGAGGAAATGACGTTTGGCACCCGTAGACTTGCAAGTCCCACTGTAGCGAGCAGCAAGGTGTAGGATAGTCAATCCAGTATAGATCTATACACAAACTCAACGCTCTCCAATTAAGGAGATTCTGGATACAAAACGAGCCATGACAGGTGATGCCATGCCCCGTTACGTGGCTCACATAACTGTAGTAATATTCTTGTATATGTATTGTATGTACTAGCTGTATTGTGTGTTCTTTCTCTGTCTAGTATGTATGTATGTTCTCTCTCTGTCTAGCATGTATGTTTTTTCTCTCTCTGTCTAGCATGTACGTTTTCCAAGTTTGTGGTGATTTGTGACTTCCATTTGAGGCATCCACATTTTTGGTGCTAGGCTCTCAAACTCCAAGCAATCAACTACTACTACAAGGTAAGTAATTCTACTAGTTTTATTTGATTCAAGTACCCCATGCCATGCTAGTTAGGATAAGAACCTTGGAAAAATAATTATTTGCATGTATCTTAGTCAAACATAGATCCAAGGTTTCTAGGGTTGCATGTACACCATAGGAGTGTTAGAATGCTCAAAACCCATCATGTTTGTTCTCTCTCTGTCTAGCATGTACGTTTTCTTGTAAAATGTATAGTATGTACTAGATGTCTTGTAATGTATAGTATGTACTAGCTGTATTGTAATGTATAGTATGTACTAGCTGTATTGTAATGTATAGTATGTACTAGCTGTATTGTAATGTATGTTTCATTGTTCTAGTAATAGTATTAGTAACTTCCTAAACTATGCCTATTATAGTTTACTAGTAATGTTGTTTGTATGTATGAACATGTTTGTATACCTTTGCTACCCAAAGGTATTGAATAGATAGAAGGAACTTTTATATTTATATACATATACATAATATATAACTAGGATTCAAACGACCTTCGGACAAACAACCGATACCCTAAGTGCATCACTAAACAAGGAACAGGAGGTAAGGCGAGCTATCAGTCCTAAGTCCTTTCAATCCTACTTATATAACTATATCTATATAGATACATATTTAACAGAATATAAGTTTAAAAGAGTTTGTAAAACAGTTTGAAGTAGTTTGTTTGATAACACAGTTTGAAAAGTAAGAATCCACTTGTTTGGTAGTTATTAATCACATGTGATTGATATAATAACTAAAATAGTTCAACTTGTATCCCCCCCATAAATGCATTTAAAATCATTTAAAAGGTTGATTAAGGGGTATGAAATCACCTGTAGTGAGTGGTTTGGATGAACGGATGGTATAGGATGCTAAGTGTCAAGTGAAGACTTGAGCACACACAAGGATCCTAGTTAACATATAATAACACATATATGTATCCAGTTAGTCATTAAACAACTAATTAATCAAGTATAGACATCCTAGGATAAGAAAAACACTTTGATTCAAGTGCTATAAGTACCAAGGATTACATCTAAGGGTTGTAGGGCCTTGCTTATGAGTTTAAGGTCCAAGGGGAGACTCTTTTGGAGTTTACGGTTTTGGGACCAACTCTCATGGATTTTACGGCCGTAAACTCATGGTAACTCCACCATTTCAAGTTTTAAGGTCTTCCAAGTCATAAAGAATCATCCTAACTTCAAGTCTAAGCCTTAGGAAGTGATTGGGGCAACATTTCACCCCTTTGTAGAGTTTACGGCCCATGGACCATTTCTCCATGAGTTTACGGCCGTAAACTCTAATGGTCCTTGATGTTTTCGATGTTCAAGGTCCTATACACTTCAAGGATGTGATCTAGACTAGTATCCAAGGCTTGGTAAGGGACTAGGGCACATAATGGCCCTTTCATTAGGGTTTACGGTCCAAGAACATGTTTGGACCGTAAACACCTTTGATCTTGTGTTTCTTTGTGTTTACTAGTTGATTAAGAAGTGTAACAAGCCTTATAACACACTAGGGTAAGAGTACTTACAATAAAGGAGCTTGAAAGGGTGTTAAAAGTCCAAGAACACTAGTGTGTGTTCTTGGTGTTCTTGGTGAAATGAAGAACACTTGAAGATCTACACAAATGGAATGATTTCATGGATGAAATCTTGTAAGATCACTAGATTAAGGTAGAGAACAACTAATCAAGGAAGAAAACACTTACTTTCTTGAAGATTTTGAAGAAACTTTGGATGATACTTGAGAGAGAAATGGTTCTAGTTTTGAAAATGTGAAAAAGAGCTAAAAATAACTAAGTGTCACTTATATAGTCCTTAGGGTTTACGGCCCTAATACCATTTGGGCCGTAAACTCCAAACTCTAGGAGTTTTGGAACTTAAGTGTTACACAATAAACCCTAGGGCATCCTCTCTCCAGTTATTTGTTACAGTACTAGGCTTTAGAACACTCAAACTGAATCTACACAACTCAAAAGTTAGCAGAAACAGTTCTGACTTCTATTGAAGTGAATGGTTGTACAAGATAGAAATTTCGGGTTGTCACATCATCCCCCCGTTAGAAGGAATTTCGTCCCGAAATTAGAGTTTAAGCAAATAAGTAGTTACAAATAACTAAGTAAAAAGACGAGGATATTTCAGTTTCATCTGATCCTCTCGCTCCCAAGTGAATTCAGGTCCTTGCTTGGCGTTCCAGCGAACCTTCACTATCGGGATACGGCTTTGTTTCGTTTGCTTGACCTCCCGGTCCATGATCTCTACAGGTTCTTCCACGAAGTTGAGGCTCTCTTTGGTCTCGATCTCGTCGAGTGGGATTACAAGAGTCTCGTCGGACAGACACTCTTTCAAGTTCTAGACGTGGAAAGTAGAATGTACGTTACTGAGTTCACGAGGTAAGTTAAGTTTGTAAGCTATAGGGCCGATTCTAGCGAGAATCTCGAAAGGCCCTATGTCTCTTTTCTGTCGGACACTAGAGGCTTTCAATCGTCCACTAATCTGAACGATCCTCTCTATTGATGTCCTCTAACTCTAGGTCATGTATTACATAGCTAGATTTGAGTGTTTCCTACTGATGGGAGGCTTAGGTAATGACCTTACCTCGTTGCATCAAAATGCAACTGAGCCCTGGATTTGGACGCATCGCCATAGACTATAAAGTCTGCTATTCCTTTTTGGATGGGATAGTATTGGCGTGGTGCACAAGGATCGTTTTAGCGTTTGGAATGCTCTCTCCTGCTTCTCTTCCTAGTCAAAGGCCACTCCCTTCTGGGTCAAAGTTGTAAGGGGCTTCGTGAATCGTGAGAAGTTCTGAAAGAACCTACTATAGTAGTCTGCGAGACCTAGAAATTTTAAAAATTTCTGTAGGTGTCTTCGGATCTGACCATTCTCAATGGCCTGAATTTTGGAAGTGTCTACTTGAATTCCCTCTTCACTAACAATATGACACAAGAATTTGACCCTTCGAATCCAAACTCGTATTTAAGAGAATCTCGCGTAGAGCTTCTCTGATCGAAATGTTTCCAAGATCTGTTGAAGATGTTGACTATGCTCCTCCTTACTACGAGAGTAGATAAGTATGTCATCGATGAAGACGATGACGAACTGATCCAAGTAAGGACGACACACCTTATTCATTATATCCATGAATACTGCGGGCGCATTTGTTAATCCGAACGGCATCACTACGAATTCGTAGTGCCCATAACGAGTTCGGAAGGCTGTCTTCGGGACATCCTCCCCTAGCACTTGTAGCTGGGGATATCCGGATCTTAAGTCGATTTTTGAAAAGAATTTCGCCCCTTGGAGTTGATCAACTAAATCGTCTATGCTAGGCAAAGGGTACTGATTTTTTTTGACGGTCAGTTTGTTGAGCTCCCTGTAGTCGATGTGCATACGAACCGACCCGTCTTTCTTCTTGACGAACAAGACTGGAGCTCCCCAGGGTGAGAAGCTTGGTCTCATAAAGCCCTTGCTGAGCAGTTCGTTAAGTTGATCGGACAATTCTTGCATCAATGCAGGTGCTAGACGATAGGGCGGTTTGGCTACTAGGGTAGCCCCTGGAACTAAGTCGATCCTAAACTCGACTTGACGTTGCGGAGGTAAATCCTGGGAGTTTTCTGCTCTATCTGAATCTATTGTCTCGATCGGTGAGAAGGCATTTGATTGGATTCTAAGTTTATCCGCATGGCAGTATGATCACTCGTAGTCTTGGGCAGTCTCCGTCCTAAAGTTCATATCAAAAGTCATATTTGGTTCATCAATCACAACTTCGTGTATACGAGTCGTATATAATTAAGACTGAAAAGGCAGTCGAATAAATGATTCCTCTTTAAGCTCACATCCAAACAAGGAAAATAAGTTAAAGCGGAATCATCAATTCTAAGCCTGTAGAACCTTGATTATATACCACCCTTGCGTATACCTTCTCCAGTGATAGATCAACCGTATGGATTTTCGGGTTGAACTTGACGTACTGTACGAGTGGTACTCCGGGGAGGTTTGCTGGGGTGTCTTCGGGAAGGATACGAAACATAAGGTACTCTCTGCATGAGTACTTCGGAGTTCTGGAATTACGGCTTCGGTAGAAAGGCGATTTCGGAGAAAAGAATTTACGCATAAAACTGGTATTGTGAGGGTCGAATTTGCTCAAGTTATATGAAAATGTCGGACTACTCGGAATAAGAGGCATTAGACTTAGTTCATAAAGGTGTTACAAAAACATAATGGTGCAACTTTTACAGAGTTTCGGTACTTTAGTTTTACCTATAAGACTACTGCTGCGAACAAGGTATACTACAAAAGCAAGTACATGCAGCACGAGAGTCCCTTGCCTGACCGGATCTCGCAGAAGATAAGACTCGAGTTGCACTAGTTTTTAACAGTTTATAAGTCTACTAAAACGAAACGCCCTAATATTTCAACATGGGTCCGGAGTAGTCTCTCCTGCAGCAGTGATCCTTAGTATCTTCCCGTTTGCGCCAGAGTTCTCTGTTATTGGACAATCCTTCTTGAGATGTCCTATCTCACCACATAAATGACATATCTGGCTTGTACCAGCATCAGTGGTGGAAGTGAAGTGTCGGGTCGGAGTTATATGGACACGGTTGTTTTCGTTGTTCCTCCCTTTCAGACAATTCCTATTATAGTGCCCGACTTCACCACAACCATAGCAAGTCGAACTGACTCCGATGTTAGTGGCTTGGGAGATGTTTTGCGCTGGCGTTCTACAGACTTGGGTAGTGTGCCCCACACGGTTGAAATTGTTGCATTTTAAATCACGGCAGACTCCGTGATGATGGAAATTACACCTGCCACACTTCGGGAGTGTCCCCTTATATAGTTTGATCGGGGCTGAAGTGGCAGGGGCCGCCACTTGTTGCTGTTGTGTGGCAAGTTTTTGTGATCGCTTGCGCTCCTTATAGGCTTGATGCCTTCGCTCTTACCCTCAGATTTGTGGCTCTGGGTGTCGGTAACATCTATCATTTGTTGATTTCCCGGATTGTTACAACAATTTGAACTGTCAACACCCTTCACAGCCTCGATTGCGTTACCAGAGTCGTAGTGTGCAAAGACAGCTGCAACGGCGGCTGTTACCGCTGCTTGGAAGGTGGCAGCGTCTATGTGAAGGATCGGGGTTGTGTCGTTCGGCGGATTACCTCTAGGTGACGACATGATTCTGCTTTTTAACAAGAAAAGGAGTTTGTGAGCGATTATGGTCGGCCCTAGATGTATTCTACTCAATCATGTAATTGTAAAATTTTTGTTGTGAATAAACTGTTCTCGGTGGTTTGACCTACATCCCTATGATGCAGTACTGGAAAAGAGTTGAAGTAGTTCGTAGACTGTTTACTAGACATTTGCTATTTTGAACTAGACTATCATTGGTTGGTGGATAACCGGATCCAACCTTTGACAAGAATCGGAAGAAATCTTTGAGCTAATTCACCATACCTCAATAATTTGACGAAGTGGGGGTTTTAGATAGGATTTTAACGATAGCAAAACGAAAGTATTTGAACAAGGATTGGCACATAAATTAGCCGATTGTCAATATCATTGATATTTAAGATGTAATACGTTTGGGAAAAATGACCTTGGAGTAGGTCTTACATCATATCCGAAGTAGAAAAGTTTCGACGGCATACTGGCCTACTAGAAAGTACTTACAGTAAAGAGTTAGTTACATAGAAAAGTGCTACCTGGAGCTTAGATAGGACAACTATTCTTTCAACCCAGGAAAGAAAGGTAGAATATCTCCTACTGGTGACGGTTATCCCTTGGGCGAATCCTTTGTTCAGCCAGCTGACGCTCCATATCAAGTAGGTGCCTTTCGTACACCCTTTGGCGTACTCGGAGCTCTATGACTTCAGCTCGAGTTTCAGCTAGCTCTTGCTGCAGGGTCTCATGGTCTCCCCTAGCTCTCTCACGAGCATCTTCCAGACGAATGGTGCGGAGGGTATGCATTCTCGCATTGGCGTCAACTCCCGTGATTCGATGGAGAGCTGTCCTGCCCCGAATCTCGTTTCGGGCCACTCTGTGGACCAGGATTGGTAAGACTCTGTCTGCTGAGCCTCCCTCGCTCAGGTCATAAAAGCTTTGGTCTCCGTCGAATGGTATGGGCTGATTCTGTTCTTGGCTCCATGTTTCCAAGCTTTCCACCCACGGAGGCGTCGGGCCTTGAAAAGCCGGACGAGGGTTAGGATTTGGGACAGGAGCCACCGGGGGTAGGTTCTCAACTTTAGGCTCGGAGTCAGAACCATCTGCAAAGCCTTCAGCCTGGTGATCATCCACAGGGATTTGGTGATCATTTTCTGGCTCTGCTTCAAACCCTCCTCCATTACCTTGGTTAGGGAAGTACAAGTCGCCGTGGGGATGGAATCCAACCATGTTTTCTACGTGAGAAAAGGGATATAAGAATTAAGCACATAAGTAATTTATAGTAACACAAAATACTCCTATAGTATTTTAAGTTTATGTTCTGTTCTAATGTTTTCATTGTAGTAGTGTTGGTAAGTTTTTAGACTTGTTGCAACCTCACAACCACACTTAGGCACATGCTAGTCACTCCTCGGATAATATAGTTGATCAGGCTATATCTTCCCAGGGTTGACCATATGTCTCTAAGTCTACTTGTGCTGCCCAACAATCGTAATACTTTTGTTCTATCCTAGTGACACTGATTTTAGTATGAATGTAGGCATGTATACTCAGTTAAATATTTTATTATTTAAAAGTATAAACTCTTGGTCAGAGTATTTTAATCCGATTGTATTTATAGTCTGTATATCTTTTATGGGTCGATATACTCAATTCACTATAAACAATGCTCTAATACCAATCTGTCACACCCCAAAACCAGAACGGCGGAATCGTTCGGGGGTGGAGGACGTCATGTATAGTATCACAACAATGAATAGTAGTAAACAAGCAACAACATCATCCATTGCATTAATAATATAATTGAATACAAGTGTTTTCTGTCAAGTTAATAGACGCCAAAAATATGAATCAAAATAAAAGATGAGTCTTGAACGAGCTCCATCTTCTCAAAACCTGGCTTCGGTACCTGTCTACTGGTGACCTGAGAATACAAGTTATTTTGAAAGAGAGTATCAGCTTTAAAGCTGGTGAGATCATAAGTATTTTAGTGTCTGTGTTTGTATGAAAGTGTTTGTAAGTATGTGATGTGTAAGTTTGTAAAAGTTTGAGTATGTTTGTAAAATGTTCGAATTTCCTAGAAAACCCTATGTTTTACTACTAAAAGTAGCCTTCTACCAAGGCATTAAGTGTTTGTGTGTATGTCTCTTGTAAGAGTATGTATTTTCCCAAATCTGACTATCATTAACCAAAAATATAGTTTTTGCATTACGGTTTATTGTGTGAAGATCACAAAGTGAATGCAATGGGAAATAAAATAGTACTGTAGTATTGTATTAAGTAACTACTGATGTACTAACTACCTTAAACCAATTGTTATTTAAAGTACCATGTGATCGGCCTGTACCATACTACCGACTTAAAACACGACGATGTAAGACGTCGGAAGAAATGACGTTTGGCACCCGTAGACTTGCAAGTCCCACTGTAGCGAGCAGCAAGGTGTAGGATAGTCAATCCAGTATAGATCTATACACAAACTCAACGCTCTCCAATTAAGGAGATTCTGGATACAAAACGAGCCATGACAGGTGATGCCATGCCCCGTTACGTGGCTCACATAACTGTAGTAATATTCTTGTATATGTATTGTATGTACTAGCTGTATTGTGTGTTCTTTCTCTGTCTAGTATGTATGTATGTTCTCTCTCTCTCTCTCTAGCATGTATGTTTTGTTGGAGATAGTGTCTAAGTCCATAACTATATTTGGTATGTACTTGACCCGACCCGGCATGGTCCATTTGGGTTGCACTTCACCCGAACAATTTACGTATAATCTTTTGAGAATAGTATAAGTTATGATTTATTAATATATTATAAGTTCTAATATATTAATATAAAATCATATTATTTAATTAGTGTTGATCTATAATTAATTTAGAATTAATTTAGAGATCAAAAGTATGACTAATTAAATATGGGCTCTTGTATTTATATAGTGTGGGCTAATGCTTATTTGGACTGGGCTAGGCTTGCATGGAAAGTCCATGGATACTCAATGGAGCTTTAACCCATGGATCTCATGGAAATGAAAAGACATGGATATTAGGGTTTACATGGATGTAACCCTAATCCACCACACTATATAAAGGAGGCTTTGGTTCTTGAAATTGGACTAGTAGATGTGTGTAAACTAAGAGGGCCGATTTCAAGAAGTTTGTGACTATTCTCTCAAGTTTCCAAGTTTGTGGTGATTTGTGACTTCCATTTGAGGCATCCACATTATTGGTGCTAGGCTCTCAAACTCCAAGCAATCAACTACGACTACAAGGTAAGTAATTCTACTAGTTTTATTTGATTCAAGTACCCCATGCCATGCTAGTTAGGATAAGAACCTTGGAAAAATAATTATTTGCATGTATCTTAGTCAAACATAGATCCAAGGTTTCTAGGGTTGCATGTACACCATAGGAGTGTTAGAATGCTCAAAACCCATCAGTGGTATCAGAGCCATGTTTGTTTATTTGATACTTGATGCAAAAAAAAAAAAAAAAAAAACTTGAAAATCGAAGTTTTGTTCAAAAGCTTGTATCAAAATTTTGAGTTTTGTATATGTACTTACGATTCTTGAAATTTTTGATATGAAAATTCATAAACATATGAGTTTAGAAGATCATAGAAATTATGTGCTAATAATTGATTAGATTAATTCTTGATCTTTATGTGTTTTAATGGAGTCCATAACTAGTTCTTAAGTTATGGATAAGCAAAAGTCACATTTATAAATAACCATTAAAAGAACACATAGGTTACAAAAAATGAAGAGTCTTCATTTGTAATAACCATTAACTCATAAGTTATGAGAAATGAAAAGTTTTGAAAGTTTACAAAACTTGCCCTCAAGTTTTGGAACATGTAAAGTCATATTAAAAACTTTAGTTCCAACCCCTAGAATTTTAAAAGTTAAAATTCAACCCTTATACTTTATAATATTATAAGTTTAATAATATTTATATATGTATAAGATCAAGTCGTCTTACCGCTAGTACGCCTCATTCACGAAGCCGGTCTATAAGGGGGGTATAAGGTTGTTGCCTATAAAATGGCAACTTAATGGGTGTCCACTCTCACCCGCCGCTTCCTTGATCGGTGGAGGGTCGTTAGCCGAACGGGTAGGACAAGGACTTATAAATTCTCATTAAACGTATAATGATAATACTAAAGTAACTAAAGTTTATTGAATTCCCAATCTTAGTTATTTTAGGAAAATGTGAATAAGGTGCTAGTCCATGAAATTACACTTTACACTTTGTTTAAGTCGTTAGTGGAGCGTGTGTGGTTAACCGACACACTAACTTGAACTTAACAAGGTAGGTAAAGGGTGAGTTAATGTTTATCATAGTATCAATGGAGCGCGTGTGGTTAACCGGCACATCGATTGAGGGGTAATACATTAAGGGTACCAAGTAATTTGCATGGTTACTTCACACCTTGTTTTGTGATCCTCGGCATCCCAGTCACAAAACTTGAAGGGCACACTCGAGATTGAAACATGCCATTGAAGAAAGTTCAATGAATCTCAAAGAATCTAGGAGTTTCTAAACCAATTAAAACCTAATTAAATATTTCGTTTTTCATGGTGGAAATTGGTGAATCGTCATTCACCTACCTTCAAATATCTTATAGCTTAGATTACGGCATCCCTCTTCTAAGTTATAAAATATTGTGTTGGGTCCTAGCCTTAATATTACATTTGGGTATTTTGTTAAGGACTATCTCTATATCTAATCTAATCTATTCCCTCTTCTTTTCAGATGTCTTCCAATAACAATGCTTCTGGCTCAAACCCTACTAGCTCCTTCTCTCTCATGAATCTTTGTGGGAGAGTCATCTTTGATGGGTCCAACTTTACAGATTGGATCAGAAACATCAGGATGGTCACTCGGTATGAGAACAAAGAATATATTCTCGACAAGGAGCTGAAGGTACCCGAGCCAACTGCTACACCTGAAGAGCTTGCTGAATATGAGGTACATGAAAGAGATGCTACAAAAGTGGCATGCATCATGATGGCCACCATGACAGCCGAGCTCCAAAAGTCCTATGAGGACTATTATTCTTTTGAGATGCACCAGGACTTGATGGACCGCTACCATCAAAGTGCTCGTCAAGAGCGATATGAAATAATCTCCTCCGTGATAACAACCCGAATGAAGGATGGTGAACCCATCACGGGCCACATGTAGAAAATTCAAAGGTATGTGGACCGTTTACTGAAGCTGAATGTGAACTTCCCTGAGGAGTTAGCAATAGACATCATTTTGCACTCCTTGCCATCGTGTTATGATCAGTTCCGCATGACCTATCACATGAACAAGGAAGAAGTCACCCTCAGCAAACTTCAAGGACTCTTGAAGACTGCCGAAAGTGGTCTAAAGGGTAAGTCGGTTGTTACTACTCCTACTCCTACTCCAACTGCGGTCAAGGTCTTGGCAATCGGGCATGGCAAAGGGAAGAAGAGAAAGAACCCTTCTAAGGGTACCAAGGGCAAGACCCTTGAAGGCTCCTCTTCAAGCAAAACCAAGAAAGGTTTTGTCACTCCTTCTGCTAACCCTAATGAGGCTGAATGCTTCTATTGCCATGAAAAGTCGCACTGGAAGCGAAACTGCCCAAAGTACCAGCAAGATTTGAAGGATGGGAAAGTAAAACCCAACCATGCAGGTATATACACTATATTGTCTAATAACTCACCTCATTCTAAGTCTTGGGTCCTTGATACAGGTTGTGGTATTCACATATGTTGTGATTTGCAGGGACTAAAAAGAAGTGAGAATGTGGAGCAGGGAAAGATAAACTTGATCATGGGAAACAGGAAAGCTTCACCTGTCACCAAGATATGAGTTTATTCCTTAGTGCTAAATAGTGGGTTTACATTAGATTTGAATAAATGTTATTATTCGCCAGAAATGGCAAAAATTGTTATTTCCTTTCATGCATTGTATAAACAAGGTTTTACTTTTTATTTTGATAATAATAATGGTAGTATTGATGCTTTCTTTAATAATGTTCTTTATTTTAAAGCATTACCTTGTGATGGCGTGTATGAAACTGTATCTGTTGTAGATAATCTAGGAAATAATGTATTGTGTATTAACTCTTCCACTAGCTTAGATAAAGCATCTTTATGGCATTGTCGTCTTGGACATGTAAGCAAGAAACGCATAGACCAACTCCAAAAGGATGGAGTCTTGGAGTCATTTGACCTAAAGTCAGATGATAGTTGTGAATCTTGTTTGCTTGTTAAAATGACAAAGTCACCTTTTACTGGCACTTGTGCTAGGGGTGAAGGTTTGTTGGACCTCATACACACGGATGAGTGTGGACCCTTCAGAACCACCACAAGAGATGCTAATCGGTTCTATGTGACTTTTACTGATGATTTTAGTAGATATGGATATGTCTACCTAATCAAGCATAAGTCAGAAACCTGTGAGAAATTCAAAGAGTTTAAGCAAGAAGTGGAGAATCAGTTGGGCAGGAACATTAAGATGCTTCGATCCGATCGTGGTGGTGAGTATCTTAGTACTGAGTTCCTTGACTATCTTAAGGAATGTGGGATTGTCTCACAATTGACACCTCCTAGGACACAACAATTGAATGGTGTAGCTGAGAGGCGCAATCGGACCTTGCTGGACATGGTTCGTTCCATGATGAGTCGAGCTTCTCTACCAATCTCATTTTGGGGGTATGCCCTAGAGACTGCCGCCCATATCCTTAATCTAGTCCCTACAAAGAAGGTTGCCAAAAGACCTCACGAGATGTGGACTAGAAAAGTTCCCAATCTAGACCACATCAAGATTTGGGGTTGCGAGGCTTTCGTGAGACGCGAGACTCACGATAAGCTCGAACCCCGAAGTGAAAGGTGTATTTTCATCGGCTATCCACAGAAATCCTTTGGCTACATTTTCTACAGACCTAGTGATAATGTGGTCTTTATAGCAAGAAAAGGATTCTTTCGAGAGAGAGAATTCATGAGCTAAGGAGACAGTGGGAGGCAAATTGACCTTGAGGAAATTCAAGAGTCAAGTGGTGAAGGAACCTCAAACCCTAGCCCTCAACCTGAGGAGGAAACTCCTGTTGAGCCGACTGAAGAATCTATACCTCTGAGACGTTCCACCAGAGTTAGGAATGCACCTGAGCATTATTATGGTTTTCATATTATTGCAGAAGGTGAGACATTTATCAGTGATAACACACTGGTAAATCTGGATGAGCCTAACAGCTACACGGAAGCCATGGCAGGCCCTGAGGCTGCTAAATGGAAAGAGGCTATGGATAGCGAGATACAGTCCATGTATGACAATCAAGTTTGGAACTTGGTTGACAATGTACCTGATCGTAAGATAGTTGGGTGCAAATGGATCTTCAAGAAGAAGACCGACATGGATGGTAATGTACACACTTATAAGGCACGACCGGTTGCAAAGGGTTATTCTCAAACTCCGGGAGTTGATTATGATGAGACCTTTTCACCAGTGGCCAAGATTAGGTCTATTAGGGTTCTGTTAGCCATTGCTGCATTTCATGACTATGAAATATGGCAAATGAATGTCAAAACCGCTTTCCTTAATGGAAAGTTGACTGAAGATGTTTACATGGTTCAGCCAGAGGGTTTTGTCAGTACAAAGTACCCCAATAGAGTGTGTAAGCTTGAGAAATCCATTTATGGATTGAAACAGACACCTCGCAGATGGAATCTTTGCTTTGATGAGAAAGTCAAAGAATTTGGCTTTTCAAGAAGTGAAGATGAATCTTGTGTCTATATCAAGGCTAGTGGGAGTATAGTAAGCTTCTTGGTACTGTATGTGGATGACATACTACTCATAGGAAATGACATCCCAACCCTGCAGGAAGTAAAGTCCTGGCTTGGGAAGTGTTTCACTATGAAGGACCTTGGAGAAGCTGCCTATATCCTAGGGATAAGGATTTTGAGAAACAGGAGTAAAAGACTAATTGGACTTAGTCAAAGCACCTATGTGGACAAAGTGTTGAAAAGGTTCAACATGCATAACTCCAAGAAAGGAGAGTTACCCATCCAGAGTAACGCCAGATTGAGTAAGACACAAAGCCCTAGTACTGAGGCTGATATAGCAGAAATGAGTCGAATACCTTATGCTTCAGCTGTAGGATCGATCATGTATGCTATGACGTGTACTCGACCTGATGTAGCCTTTGCTTTGAGCATGGTTAGCAGGTATCAGGGGAACCCTGGCAAGGCACACTGGACTGCGATAAAGAATATCCTCAAGTACCTACGGAGGACTAAGGACTGGGTCCTTACCCTCGGTGGCAGTGAGGACTTGAGAGTTGTAGGGTACAGTGATGCTAGCTTTCAGACTGACAGGGATAATTTCCGCTCTCAGTCGGGCTGGGTCTTTACTCTAAACGGAGGGGCAATTACTTGGAAAAGTTCCAAGCAGGAGACAGTGGATGATTCCACTTGTGAATCAGAGTATATAGCAGCAAGCGAGGCAACAAAGGAGGCTATATGGCTAAAGAACTTCATCGGAGACCTTGGAGTTGCACCAGCTATAAAGGAGCCAATGGAGATTTTCTGTTACAGCAATAGTGCGGTTGCCTTAGCCAAGGAACCAAGAGATCTTGGGAGATCCAGACACATTGACAGAAAATATCACTTCATCAGACATCGAATAGAAGAAGGAATCCTCGTGGCAAAGAGGGTATCATCGGATGAGAACCTAGCAGATCCCCTCACGAAGGGACTGACTCGGGTTAAGCATCTCTATCGAACATATGTTCCTTCTATAATCACCTGGTTTCTTATAATAAAATAGTAACCACAGTGGTTCCTTCTATAATCACCTGGTTTATACTAGTTATACATAATCTAATATCAAACAGATGGTTAATTGTGCGGATCTGCCCTATGTCCACAGCCAAACAAGGAACAGGAAATGAGGCGGAAGGCACACATCCAACTATCTATCGGTTATTAATTATATATAACCCTGATGTATAAACCAAGGTATTATAGAGTTAACCACTTAAGGTCCTTTAAGTTATACTGTGTGACAACCCGAAATTTCTATTCTGTACAACCATTCAATTCAATAGAAGTCAGAACTGTTTCTGCTAATTTTCAAGCTTTTTGGAATAAGTTTGAGTATTTTAAAGTTAGTACTTTAGGAGATATCAGGAGAGAGGATGCCCTAGGGTTTATTGTGCAACAATAAAGTCCCAAAACTCCAAGAGTTTGGAGTTTACGGCCTAAACAAAGGTGTTTACGGCCGTAAACCCTAAAAGGGGGTATAACTATGACACTTAGTCATTATTTACCACTTTTTCACATTTTCAAGATCCAAACTCAAATCCTCTCAAGTATCGTCCGACTTTTCTTCTTGATCTTCAACTTTGTAAGTGTTTCTAGCCCAAAAAAGTTGATATCTTACATAATCTAGTGATCTTACATGATTCCATCCGTGAAATCATTCCAAAAGTGTAGATCTTCAAGTTTCACCAAGAACACCAAGAACACACACTAGTGTTCTTGGACTTTTAGCACCTTTTCAAGCTTCTACCTAGTAAGTACTCCTACCCTAGTGTATTATAAGACTTGTTACACATCTAATCATCAATAAAACACCAATGAAACACAAGATCAAAGGTGTTTACGGTCCAAGATGTTCTTGGACCGTAAACCCTAACAAAGGGGCCAAAGTGTGCCCTAGTCCCTTACCAAGCCTTGGAAACTAGTCTAGATCCCTTCCTTGAAGTGCATAGGACTTAAAACAACAAAAAGACCATAAACTATTTGGTTTTACGGCCGTAAACCCAAAGAGAAATGGTCCAAGGACAGTAAACTCCACAAAGGAGTGAAATGGTGCCCTAAACATTTCCTAAGGCTTAAACATGAAGTAGGAATGCTTCTTTAAAGCTTCAAAACACAAAATGGTCAAATTACCATGAGTTTACGGCCGTAAACTCATGGGTTTACGACCGTAAACTCAATATGAGTTGGTCCCAAAACCGTAAACTCCAAAGGAGTTTACCCTTGAACCCTAAACTCAATTACAAGGTCCTACCACCCTTAGATGCAATCCTTTGGACTTATAGCACTTAAATCAAGTGTTTTACATGTCTTAGGATGTCTTAACTTGGTTAATTAGTTGTTTAATGACTAATTGGATACATATATGTGTTATTATATGTTAACTAGGATCCTTGTGTGTGTTCAAGTCTTCACTTGACACTTAGCATCCTATACATTCCGTTCATCCAAACCACTCACTACAGGTGAGTTCATACCCTTTAATTAACCTTTTAAATGTTTTAAATGCTTTTATGGGGGGAATACAAGTTGAACAATTATAGTTATTATATCAATCACATGTGATTAATAACTACCAAACAAGTGGATTTCTTACTTTTCAAACTATGTTACCAAACTGTTTTACTTCAAACTGTTTTACAAACTCTTTGTAATACCAAATGCTTTTATCAAACTCTTTTACATGTCAAATACTGTTACTTAAAAGCTTTTAAACTTATATTCTGTTAAAAGTGTATCTATATAGATATAGTTATATAAGTAGGATTGAAAGGACTTAGGATTGATAGCTCACCTTACTTCATGTTCCTTGTTTGGTTGTGGACTTAGGGTATCAAGGTTATTTGTCCGAAGGTCGTTTGAATCCTAGTTATATATTATGTATATGTATATAGATATAAAAGGTTACTTCTTTCCAGTTCAATACCTTTGGGTAGCAAGGGTATACAAACATGTTCATACATACAAACAACATTAGTAGTAAACTATAATATGTATAGTTTAGGAAGTTACAAATCTATTACTAGACCAATGAAACATACAATGAGTCAGTTCATACATGTGTCATAACTTATAGTGATGAGAAACAAACATAACTTATAGTGATGAGAAACAAACATAACTTATAGTGATGAGAAACAAACATAATACATAGTGATGAGAAACAAACAATACCATACAGAGAGAACATACATACAGGCTAGACAGAGGAAGAACACACAATACAGCTAGCACATACATTACATGTACATTATTACAGTTATGTGAGCCACGTAACGGGGCATGGCACTACCTGTTGGATATAGTGTCTAAGTCCATAACTATATTTGGTATGTACTTGACCCGACCCGGCATGGTCCACTTGGGTTGCACTTCACCCGAACAATTTACGGATAATCTTTTGAGAATAGTATAAGTTATGATTTATTAATATATTATAAGTTCTAATATATTAATATAAAATCATATTATTTAATTAGTGTTGATCTATAATTAATTTAGAGATCAAAAGTATGACTAATTAAATATGGGCTCTTGTATTTATATAGTGTGGGCTAATGCTTATTTGGAATGGGCTAGGCTTGCATGGAAAGTCCATGGATACTCCATGGAGCTTTAACCCATGGATCTCATGGAAATGAAAAGATATGGGTATTAGGGTTTACATGGATGTAACCCTAATCCACCACACTATATAAAGGAGGCTTTGGTTCTTGAAATTGGACTAGTAGATGTGTGTAAACTAAGAGGGCCGATTTCAAGAAGTTTGTGACTATTCTCTCAAGTTTCCAAGTTTGTGGTGATTTGTGACTTCCATTTGAGGCATCCACATTATTGGTGCTAGGCTCTCAAACTCCAAGCAATCAACTACTACTACAAGGTAAGTAATTCTACTAGTTTTATTTGATTCAAGTACCCCATGCCATGCTAGTTAGGATAAGAACCTTGGAAAAATAATTATTTGCATGTGTCTTAGTCAAACATAGATCCAAGGTTTCTAGGGTTGCATGTACACCATAGGAGTGTTAGAATGCTCAAAACCCATCATGTTTGTTCTCTCTCTGTCTAGCATGTACGTTTTCTTGTAAAATGTATAGTATGTACTAGATGTCTTGTAATGTATAGTATGTACTAGCTGTATTGTAATGTATAGTATGTACTAGCTGTATTGTAATGTATAGTATGTACTAGCTGTATTGTAATGTATGTTTCATTGTTCTAGTAATAGTATTAGTAACTTCCTAAACTATGCCTATTATAGTTTACTAGTAATGTTGTCTGTATGTATGAACATGTTTGTATACCTTTGCTACCCAAAGGTATTGAATAGATAGAAGGAACTTTTATATTTATATACATATACATAATATATAACTAGGATTCAAACGACCTTCGGACAAACAACCGATACCCTAAGTCCATCACCAAACAAGGAACAGGAGGTAAGGCGAGCTATCAGTCCTAAGTCCTTTCAATCCTACTTATATAACTATATCTATATAGATACATATTTAACAGAATATAAGTTTAAAAGAGTTTAATAAAAGTATTTGACATGTAAAAGAGTTTGTAAAACAGTTTGAAGTAGTTTGTTTGATAACACAGTTTGAAAAGTAAGAAATCCACTTGTTTGGTAGTTATTAATCACATGTGATTGATATAATAACTAAAATAGTTCAACTTGTATCCCCCCATAAAAGCATTTAAAATCATTTAAAAGGTTGATTAAGGGGTATGAACTCACCTGTAGTGAGTGGTTTGGATGAACGGATGGTATAGGATGCTAAGTGTCAAGTGAAGACTTGAGCACACACAAGGATCCTAGTTAACATATAATAACACATATATGTATCCAGTTAGTCATTAAACAACTAACTAATCAAGTATAGACATCCTAGGACATGAAAAACACTTTGATTCAAGTGCTATAAGTACCAAGGATTGTAGGGCCTTGCTTATGAGTTTAAGGTCCAAGGGGAGACTCTTTTGGAGTTTACGGTTTTGGGACCAACTCCCATGGAGTTTACGGTCGTAAACCCATGAGTTTACGGCCGTAAACTCATGGTAACTCCACCATTTCAAGTTTTAAGGTCTTCCAAGTCATAAAGAATCATCCTAACTTCAAGTCTAAGCCTTAGGAAGTGATTAGGGCAACATTTCACCCCTTTGTAGAGTTTACGGCCCATGGACCATTTCTCCATGAGTTTACGGCCGTAAACTCTAATGGTCCTTGATGTTTTCGATGTTCAAGGTCCTATACACTTCAAGGATGTGATCTAGACTAGTATCCAAGGCTTGGTAAGGGACTAGGGCACATAATGGCCCTTTCATTAGGGTTTACGGTCCAAGAACATGTTTGGACCGTAAACACCTTTGATCTTGTGTTTCTTTGTGTTTACTAGTTGATTAAGAAGTGTAACAAGCCTTATAACACACTAGGGTAAGAGTACTTACAATAAAGGAGCTTGAAAGGGTGTTAAAAGTCCAAGAACACTAGTGTGTGTTCTTGGTGAAATGAAGAACACTTGAAGATCTATACAAATGGAATGATTTCATGGATGAAATCTTGTAAGATCACTAGATTAAGGTAGAGAACAACTAATCAAGGAAGAAAACACTTACTTTCTTGAAGATTTTGAAGAAACTTTGGATGATACTTGAGAGAGAAATGGTTCTAGTTTTGAAAATGTGAAAAAGAGCTA
This sequence comes from Lactuca virosa, assembly GCF_052849685.1. Lineage (NCBI taxonomy): Eukaryota > Viridiplantae > Streptophyta > Magnoliopsida > Asterales > Asteraceae > Lactuca > Lactuca virosa. The sequence goes on along the minus strand of NC_136428.1, from coordinate 273,824,174 downwards.
AAAATAACTAAGTGTCACTTATATAGTCCTTAGGGTTTACGGCCCTAATACCATTTGGGCCGTAAACTCCAAACTCTAGGAGTTTTGGAACTTAAGTGTTACACAATAAACCCTAGGGCATCCTCTCTCCAGTTATTTGTTACAGTACTAGGCTTTAGAACACTCAAGCTGACTCTACACAGCTCAAAAGTTAGCAGAAACAGTTCTGACTTCTATTGAAGTGAATGGTTGCACAAGATAGAAATTTCAGGTTGTCACATCAGACCGTTCAGTTCTCCATGGGGAGTGCCGATACTGTTCGTCAAAAAGAAGGATGGTTCACACCGAATGTGCATTGATTACCGGGAGTTGAACAAGTTAATGGTGAAGAACTGTTATCCACTTCCACGGATTGATGAACTCTTTGATCAGTTGCAGGGTGCATCTTGGTTCTACAAAATTGATCTGAGGTCTGGGTATCATCATGTGAAAGTGAGAGAGGAGTACGTGGAGAAGACCGCATTCAGGACTCGTTATGGGTATTGCGAGTTCCTGGTGATGCCCTTTGGGCTCACTAATACGCCTGCTATATTTATGGATCTCATGAATAAGGTATGTAGGCCAATGCTCAACCGATCTGTTATCGTGTTCATTGATGATATCTTGGTGTATTCCATGACCAAAAAGCAGCATGAGGAGCACCTTCGAGAGCTTTTGGGGGTTTTGAGACGGGAACGACTTTATGCCAAGTTCTCGAAGTGCGAGTTTTGGTTACGAGAGGTCCAGTTCCTGGCGCACCTCGTTAACCAGGATGGGAGGTTCCAAAATCTCCCTCAGAGACCAGGAGTTTAAAAGAGTCAAGTCCTTTCCTAAGGGACTAAATGGACCAAAAGCTTCAAGTTGTTCTTCATGTTGAATCGAAGCTCCCACTTGCAATGATAATAAACTTTGTTGCAATTTTATAAGACTTTTATAAAAGTTATGAACTTTTATAAAGGGCTTACAAAATGTGGGTTCTCCATGGTTCTTCAACATGGCCACCATTCTTCATCTTGTTCTATTTTATATAAAATAAATCTCATCTAAAACTAATCTATTACATACAAATAACAAAGATGAGAAACTAGCTACTTAATATTACAGATCATTATGAACAAAAGAATATTACAACCATTTTAATGAATTATGACAAACAACAACATAATAAGGTCCATGGTTTGTTTACGCAACCTAAAATAAATCTAACATACAAAACAACCTTTGTTTTTCTAAGAAAAATTTTATGACAAAATATGCATGAAACATTTTGTCACATAAAATTACAATTAAAGTTGTCATAGAAAATATGTATGGAGTTGTTTTCCAACAAAAACAAGTTATTCATGTTTTCCAAAAACCAATATTATCATAATAATCATAATTGTAACCAAGTATGCAAGATGGCTCTGATACCCAATTGTTGGGTTGTTATTCAAAAACAGTTTAAAAAACCCAAGATTTTAGCAAACAAAAGACTTCAAATTTGAACAATATAACTAGTTTATTCCCACTAAGGATCATCTTGAAAGAGTTAGAAAGAAAAACAAGAACCATAAAAGGAGTTAGAAGAATAACAACCTTTGATGTCTTTGAGTCCTTAAGGGAAGGCTTGGTAATTGATAGAGAAAAGCAAAGATCCAAGCTAGGAACTCTCTATATGTATCCCCCCCAAAAAAAGTCTCCAAGGCACTAATGAGACCAACGTAAAATAATCCTTCAAAGGAGATCAAAATCTAAGCACAAAATAAGAACAAACTTATAAATGAGAGGGGATGGAAAGCCCCTTTTTTCTCTCGGTAATTGAAGAAAAAGAAGAAGAAGAAGTGTGCTAATTCTAGTTATCTCTCGTCTTATATAATTCCATGTCTAAATGAAAGCCCATGCTTTCATTAATTAAGAATAATACTTAAAAGTAAGGAGTGATGTGTAAGAGCAAGCCGAAGTAGCAACGTACTGTAACAACCCGAAATTTCTATCTTGTAAAGCCATTTAATTCAATCAAAAGTCAGACTTGTTTCTGCTATCTTTTAGCATTGTTAAGGGTCTGTTTGAGTGTTCTAAGCCTAGTACATTCAAGGATTAGGTGTTAGGATGTATCTGCTAGAGTTCATTATGCATCATTCAAGCCCGAAACTCTAACACTTGGAGTTTACAGCCGTAAACTAGAGATTATGGCCGTAATCTCTTGGCTGGCCGTGAACTCCACCCTTAAGGGTGATTTTACTTCATTTTCCTTCACTTTTCACACTTCCAACTCAAGAACACTCATTTTTCTCTATCAAGTATCATCAAGAACACTTCTATTTCTCGACAAATTTTGAAGTGATTCTTTCGTATTAGTTGATATCCTTCTTAATCTAGTACAACCCCTTGATTTCATTCGTGAATTCATCTCTTTTGGGTTAGATCTTCAAGAACACCAAGAACACACACTAAGTTCTTTGGGCCGTGATCACCTCTTTTAGCTTCCAAATCGTAAGTATCATTTCCCTATACTTGATATTCATTACAAGCTCTTGATTAACATCCTAGAATCAACCATTTCATCAAGAACATCAAGAATTTACGGCCATAGTTTCTCCCTTGGTTGTAAACCCTTGCATGTCCGTGAACTTCTTTACGTCTTGGCCGTAAACTCAAGCCATTTCATGTGTTAGCCGTAAACATTTTGGGTCGTGAACACCCATGGCTGTAAAAACACCCTTGTGTGTGGCCGTAAACACCCTTAGTGCAATCATATGTGATTGTAAAACTTCATTCTAAGTGTTTACTAGTCCCTAAGGTTGTTCCCTATCAAGATTAGTTGTTATATACACTAATTATATCCATATATGTGTCATTATATGCTTAATAGGATCTGTTTGTGCTCGGGACTTCACCTGACACTTAGCTTCCTATATCGATCTTACATTCGAATCACTCACTACAGGTGAGTTCATACCCCTAACTTATCTTTTAAATGATTTTAAATGCTTTTATGGGGGGCGGGGAATACAAGTAGAAAACATTATAGTTATTGTATCAATCACATGTGATTAATAACTATCAACCAAGTGGATTTCTTATTCTTCAAAACTGTGTTATCAAACAAACTATTTCAAAACCTTTTATAAACTGACATCAAGTCATCTATAACCATTCAAATGATTAAAACTCTTTTATATGCTAAATTCTTTATCAAACTCTTTTAAACTTATATATCGTCAAAATCATGTCTATATAGATAGAGTTATATAAATAGGATTGAAAGGGCTTAGGACTGATAACTCGCTTTATTTCCTGTTCCTTGTTTGGTTGTGGACTTAGGGTATCGGTTGTTTGTCCGAGTGTCGTTTGAATCTTAGTTATATATTATGTATATGTGTATAGATATAAAAGTTCTTCATTTAGTTCAATACCTTTGGGTAGCAAAGGTGTACAAACATGATCAGACATTCAAACAACATTAGTAGTAAACTATAATAGGTATAGTTTATAGGATTACTACTCACTATTTCTAGAATAATGAAACATACAAGAGTCAGTTCATACATGAGTCAGTTCAAACATACTATAACGAGAAACAGAAAGAACATACTAAACACTAGAACAGAGAGACCATACTAAACACTAGAACAGAGAGAACATACTATACACTAGAACAGAGAGAACATACTATACAAATACAAGAACACTATAACATTAATGTGAGCCACTACTTCATGGCATGGCAATATACTGCTGTGTCACGTTTTGGAACCAGAGTCTCCTGGAGGGAGAGCGAGAATTTGTGTATAAATCTATATGGGATTGACCATCCTACACCTTGCTGCTAGCTACAGTGGGACCTGGAGGTCTACGGGTGACGAATGTCATACCATTTCGACGTCTTTGATCGTCGTGTTTTTCTAGTCAATCAAGTATGGTTATAATCTCATCACATTTTACCTTAATTAAACAAACTGGTTTAAGGTAGTTAGTACATCTGTAATTACTTATATACAATACTACTGTACATCGTCATTTTCCCATTATAGTTATATTGTGATCTTCTCACATAAACGGTAATGTAAACTATTTTCTGGTAATAATAGTCATTCTTGGGAAAAACAATCACTTTTACAAAAGAACAAACATACAGAACAGACGGGTCTTGGTAGAAGACTACTTTAGTAGAAAATATAGGATTTTCTAGGAAGTATACAAACAATTACAACAAACACTAACAAACATTTACATCCAACATTTACGAACACTTCTTCAAACTTATACAAACAATGACACTAAAATACTTATGAACTCACCAGCTTTAATGCTGATCTACGCTTTCAAAATAACTCGTATTCTTAGGTCACCAGTAGACAGTTACCGATGACCAGGTTTTGAGAAGACGGACCACGTTCAAGATTCGTCTTTTATTTTGATTCATATTTTGGTGTCTTTCAAACTATACAGAACACACTTGTATTAAATTATACTATTAATTCAATGGATGATGTTGTTGCTTGTTTTACTATTATGCATTGTTATGATACTATACATGATGTCCTCCGCCCCCGAACATTTCCGCCATTCTGGTTTGGGGGTGTGACACGTACTATCCACTCCATGTCCTTCAAGAGTTAGTGGAAGTCCACCTCACCATTTAAATAAACTTGTACACAACATCTAAAATAGTATGAAACCAGTCCAAATAAACATGATCAACATTTAAATCACATTCCATGATTAAATGTGGCTAGTTAAAGTATTTTATAATTATTATTTTTATGAAATAATAATTTCCAGTTTATTTCAAGTGATGATTTATTTATTAATAATCATATTACTTAATAAATAACCAATTAGTGTTTACTTGGTATATGGTGTGGCCCTATAGGGTTATATGTTACTAGCAAATATCATTTCATAATACGAGGTTTCTTTAGGGAAGGATTTAAGGCCCCTAAGAAATTGTCAATGTCCACTACAAGGGGAGGCTCTAAAAATATAATACTCGACATGGATGGTGGTGGCTTGTATGGATGTTTATCTTCTAATGTCTTCGTGGTACCACTGTCGTATGGAGAAACCCTGAGGAACATTATACTTACATTGATGTTGTAAAATGCTCATTTGCAACCTTATGGAGACATTGCCTAACGTTGGTGCTGCCCAATGTTCTTTCCTCTTGAATGCACTATTTTTTTGCCTTGTTGCTCCAGTCTTGAATTATCAACCAAATTTTCAACTAGCTTGGCTGTACCGGCTTCTATCCCCCAAGTAACTAATTCCCTCACGTTCTATATATATATTCATTATAAAAGGATTCATTGCAGCAATAATACAAATGCAACATTGCTAACACAAAGTGCATCCATGTCAACGAGCCTATATTAGACCATATCCCAGTTGCATGTATATACCTTAATTATATAATTTTGGATCTCAACTAATATATGCTTAACACAAAAATAATTATTGTTTACATATTTTTCTTTATCTCATACCAAAACTAGGAATTTGTTATTATAACATTACAGTAAAAAGATATTAATCATACATTCCAACAGTAACTTATATACTTGTAAGAAAACTGTATAAAAATTGTAAGAAAAGTGTATTAAAATTGTCTTAAGTTACATATATGTATTTTATCAAAATAATAGTAATTATAAGTGATAAAAATAAAAGGTTATATGAATAAAAAATAAATATGTCAATATGTCCTTTTTAATCTGTAACAACCGATGTTAGGTATTTTCATTTCAACCCTTAATATTTTAAAATTATTGCAAATAAGGCCCTTACGCTGGGAGTACAAGGTTATACGTCGGGCGTAAGTCAGCAGCTTGTGGCGCATCAAAGGTGGAGTACGTTAGGCATACACATGAGTACGTCGGGCATACTTACACATCTCTTTAACCCTAAATTTTTAGGGTTGTGTCCCATACTTAAACATCTTAATCCCCCTTGGATCTCCTTATGACTAGCCTCTATTCCTCTAAACCCTAAAATCGAAACCTTAGCCCTTGTGAGTGGGATTTGAGGCTTGTGAGCAATTTTTTAGTGTTCTTGGCAGTGACGGAAGTGTTGGGTTTTGTATACTACAACATCCTATGGTGCACATACAACCCTAAATGCTTTGGATCTATGTTTTCTCTAATTATACATGCAATATTGTTTCCAAAGCATTAAGCCTACAATTAACATGCAATTGACATAAAAAACATAAAATACTAGTTAGGAGTTTACCTCTTTATGTAGCTTGTAGAACTTTTTGTATTTGGCCTTTAAGAACTTAGTGCCCCAAATGTTGCACCTCAAATGGTTCACAACACACCTTAGACAAATGATGACTTTTGAGAGAGTTTATGCACACTAAAATCGGTTATGGCTCTCCAAGAACACACTAGCAAAACTTGTGCAACCCATTTTAGGCTCTAGGGTGTCATATATATAGTGTAGGAATCCAAGAGTCATGGGTAAACCCTAATCCATACACTTGGGCTTATTATCCATGATCCATGATTCAAGTGGGCAAACTCTTTATGGATTCATCCATAAACTTAGTCCATCATGTATCATAAGCCGAAACCATATATATATATATATATATATATATATATATATATATATATATATATATATATATATATATATATATATAACTAATTTACATAATTAGTCCCTATTAATTTAATTAGTCTATTTTGATTACTAAATTAATTCCAAATTAACTCTTGTTCAATACTAATTAAATCATATGATTTCATATTAATATATTAGAACTTATAATATATTAATAAACCATAACTAACCTCTTCTCAAAAGTCCATCCTATCAAATTGTCGTGGTGACATGCAACCCAAATGGACCATGCTACTCTCGGGTCAAGTACATACCAATTATAGTTATGGGCTTACACCTAATCCAACAGTCTCCCACTTGGATAAGTCTAATAACTATTATTGCAAGTACGACTCCAAAATCCCGACTAGGAATCGTAGTTCTTAAAAACCGTTGTTGAACTCTGACCTAGTCAATGACGCGTCCATTAGATAAGGGATCATATATTCCTCCATTCTAGATATCGTATGGACATGAGACATGGATTATAATCATTTTCTCTGTCCATCTGTTGTTTCCCGATTTCCGATTTATGACGACCGACTAATTAAACAAATCACATCAGTCCCGGCTTGGCCAAGCACTTAGGTTTGTGATCATTAAATCATCAAGGGGTCCACATATATCGCTTTTATCCCACTTTGGGTAAAAGGAATGGATAAAATTCGACTCAAATGCTTGCTTGTACTTACTCATCAAATCACACATAACAATATGTTTTATAACACCAAGTTGTTGGTGCGTTTACATATGTCAATGTGCAACCGACTTGCAAACTACAACTCACATGTCTTGGTTTCAAGAATATAAGATATTATCGTCTCACAATCACTCGTGATAAAATCCATGAAGTGATTCAGATGAGCGTGGGTTTAATCCAATACTTCAATCTTATTCCAGGAGTACTCATGAACACTGCAACAAACTTGTGTTATGTCTAAAACACCTAGACAATCTACAGTCAGATTTATGACAGTCTTGCCTCAATACCTACTTCCAAAGTATGATCGAATGTGGATAGTTTGAATAACCTAGTTATTCGGGAAGTCAAAACATGCAAAGTGAAACACAAGAATAATTGAATCCAATATGGTCGCATAACTTATGAATATATATATAAAACACCTTTTATTTAATCACCATATTGATTACACATTATTCATTGTATGATGTTTCTATTAATCAACTTAATACTTGAATTAAAACAATAGTTATGCCATGCTCCAAGCATGCATACTATGTTTGTCTATAGTCCTTCCTTTGTGAAATAGATCAATTGAAAGCATTTCAATGACACTCATTTCACAATTCCAAATCCTTATCGTAAATGTAAGAATACCAAATTCTTGTCATTGGCTATAATCTGTTATATTCTAAACTTATATACAATGATCCTCTTGTAATGACTATGCACAAAAGTCATAGAGACTTGGCAACAGACATTACAAAGTATTCCAATGGAGAGCAATTCCATGGAAACAAAGTCTCATATTCAAAGTACATTCCTTTGAACATCTTTCTTGCATTAAGTTTTCTAATCTTACACAGATTTAAAGAGTAACTTCCACTTATGGAAACATTTCCATATTCCCATTTTGACTATCACTTCTGAACAAGAGTCACCTCTTCTCAGAGTATGTCAATATGGTCCTTCCAAAATTTGGAATATACTTCCAACTGTCCATAAGCAACCAATCTTTGGTAAACCTCAGATTGTCCTCGACAATTGCTTAACCACTTTAGTCATATCCGTAACTATTCCTTTTTCCCTCTTAATGCCATAGGCATTTGGAAAAATTAGAACACGAGAATATTATAGCATATGTAATCGACCCTATACCCGAAGCATATGGGACACGATTCGTAATGTCTTACATAAAGACATGATACTTGATCAGTCTTTTGCTATAATATTTCTATTTGCCATGTTCTCATAATTCGAACTATGAATAGGGATGTCGTAATCATAATCGAATTTGAGAACGCAATTAACATTTCTATATATATAGAATTTCTTTATGTTGAACCATTCCAACATAGCATTCATATATATCCTTGACTAAATTTGATTAAAAATCCCAATCTAAGCTTTTAGAATTGAAAAAGAAGTATAAATTCCTCTCCCTTAATTATAGCAAAACTACTTTTCAAACCCTACAACTTTGCGAATTGAAACTTTTGTTTTATATAATTAACATTGCTAACTCGTAACACTTAACGAAATAATTGTGCTCCCACTAGCTTTGACATATACTCAGAAATCAGTTGGACATCTAGAAATGAATACTTATTGACTTTCTTACCAAAGTTCAGATTTCCGATACGAGATGCTTCAATAAGACTTTATCTAGGCTTCTCAAACTCATACACCTTTCCTTAGATAGCTCACATGTGTGTCTAAACAATTTTAGAACCTACATCCATAAGTCTGAAATGTTTAGACCTTTTCCATTTCTCACAATTCGAATTATGAAGAGGGATGCCGTAATCATAACCGAATTTGTGAATACAAATATCACAATTTGTCACACCCCAAAACCGGAACAGCGGAAACGTTCTGGGGCGGAGGACGTCATGTTTAGTATCACAAGACATGCATCATAGTAATCAAAGTAATCAACAACCATTTCATTAGAAGGAAAGTGTTTACAAAGTATGTGTTCACAAAACATAGAATACATAAGCAAATAACAACACAAGACTTGAAGCTATACTGCTCCATCTTCTGAATTCCCAGAGCGAGTACCTGTCTACTAGTTTCCTGAGAATACAAGTTATTTTGAAAGAGTTGATCAGAAATTAAGCTGGCGAGTTCATAAGATTTTAGTGATGTAGTAAGTAGTAAGAAAGTTTGTAGAAAGTTGTAGTAAGTTGTAGTAAGTTCTGTTTAGAAAAGTTTGCCTGTTCCTCCAGAAAATCCTATATTTCCTGCTTTGATGAAAGATAAGTAAAAATGACTCTACAGTCCTTTCTATGAGTATTAAATGGATACAAGTTATATAAAACCCAGAGTAAACAAACAATCTATTGTGTGTATTAGCCCTAAGCCCACAACCAAACAAGGAACAGGAAATGAGGCGGAAGGCACACATCCCATTGTTTGTTAGATCCTTGTTGTATATAACCCTGGTGTATTCCGTTGGTACTCACGGAGTTAACTGTAATAGTTCCTTTATATTTGATGGAAAGATTCTTTAAGAAAACCCTTATTTCTTATAATAAAATAGTAACCACAGTGGTTCCTTCTATAATCACCTGGTTTATACTAGTTATACATAATCTAATATCGAACAGATGGTTAATTGTGTGGATCTGCCCTAAGTCCACAACCAAACAAGGAACAGGAAATGAGGCGGAAGGCACACATCCAACTATCTATCGGTTATTAATTATATATAACCCTGATGTATAAACCAAGGTATTATAGAGTTAACCACTTAAGGTCCTTTAAGTTATACTGTGTGACAACCCGAAATTTCTATTCTGTACAACCATTCAATTCAATAGAAGTCAGAACTGTTTATGCTAATTTTCAAGCTTTTTGGAATAAGTTTGAGTGTTTTAAAGTTAGTACTTTAGGAGATATCAGGAGAGAGGATGCCCTAGGGTTTATTGTGCAACAATAAAGTCCCAAAACTCCAAGAGTTTGGAGTTTACGGCCTAAACAAAGGTGTTTAAGGCCGTAAACCCTAAAAGGGGGGGTATAAATATGACACTTAGTCATTATTTACCACTTTTTCACATTTTCAAGATCCAAACTCAAATCCTTTCAAGTATCATCCGACTTTTCTTCTTGATCTTCAACTTTTTAAGTGTTTCTAGCCCAAAAAAGTTGATATCTTACTTAATCTAGTGATCTTACATGATTCCATCCGTGAAATCATTCCAAAAGTGTAGATCTTCAAGTTTCACCAAGAACACCAAGAACACACACTAGTGTTCTTGGACTTTTAGCACCTTTTCAAGCTTCTACCTAGTAAGTACTCCTACCCTAGTGTATTATAAGACTTGTTACACATCTAATCATCAAGAAAACACCAATGAAACACAAGATCAAAGGTGTTTACGGTCTAAGATGTTCTTGGACCGTAAACCCTAACAAAGGGGCCAAAGTGTGCCCTAGTCCCTTACCAAGCCTTGGAAACTAGTCTAGATCCCTTCCTTGAAGTGCATAGGACTTAAAACAACAAAAAGACCATAAACTATTTGGTTTTACGGCCGTAAACCCAAAGAGAAATGGTCCAAGGACAGTAAACTCCACAAAGGAGTGAAATGGTGCCCTAAACATTTCCTAAGGCTTAAACATGAAGTAGGAATGCTTCTTATGACCTTTAAAGCTTCAAAACACAAAATGGTCAAAGTACCATGAGTTTACGGCCGTAAACTCATGGGTTTACGACCGTAAACTCAATATGAGTTGGTCCCAAAACCGTAAACTCCAATGGAGTTTACCCTTGAACCCTAAACTCAATTACAAGGTCCTACCACCCTTAGATGCAATCCTTAGGACTTATAGCGCTTAAATCAAGTGTTTTACATGTCTTAGGATGTCTTAACTTGGTTAATTAGTTGTTTAATGACTAATTGGATACATATATGTGTTATTATATGTTAACTAGGATCCTTGTGTGTGTTCAAGTCTTCACTTGACACTTAGCATCCTATACATTCCGTTCATCCAAACCACTCACTACAGGTGAGTTCATACCCCTTAATTAACCTTTTAAATGTTTTAAATGCTTTTATGGGGGGGAATACAAGTTGAACAATTATAGTTATTATATCAATCACATGTGATTAATAACTACCAAACAAGTGGATTTCTTACTTTTCAAACTGTGTTACCAAACTGTTTTACTTCAAACTGTTTTACAAACTCTTTGTAATACCAAATGCTTTTATCAAACTCTTTTACATGTCAAATACTATTACTTAAAAGCTTTTAAACTTATATTCTGTTAAAAGTGTATCTATATAGATATAGTTATATAAGTAGGATTGAAAGGACTTAGGACTGATAGCTCACCTTACTTCCTGTTCCTTGTTTGGTTGTGGACTTAGGGTATCAAGGTTATTTGTCCGAAGGTCGTTTGAATCCTAGTTATATATTATGTATATGTATATAGATATAAAATGTTACTTCTTTCCAGTTCAATACCTTTGGGTAGCAAGGGTATACAAACATGTTCATACATACAAACAACATTACTAGTAAACTATAATAGGTATAGTTTAGGAAGTTACAAATCTATTACTAGACCAATGAAACATACAATGAGTCAGTTCATACATGTGTCATAACTTATAGTGATGAGAAACAAACATAACTTATAGTGATGAGAAACAAACATAACTTATAGTGATGAGAAACAAACATAATACATAGTGATGAGAAACAAACAATACCATACATAGAGAACATACATACTGGCTAGACAGAGGAAGAACACACAATACAGCTCGCACATACATTACATATACATTATTAAAGTTATGTGAGCCACGTAACGGAGCATGTCACTACCTGTTGGATATAGTGTCTAAGTCCATAACTATATTTGGTTTGTACTTAACCCGACCCGGCATGGTCCACTTGGGTTGCACTTCACCCGAACAATTTACGGATAATCTTTTGAGAATAGTATAAGTTATGATTTATTAATATATTATAAGTTCTAATATATTAATATAAAATCATATTATTTAATTAGTGTTGATCTATAATTAATTTAGAATTAATTTAGAGATCAAAAGTATGACTAATTAAATATGGGCTCTTGTATTTATATAGTGTGGGCTAATGCTTATTTGGAATGGGCTAGGCTTGCATGGAAAGTCCATGGATACTCCATGGAGCTTTAACCCATGGATCTCATGGAAATGAAAAGACATGGGTATTAGGGTTTACATGGATGTAACCCTAATCCACCACACTATATAAAGGAGGCTTTGGTTCTTGAAATTGGACTAGTAGATGTGTGTAAACTAAGAGGGCCGATTTCAAGAAGTTTGTGACTATTCTCTCAACTTTCCAAGTTTGTGGTGATTTGTGACTTCCATTTGAGGCATCCACATTATTGGTGCTAGGCTCTCAAACTCCAAGCAATCAACTACTACTACAAGGTAAGTAATTCTACTAGTTTTATTTGATTCAAGTACCCCATGCCATGCTAGTTAGGATAAGAACCTTGGAAAAATAATTATTTGCATGTATCTTAGTCAAACATAGATCCAAGGTTTCTAGGGTTGCATGTACACCATAGGAGTGTTAGAATGCTGAAAACCCATCAGTGGTATCAGATCCTGGTTTGTTTATTTGATACTTGATGCAAAAAAAAAAAACTTGAAAATCGAAGTTTTGTTCAAAAGCTTGTATCAAAATTTCAAGTTTTGTATATGTACTTACGATTCTTAAAATTTTTGATATGAACATTCATAAACATATGAGTTTAGAAGATCATAGAAATTATGTGCTAATAATTGATTAGATTAATTCTTGATCTTTATGTGTTTTAATGGAGTCCATAACTAGTTCTTAAGTTATGGATAACCAAAAGTCACATTTATAAATAACCATTAAAAGAACACATAGGTTACAAAAAATGAAGAGTCTTCATTTTTAATAACCATTAACTCATAAGTTATGAGAAATGAAAAGTTTTGAAAGTTTACAAAACTTGCCCTCAAGTTTTGGAACATGTAAAGTCATATTAAAAACTTTAGTTCCAACCCCTAGAATTTTAAAAGTTAAAATTCAACCCTTATACTTTATAATATTATAAGTTTAATAATATTTATATATGTATAAGATCAAGTCGTCTTACCGCTAGTACGCCTCATTCACGAAGCCGGTCTATAAGGGGGGTATAAGGTTATTGCCTATAAAATGACAACTTAATGGGTGTCCACTCTCACCCACCGCTTCCTTGATCGGTGGAGGGTCGTTAGCCGAACGGGTAGGACAAGGACTTATAAATTCTAATTAAAAGTATGATGATAATACTAAAGTAACTAAACTTTATTGAATTCCCATTCTTAGTTATTTTAGGAAAATGTGAATAAGGCGCTAATCCATGAAATTACACTTTACACTTTGTTTAAGTCGTTAGTGGAGCGTGTGTGGTTAACCGGCACACTAACTTGAACTTAACAAGGTAGGTAAAGGGTGACTTAATGTTTATCATAGTATCGATGGAGCGTGTGTGGTTAACCGGCACATCGATTGAGGGGTAATACATTAAGGGTACCAAGTAATTTGCATGGTTACTTCACACCTTGTTTTGTGATCCTCGGCATCCCAGTCACAAAACTTGAAGGGCACACTCGAGATTGAAACATGCCATTGAAGAAAGTTCAATGAATCTCAAAGAATCTAGGAGTTTCTAAACCAATTAAAACCTAATTAAATATTTCGTTTTTCATGGTGGAAATTGGTGAATCGTCATTCACCTACCTTCAAATATCTTATAGCTTAGATTACGACATCCCTCTTCTAAGTTATAAAATATTGTGTTGGGTCCTAGCATTAATATTACATTTAGGTGTTTTGTTAAGGACTATCTCTATATCTAATCTAATCTATTCCCTCTTCTTTTCAGATGTCTTCCAATAACAATGCTTCTGGCTCAAACCCTACTAGCTCCTTCTCTCTCATGAATCTTTGTGGGAGAGTCATCTTTGATGGGTCAAACTTTACAGATTGGATCAGAAACATCAGGATGGTCACTCGGTATGAGAACAAAGAATATGTTCTCGACAAGGAGTTGAAGCTACCCGAGCCAGCTGCTACTCCTGAAGAGCTTGCTGAATATGAGGTACATGAAAGAGATGCTACAAAAGTGGCATGCATCATCATGGCCACCATGACAGCCGAGCTCCAAAAGTCCTATGAGGACTATTATCCTTTTGAGATGCACCAGGACTTAATGGACCGCTACCATCAAAGTGCTCGTCAAGAGCGATATGAAATAATCTCCTCCATGATAACAACTCGAATGAAGGATGGTGAACCCATCACGGGCCACTAGCAGAAAATGCAAAGGTATGTGGACCGTTTACTGAAGCTGAATGTGAACTTCCCTGAGGAATTAGCAATAGACATCATTTTGCACTCCTTGCCATCGTGTTATGATCAATTCCGCATGACATATCACATGAACAAGGAAGAAGTCACCCTCAGCAAACTTCAAGGACTCTTGAAGACCGCCGAAAGTGGTCTAAAGGGTAAGTCGGTTGTTACTACTCCTACTCCTACTCCAACTGCGGCCAATGTCTTGGCAATCGGGCATGGCAAAGGGAAGAACAGAAAGAACCCTTATAAGGGTACCAAGGGTAAGATCCTTGAAGGCTCCTCTTCAAGCAAAACCAAGAAAGGTTTTGTCACTCCTTCTGCTAACCCTAATGAGGCTGAATGCTTCTATTGCCATGAAAAGTCGCACTGGAAGCGAAACTGCCCAAAGTACCAGCAAGGTATATACACTATATTGTCTAATAAATCACCTCATTCTAAGTCTTGGGTCCTTGATACAGGTTGTGGTATTCACATATGTTGTGATTTGCAGGGACTAAAAAGAAGTGAGAATGTGGAGCAGGGAAAGATAAACTTGATCATGGGAAACAGGAAAGCTTCACCTGTCACCAAGATAGGAGTTTATTCCTTAGTGCTAAATAGTGGGTTTACATTAGATTTGAATAAATGTTATTATTCGCCAGAAATGGCAAGAAATGTTATTTCCTTTCATGCATTGTATAAACAAGGTTTTACCTTTTATTTTGATAATAATAATGGTAGTATTGATGCTTTCTTTAATAATGTTCTTTATTTTAAAGCATTACCTTGTGATGGCGTGTATGAAACTGTATCTGTTGTAGATAATCTAGGAAATAATGTATTGTGTATTAACTCTTCCACTAGCTTAGATAAAGCATCCTTATGGCATTGTCGTCTTGGACATGTAAGCAAGAAACGCATAGGCCAACTCCAAAAGGATGGAGTCTTGGAGTCATTTGACCTAAAGTCAGATGATAGTTGTGAATCTTGTTTGCTTGGTAAAATGACAAAGTCACCTTTTACTGGCACTTGTGCTAGGGGTGAAGGTTTGTTGGACCTCATACACACGGATGTATACGGACCCTTCAGAACCGCCACAAGAGATGCTAATCGGTTCTATGTGACTTTTACTAATGATTTTAGTAGATATGGATATGTCTACCTAATCAAGCATAAGTCAGAAACCTCTGAGAAATTCAAAGAGTTTAAGCAAGAAATGGAGAATCAGTTGGGCAGGAACATTAAGATGCTTCGATCCGATCGTGGTGGTGAGTATCTTAGTACTGAGTTCCTTGACTATCTTAAGGAATGTGGGATTGTCTCACAATTGACACCTCCTAGGACACCACAGTTGAATGGTGTAGCTGAGAGGCGCAATCGGACCTTGTTGGACATGGTTCGTTCCATGATGAGTCGAGCTTCACTACCAATCTCATTTTGGGGGTATGCCTTAGAGACTGCCGCCCATATCCTTAATCTAGTCCCTACAAAGAAGGTTGCCAAAACACCTCACGAGGTGTGGACTGGAAAAGTTCCCAATCTATACCACATCAAGATTTGGGGTTACGAGGCTTTCGTGAGACGCGAGACTCACGATAAGCTCGAACCCCGAAGCGAAAGGTGTATTTTCATCGGCTACCCACAGAAATCCTTTGGTTACATCTTCTACAGACCCAGTGATAATGTGGTCTTTGTAGCAAGAAGAGGATTCTTTCGAGAGAGAGAATTCATGAGCCAAGGAGACAGTGGGAGGCAAATTGACCTTGAGGAAATTCAAGAGTCAAGTGGTGAAGGAACCTCAAACCCTAGCCCTCAACCTGAGGAGGAAACTCCTGTTGAGCCGACTGAAGAATCTATACCTCTGAGGCGTTCCACCAGAGTTAGGAATGCACCTGAGCATTATTATGGTTTTCATATTACTGCAGAAGGTGAGACACTTATCAGTGATAACACACTGGTAAATCTGGATGAGCCTAACAGCTACACGGAAGCCATGGCAGGCCCTGAGGCTGCTAAATGGAAAGAGGCTATGGATAGCAAGATACAGTCCATGTATGACAATCAAGTTTGGAACTTGGTTGACAATGTACCTGATCGTAAGATAGTTGGGTGCAAATGTATCTTCAAGAAGAAGACCGACATGGATGGTAATGTACACACTTATAAGGCACGACTGGTTGCAAAGGGTTATTCTCAAACTCCGGGAGTTGATTATGATGAGACCTTTTCACCAGTGGCCAAGATTAAGTCTATTAGGGTTCTGTTAGCCATTGTTGCATTTCATGATTATGAAATACGGCAAATGGATGTCAAAACCGCTTTCCTTAATGGAAAGTTGGCTGAAGATGTTTACATGGTTCAGCCAGAGGGTTTTGTCAGTACAGAGTACCCCAGTAGAGTGTGTAAGCTCGAGAAATCCATTTATGGATTAAAACAGGCACCTCGCAGATGGAATCTTTGCTTTGATGAGAAAGTCAAATAATTTGGCTTTTCAAGGAGTGAAGATGAATCTTGTGTCTATATCAAGGCTAGTGGGAGTATAGTGAGCTTTTTGGTACTGTATGTGGATGACATACTACTCATAGGAAATGACATCCCAACCCTGCAAGAAGTAAAGTCCTGGCTTGGGAAGTGTTTCGCTATGAAGGACCTTGGAGAAGCTGCATATATCCTAGGGATAAGGATTTTGAGAAACAGGAGTAAAAGACTAATTGGACTTAGTCAAAGCACCTATGTGGACAAAGTGTTGAAAAGGTTCAACATGCATAACTCCAAGAAAGGAGAGTTACCCATCCAGAATAACGCCACATTGAGTAAGACACAAAGCCCTAGTACTGAGGCTGAGATAGCAGAAATGAGTCGAATACCTTATGCTTCAGCTGTAGGATCGATCATGTATGCTATGACGTGTACTCGACCTGATGTAGCCTTTGCTTTGAGCATGGTTAGCAGGTATCAGGGGAACCCTGTCAAGGCACACTAGACTGCGGTAAAGAATATCCTCAAGTACCTACGGAGGACTAAGGACTGGGTCCTTACCCTCGGTGGCAGTGAGGACTTGAGAGTTGTAGGGTACAGTGATGCTAGATTTCAGACTGACAGGGATAATTTCCGCTCTCAGTCGGGCTGGGTCTTTACTCTAAACGGAGGGGCAATTACTTGGAAAAGTTCCAAGCAAGAGACAGTGGCTGATTCCACTTGTGAATCAGAGTATATAGCAGCAAGCGAGGCAACAAAGGAGGCTATATGGCTAAAGAACTTCATCGGAGACCTTGGAGTTGTACCAGCTATAAAGGAGCCAATGGTGATTTTCTGTGACAGCAATAGTGCGGTTGCCTTAGCCAAGGAACCAAGAGATCATGGGAGATCCAGACACATTGACAGAAAATATCACTTCATCAGACATCGAATAGAAGAAGGAATCCTCGTGGCAAAGAGGGTATCATCGGATGAGAACCTAGCAGATCCCCTCACGAAGGGACTGACTCGGGCTATCTCTTGTCAATTGACATTTGTAAAGTGTAATTGATATTTGATGATAAATAAAAGCTGTTATTTATGAGTAAAGTGTTGCTATCTCTTGTCAATCGTTTACTATTATTTCTTTTTGCATGTTTTGACTTCCAGAATAATTATGTTATGGTTTATATCATATTATTCAAACTCTCCACAGTCGGTCATATGTTGGAAGTAGATATGAATCAAGACTGTCATGGGTTGGATTGTAGAGGTCTAAGATGTTAGACAAAGCGGGGCTACAACACTCATGAGTGCTCATAAGTTCTGAGTATTGGATTCAACCCACGCTCACTTGTATCACTTCATGGAATTTATCTCGAGTGATCGTGAGACGGTAATATCATATAAGTGTTCAAACCTAGAGATATGATTTGTTGCCTATGAGTTGGTTATGCATTGATTGCACGAAATCGCATTGGTAACTCGATGTTATAAACTGTGCTTTTGTGTGTAATTCAACAAGTAGTATAGCAAACATATGAGTCGAAGTTTATCTGTTCCTTCTAGGATTAGAAGCGATATCTGGGCCCCTCGATGATTTTGTTTTGACCTATGTACCGGGCCCGGTCAGAACTAAATTGATGTGTTCAGTTAAGTTCTATGTCAAACAAATCGGAAATCGGGAAACAAATGCTGGACAATAAGCAAGACCATGTTCCATGTATTTGTCCAGCTGATATCTAGAACAGAGGATTATATGATCACTTATCTAAAATGGCGCTTCATAGTTCAACAGAGTTTAAAGAGCTACGATTGCTGATCGGTTCCTGAAGTCATACTTGCAACTATAGTTATTAGACTTATCCAAGTGGGAGACTGTTGGATATAGTGTCTAAGTCCATAACTATATTTGGTATGTACTTGACCCGACCCGGCATGGTCCATTTGCGTTGCACTTCACCCGAATAATTTGCGGATAATCTTTTGAGAATAGTATAAGTTATGATTTATTAATATATTATAAGTTCTAATATATTAATATAAAATCATATTATTTAATTAGTGTTGATCTATAATTAATTTAGAATTAATTTAGAGATCAAAAGTATGACTAATTAAATATGGGCTCTTGTATTTATATAGTGTGGGCTAATGCTTATTTGGAATGGGCTAGGCTTGCATGGAAAGTCCATGGATACTCCATGGAGCTTTAACCCATGGATCTCATGGAAATGAAAAGACATGGGTATTAGGGTTTACATGGATGTAACCCTAATCCACCACACTATATAAAGGAGGCCTTGGTTCTTGAAATTGCACTAGTTGATGTGTGTAAACTAAGAGGGCCGATTTCAAGAAGTTTGTGACTATTCTCTCAAGTTTCCAAGTTTGTGGTGATTTGTGACTTCCATTTGAGGCATCCACATTATTGGTGCTAGGCTCTCAAACTCCAAGCAATCAACTACTACTACAAGGTAAGTAATTCTACTAGTTTTATTTGATTCAAGTACCCCATGCCATGCTAGTTAGGATAAGAACCTTGGAAAAATAATTATTTGCATGTATCTTAGTCAAACATAGATCCAAGGTTTCTAGGGTTGCATGTACACCATAGGAGTGTTAGAATGCTGAAAACCCATCACTACCTGCCATGACCGTTTTGTATCCATAATCTCCTTAATTGGGGAGCGTATGAGTTTGTGTATACATCTATACTGGATTGACTATCTTACACCTTGCTGCTCGCTACAGTGGGACTTGCAAGTCTACGGGTGCCAAACGTCATTTCTTACAACGTCTTACATCGTCGTTTTTCTATGAGTCGGTAGCAGGGTACAGGCCGATCACATGGTACTTTAAATAACAATTGGTTTAAGGTAGTTAGTACAACAGTAGTTACTTAATACAACACTACAGTACTATTTCATTTTCCCATTACATTCACTTCGTAAACATTCACACAATGAACAGTAATGTAAAAACTATATTTTTGGTTAATGATAGTCAGAT
Source organism: Lactuca virosa (assembly GCF_052849685.1). NCBI lineage: Eukaryota > Viridiplantae > Streptophyta > Magnoliopsida > Asterales > Asteraceae > Lactuca > Lactuca virosa. The sequence goes on along the minus strand of NC_136428.1, from coordinate 273,804,049 downwards.
TTGGGAAAATACATACTCTTACAAGAGACACACACACATACACTAGATGCCTTGGTAGAAGGCTACTTTTAGTAGGAAACATAGGGTTTTCTAGGAGAATTCAAACTTATACAAACATCTTACAAACATCTTACAAATGCTTTCATACAAATTCAGACACTAATATACTTATGATCTCACCAACTTTAAAGCTGATAAACTCTTTCAAAATAACTTGTATTCTCAGGTCACCAGTAGACAGGTACCGGTGCCAGGTTTTGAGAAGATGGAGCTCGTTCAAGACTCATCTTTTATTTTGATACATATTTTTGGTGTCTATTTAACTTGAAATAACACACTTGTATGAAATTATATTATTAATGCAATGGATGATGTTGTTGCTTGTTTACTACTTTGCATTGTTGTGATACTATACATGACGTCCTCCACCCCCGAACGTTTCTGCCGTTCCGGTTTTAGGGTGTGACAGATTTGTATCAGAGCATTGTTTATAGTGAATCGAGTGTATCAACCCATAAAAGATATACAAACTATAAACACAGCAGGATTAAAATACTCTGATAAAGAGTTTATACTTTTAAATAATAAAATATTTAACCAAGTATACATACCTGCATTCATACTAAAATCAGTGTCACTAGGACAGAACAAAAGTATTACGATTGTTGGGCAGCACAAGTAGACTTAGAGACATATGGTCAACCCTGGGAAGATGTAGCCTGATCAACTACATTATCCGAGGAGTGATTAGCATGTGCCTAAGTGTGGTTGTGAGGTTGCAACAAGTCTAAAAACTTACCAACACTACTACAACGAGAACAGTAGAACAGAACATAAACTTAAAATACTATAGGAGTATTTTGTGTTACTATTAATTACTTATCTGAGAACTAAAGGTCTTTATTAGTATGTCAATAGTTGCTGAGTGGATACACTAAGGTTATATGTGTCTAGGATATCATAGACTTAGAATCTGTGATCTTTGCTTTACTTCATGTTCCTTGTTTGGTTGTGGGCTTAGAGTTAGGGTCACTTATTCGAAGGTCTATCCTGTCTTGGTTACATATGACTGGTATACACTATGCAAATGTTGAAGTAACTGATAAAGATCATCTTATAATTATCTAATTAGTGCGTCTATTTAGTTATTTCTTTATCCCTTTTCTCGCGTAGATAAAATGGCTGGATTCCATCTTCCCGGAGACGCGTACTACCCCAACCACGGCAATGCAGGATGGTTGGGAGAAGAGCCAGAAGATGATCACCCAATCCCATTGGATGATCACGAAGCTGAAGGCTTTTCTAGGATTCTGACTCAGAGCCAGAAGTCAACTACCTACCCCCAGCTGCTCAAGACCCAAACCTGAATCCTCGTCCAGCATTTCAAGGACCCACACCTTTGTGGGCCACAAACTTGAATAGATGGAGTCAGGAACAGGGTCAACCCATTCCCTACAATGGAGACAGAAGCTTCTACAACCTCACCGAGGGAGGTTCAGCTGACACGGTCCTACCCATCATGGTTCGTAGGATTTCTCGGAACACGGAACAAGGTCGAGCGACTATCGACCGAGTCATAGAGATTGACGCCAACTCTGGCGTTAACACCGTCCGCATTCGCCAACTTGAGTCTGCTCATGAAAGGACTCAGGTCTGCAATGCAGTTCTGCAAAGGGAACTTGTTGAGACCCAAGCTGAAGTCAGGGAACTTTGAGCTCAGCAAGTAAGGTCCGATAGGAGCGTGAGGGACATAGAACGTCTTCTGTCGGAGTCAAGAACTCACTCTAGTAGTTCTCGTCGCCGATAGAGTCTCATCGACTTATCTTTTGGATATAACCTAGGTTGTGTAAAAAAAACTCTAGTATAATTTCCTATCTTTGTAAATCTTAGACCTGTTAGGTCTTGATTAGGTCGTAGTTCTGTCAAAATTTTCCCATCTTGGTTGATATAAGGCCTACTTCTAGGTCATTTTTCCCAAACTCATTACATCCGTAATTCCAGTATTGTTGACAGATAGCTAATCTCATGGAATTTATTATCAAAATGCTATCATCTGTTAGTTCTAGATCTACATTCAATCGTGCTAGTCAATTGTGCTGTTGGGCTATGGAGAGTTAGTCCATGAGTCATTTTCATCAATTGTCCTATTAAATTCTTATCAATATCTTCGTCTTTGTAAACTTATAGTTGAAATATGCCTCCACGTCGATCGACAAGACGCGATCCTCCAATCACTGCAACACCACCTGCTCCTCAATTCGATACGGCAGCTCTAAATGTTGCTGTAGCTGCGGCTGTGGCTACATCCATGGCACAATATCATTCTTCTGGTTCCACTGGAGGAGGAACCCCTGTCCTATCTACTCATGGTGAAATCCCTGTGCGCTTGAAAGAGTGCTCCTACAAGGACTTCACTAATTGCAAGCCATTGTCCTTCAAAGGGACAGGCGAAGTCATTGCCCTCTCGCAATGGTTCGAGAAGACCGAATCGGTTTTCGAAATCTGCTCCTATCCAGAAGGGAGCAAGGTCAAGTTTGCTGCTTGCACCTTTGAGTCAAAAGCCCTAACATGGTGGAATAGCCATGTCAAGTCACTATCCCTTATAGTGGCAAATTCTATGGGCTGGGAAGCTCTGAGAGAGCTAATGGTTGAAGAGTACCGCCCGAGGGGCGAAATCCAAAAACTGGAGGAAGAATTGTGGAGCCTAACCATGAAGGGCTCCAACATAGTTTCCAACACCGCCAGGTTCTGTGAACTGGTGGCCCTCTGTCCCAACATGGTTCCTACAGAGGGGAAGAAGATTGAAAGATACATATGGGGGCTAGTGCCTCCATTCCAGGGAAATGTTTTGGCTTCCAACCCCATTACATTCGATAGTGCCAAGCGATTGGCACAACGGCTTATAGACCATGGGATTCGTACCCTGGCCGCAACAACAACCCTGTCCATCTCAGAACCCGCCAGAACCGCTGATTCCAAGCGGAAATTCTGGGATGACAAAAAGAAGAAAAAGGCTGCTAAAAAGCAGCAGATCGTGGCAGTTCATGCTGCGATAGCACCTGCCACTGCTGCTGCTCCGGTAAAGCAGTACGCTGGAAGTTTGCCTAAGTGTAACAAATGCAACTTCCACCACGTGGGTGCCTGCCGGGAAATGCAGTGTTTGAACTGCAACAGGAAGGGGCACACAGCCCGTTTCTGTAAAGCTCCGGCGAGGCCAATCGACCAAGTCCCCGGCACAGGAGTGGGCCAAGCTTGCTACGGTTGTGGCGAGGTAGGCCACTACAAAAGAAACTGCCCGAAGGCAGGGAATGCCGGTGGAGTGGCAAGAGTTCTGGCCATAGGCCACGAGGAAGCGGTTGCCGACCCCACAGTGGCCACTGGTACGTTTCTCCTCGATAACTCTTATGCATGCATTCTGTTTGATAGTGGAGCGGAGAAGAGTTTCGTGAACCAAAAATTTGCTCACTTACTTAAGCAAAAATCACGAGCACTTAAAGAACCGTTCACTGTAGAAATGGCTAATGGAAAGACGGAGAGCACTAGCAGTATATACATAGGGTGTTCCCTAACGTTAGATAGCCATTCATTTTCGATCGATCTCATGCCGCACTCAATTAAAAGTTTCGACGTCATAATCGGCATGGATTGGTTAAGTCTTCATTGTGCCGACATCATGTGTTACGAAAAGGTTGTACGCCTTAATCTGCCGTCTGGCGAAACCCTAGTAGTTTATGGCGACAAACCCGGCACGAACCTTCGTATCATCTCGAGCATTCAAGCTCAGAAATTCTTGCGAAAGGAATGTCACGCATTCCTTGCTCATGTGGTCGATGTGAGCCAAGAAACGAAAGACATTCAGAACATTCCAGTAGTACGCGACTTTCCCGACATCTTTCCAGAAGAACTCCCAGGATTACCTCCGCAACGTCAAGTCGAGTTCCGAATCGACTTAGTTCCAGGGGCTACCCCCGTAGCCAAATCGCCCTATCGTCTAGCACCTGCAGAGATGCAAGAACTGTCCTGTCAACTTAACGAACTACTCAGCAAGGGCTTTATAAGACCAAGATTCTCACCCTGGGGAGCTCCAGTCTTGTTCGTTAAGAAGAAAGACGCATCGTTTCGTATGTGCATCGACTACAGGGAGCTCAACAAACTGATCGTCAAAAATCGTTATCCTTTGCCTCGTATTGACGATTTATTTGACCAACTTCAAGGGGCGAATTTCTTTTCCAAAATCGACTTAAGATCCGGATATCACCAACTGCGAGTGCTAGGGGAGGATGTTCTGAAGACAGCCTTCCGAACTCGTTATGGGCACTACGAATTCGTAGTGATTCCGTTCGGATTAACAAACACACCCGCAGTGTTCATGGATTTACTGAATAGGGTGTGCCGTCCTTACTTGGATCAGTTCGTCATCGTCTTCATCGATGACATACTTATCTACTCTCGAAGTAAGGAGGAACATAGTCAACATCTTCGACAGATCTTAGAAACACTACGTTCGGAGAAGCTCTATGCGAAGTTCTCGAAATGCAAATTTTGGATCCGAAGAGTCGAATTCTTAGGACACGTAGTTAGCGAAGAGGGAATACACGTGGGCCCATCCAAAATCAAAGCCATTGAGAGCTGGTCAGCACCGAAGACGCCTACAGAAATTCGTCAATTTCTAGGTCTCGCTGGCTACTATCGCAGGTTCATACAGAACTTCTCCCGCATTGCGAAACCTCTTACAACACTGACCCAGAAGGGCGCGGCCTTTGACTGGGAAGAGCAGCAGGAGAGAGCGTTCCAAACGCTCAAGCGAGCCTTGTGCACCGCACCAATACTATCCCTCCCCGAAGGGATAGAAGACTTCGTTGTCTATTGCGATGCGTCAAATCAAGGACTCGGATGTGTTCTGATGCAGCGAGGTAAGGTCATCGCCTACGCCTCGAGACAGCTGAAGACACATGAGGTCAACTACACCACACACAATCTTGAGCTAGGAGCAGTTGTGTTTGCTCTGAAGATCTGGAGACACTACCTGTACGGAACAAAAAGTACTATCTTTACAGACCACAAACGCCTACAACATATATTCGACCAGAAAGAGCTCAACATGAGACAACGACGGTGGGTCGAGCTACTGAGTGATTACGAATGTGAAATTCGTTATCATCCCGACAAGGCCAATGTAGTAGCTGACGCCCTAAGTCGGAAAGAATATTCTGGTTGTAGAGTCAAGTCATTGACTATGACTATCCATTCACACTTGTCCACGCAAATTAAGGAGGCTCAGCTCGACGCTTTGAAACCTGAGAATATGGCGGGTGAATCCCTGAGGGGGATTGATAAGAACTTGGAAGTTAAGGGTGGCGGAGCTTATTTTCTCATGAATCGGATCTGGACCCCGAAACGCGGTGGTTTCAGAGACTTGGTCATGAACGAGGCGCACAACACTCGTTATTCCGTCCACCCGGGTTCAGATAAGATGTATATGGATCTTAAAAAGTTATACTGGTGGCCTAACATGAAAGCGGAGATTGCTACCTTGGTGAGTAAATGCCTTACTTGCGAAAAGGTCAAGGTCGAATACCAGAAACCCTCCGGTCTTCTACAACCACCGGAGATACCAGAATGGAAGTGGGAGCGGATCACTATGGATTTCATAACCAAGTTGCCCAAGACAACGGGTGGACTTGATACCATATGGGTCATCGTCGATAGATTGACCATGTCCGCACACTTCCTGCCTATCAAGGAAACAGACAAGATGGAGAAGCTTACAAGGACTTACATTAGGGAGATTGTACGACTGCACGGTGTTCCCATATCCATTATCTCGGACAGAGATAGTAGGTTCACTTCGAGGTTCTGGCAGTCGCTACAAAGTTCCTTAGGAACTAGGCTGGACATGAGTACAACCTACCATCCACAGACCGACGGGCAAAGTGAGAGGACTATCCAAACCTTGGAAGATATGTTGCGAGCCTGTGTGATCGACTTTGGGAAAGCATGGGATACTCATTTACCCCTTGTCGAATTTTCCTACAACAACAGTTATCACACGAGCATAAAGGCTGCTCCATTCGAGGCCCTCTATGGCCGAAAGTGCAGATCCCCTCTGTGCTGGGCTGAGGTGGGTGATACCCAGTTAGCTAAAGGACGAGTTCCTGACAGCACTCTCACAGGTCTGGAAATCATACGGGAAACGACAGAGAAGATCGTTCAGATTCGTGAACGATTGAAAGCCTCTAGAGACCGACAGAAAAGCTACGCTGATAAACGAAGGAAACCATTGGAATTCCAGGTGGGCGACCGTGTTCTATTGAAGGTCTCACCCTGGAAAGGCTTGATACGCTTTGGAAATCGTGGAAAGCTAAATCCAAGATACATAGGGCCTTTCGAGATTCTCGCTAGAATCGGCCCTGTAGCTTACAAGCTTAACTTACCGCGCGAACTCAGTAACGTACATTCTACTTTCCACGTCTCGAACTTGAAAAAGTGTCTGTCCGACGAGACTCTTGTAATCCCACTCGATGAGATCGAGATCAACGAGAGCCTCAACTTCGTGGAAGAACCTGTAGAGATCATGGACCGGGAGGTCAAGCAAACGAAACAAAGCCGTATCCCGATAGTGAAGGTTCGCTAGAACGCCAAGTAAGGACCTGAATTCACTTGGGAGCGAGAGGATCAGATGAAACTGAAATATCCTCGTCTTTTTACTTAGTTATTTGTAACTACTTATTTGCTTAAACTCTAATTTCGGGACGAAATTCCTTCTAACGGGGGGATGATGTGACAACCCGAAATTTCTATTATGTACAACCATTCAATTCAATAGAAGTCAGAACTGTTTATGCTAATTTTCAAGCTTTTTGGAATAAGTTTGAGTGTTTTAAAGTTAGTACTTTAGGAGATATCAGGAGAGAGGATGCCCTAGGGTTTATTGTGCAACAATAAAGTCCCAAAACTCCAAGAGTTTGGAGTTTACGGCCTAAACAAAGGTGTTTACGGCCGTAAACCCTAAAAGGGGGGTATAAATATGACACTTAGTCATTATTTACCACTTTTTCACATTTTCAAGATCCAAACTCAAATCCTCTCAAGTATCATCCGACTTTTCTTCTTGATCTTCAACTTTGTAAGTGTTTCTAGCCCTAAAAAGTTGATATCTTACTTAATCTAGTGATCTTACATGATTCCATCCGTGAAATCATTCCAAAAGTGTAGATCTTCAAGTTTCACCAAGAACACCAAGAACACACACTAGTGTTCTTGGACTTTTAGCACCTTTTCAAGCTTCTACCTAGTAAGTACTCCTACCCTAGTGTATTACAAGACTTGTTACACTTCTAATCATCAAGAAAACACCAATGAAACACAAGATCAAAGGTGTTTACGGTCCAAGATGTTATTGGACCGTAAACCCTAACAAAGGGGCCAAAGTGTGCCCTAGTCCCTTACCAAGCCTTGGAAACTAGTCTATATCCCTTCCTTGAAGTGTATATGACTTAAAACAACAAAAAGACCATAAACTATTTGGGTTTACGGCCGTAAACCCAAAGAGAAATGGTCCAAGGACCGTAAACTCCACAAAGGAGTGAAATGGTGCCCTAAACATTTCCTAAGGCTTAAACATGAAGTAGGAATGCTTCTTATGACCTTTAAAGCTTCAAAACACAAAATGGTCAAAGTACCATGAGTTTACGGCTGTAAACTCATTGGTTTACCACCGTAAACTCAATATGAGTTGGTCCCAAAACCGTAAACTCCAAAGGAGTTTACCCTTGAACCCTAAACTCAATTACAAGGTCCTACCACCCTTAGATGCAATCCTTAGGACTTATAGCTCTTAAATCAAGTGTTTTACATGTCGTAGGATGTCTTAACTTGGTTAATTAGTTGTTTAATGACTAATTGGATACATATATGTGTTATTATATGTTAACTAGGATCCTTGTGTGTGTTCAAGACTTCACTTGACACTTAGCATCCTATACATTCCGTTCATCCAAACCACTCACTACAGGTGAGTTCATACCCCTTAATTAACCTTTTAAATGTTTTAAATGCTTTTATGGGGGGGGGGGGAATACAAGTTAAACAATTATAGTTATTATATCAATCACATGTGATTAATAACTACCAAACAAGTGGATTTCTTACTTTTCAAAATGTGTTACCAAACTGTTTTACTTCAAACTGTTTTACAAACTCTTTGTCATACCAAATGCTTTTATCAAACTCTTTTACATGTCAAATACTGTTACTTAAACTCTTTTAAACTTATATTCTGTTAAAAGTGTATATATATAGATATAGTTATATAAGTAGGATTGAAAGGACTTAGGACTGATAGCTCACCTTACTTCCTGTTCCTTGTTTGGTTGTGGATGTAGGGTATCAGGGTTATTTGTCCAAAGGTCGTTTGAATCGTAGTTATATATTATGTATATATATATAGATATAAAAGGTTACTTCTTTCCAGTTCAATACCTTTGGGTAGCAAGGGTATACAAACATGTTCATACATACAAACAACATTACTAGTAAACTATAATAGGTATAGTTTAGGAAGTTACAAATCTAATACTAGACCAATGAAACATACAATGAGTCAGTTCATACATGTGTCATAACTTATAGTGATGAGAAACAAACATAACTTATAGTGATGAGAAACAAACATAACTTATAGTGATGAGAAACAAACATAACTTATAGTGATAAGAAACAAACATAATACATAGTGATGAGAAACAAACAATACCATACAGAGAGAACATACATACAGGCTAGACAGAGGAAGAACACACAATACAGCTAGCACATACATTACATATACATTATTACAGTTATGTGAGCCACGTAACGGGGCATGGCACTACCTGCCATGACCGTTTTGTATCCAGAATCTCCTTAATTGGGGAGCGTATGAGTTTGTATAGATCTATACTGGATTGACTATCCTACACCTTGCTGCTCGCTACAGTGGGACTTGCAAGTCTACGGGTGTCAAACGTCATTTCTTACGACGTCTTACATCGTCGTTTTTCTATGAGTCGGTAGCAGGGTACAGGCCGATCACATGGTACTTTAAATAACAATTGGTTTAAGGTAGTTAGTACAGCAGTAGTTACTTAATACAACACTACATTACTATTTCATTTTCCCATTACATTCACTTCGTGAACATTCACACAATGAACAGTAATGTAAAAACTATATTTTTGGTTAATGATAGTCATATTTGGGAAAATACATACTCTTACAAGAGACACACACACAGACACTAGATGCCTTGGTAGAAGGCTACTTTTAGTAGGAAACATAGGGTTTTCTAGGAGAATTCAAACTTATACAAACATCTTACAAACATCTTACAAACATCTTACAAATGCTTTCATACAAATACAGACACTAATATACTTATGATCTCACCAGCTTTAAAGCTGATAAACTCTTTCAAAATAACTTGTATTCTCAGGTCACCAGTAGACAGGTACCGGTGCCAGGTTTTGAGAAGATGGAGCTCGTTCAAGACTCATCTTTTATTATGATACATATTTTTGGTGTTTATTTAACTTGACAGAACACACTTGTATGAAATTATATTATTAATGCAATGGATGATGTTGTTGCTTGTTTACTACTTTGCATTGTTGTGATACTGTACATGACGTCCTCCACCCCCGAACGTTTCCGCCGTTCCGGTTTTGGGGTGTGACACTCTGGTTTAATAAGATGGATTAAACCCTTTACTGGTGAGTTTCTAGTTTTGTAACCCAAAGGTTATGATTCGTATAGTATGTTTTGTACTAGAAAACTGTGCATTGAATTAGTGTCCTATGACCTGAACCATACATGGTACCCCTTATGATTACTTGGTGTATACGGAATATATATATATATATATATATATATATATATATATATATATATATATATATATATATATATAGCTAAGCTCGGATAGATAGTAGGCTGGGTGTATCTGCTCTCAGCCCACAACCAAACAAGGAACAGGAAATGAAGCGGAAAGCACACATCTTACTACCTGTCGGACCCGATTAAAATATATCCCTGAATGCATACACTAAGGAGTCATAAAGTTAGCATTATAGGTCCCTTTCTACTGAATGTTCATGTTACGAAGAAGTTATGTAACTTACTTACTATCGTCGGGTACTTTACATATGTACACTCTTTATAAATGAATAACTTGGTTTGGGTATAACTATCAGCTCGTGCCTGCTAACCCTGGTACGTGAAATCGTACTGGTATCAATGTAAACCCGGAAAGATATATTATTAAGTTTTATCACCTCGTGTCTGCTAACCCTGGTACGTGAAATCGTACTGGTGTCAACGCAGACTCGGAAAGATATATTATTGAGTTTTATCACCTCGTGTCTGCTAACCCTGGTACGTGAAATCGTACTGGTGTCAATGCAGACTCAGAAAGATATCTTATTAAGTTTTATCACCTCGTGTCTGCTAACCCTGGTACGTGAAATCGTACTGGTGTCACTGCAGACTCGGAAAGATATTTTAACGTGTTTTTCCCGGTACTTAGTATAGTATGTTCCTCCATGTACTTGTTATAGTATGTTCCTCCCTGTACTTGTTATAGTATGTTCCTCCCTGTTTGTCTTTATTGTGTGTTCTCTTTATGTTATCGTGTATTGTATCTAGTATGAACCGAACCTCTAAACTATACCCCTTATACTTTACTAGTGTTTTACTTGAACTGTTATAGAAAAGACTTGTTTTGCTACTAAGTTATGCTTGTACTTTAAAATTGGAGTTTTGTTAAACTATAAAGTATCATAACTTGAAAGAGCTTTTGAAATGTTTTGATCACTTATAAAAGACATAAGCAATTATTTGAAAGATGTTTATAACAACATTTACAAAATTATCATTGTGTTCAACTTGTATTCCCCCCTTAAAAGCATTTAAATTAGTTTAAAAGATTGATTACGGGGTATGAACTCACCTGATGTGGGTGATTCAAGAGAATATGTGTGTAAGGATAAGAAGCTCCATGAATGAAGTCCCAAGACTTAACGAATCCTAAATGACATATAATGGAATATATTGACATAAATATAGTGTTTAGAAGTAACCAAATGCAAGGAAACACCTCACGGGACTAGGAACCACTTTGACCAAGTGTCGGAATCACATGTGATTCATCTAAAGGGTGTTTAAGGCCAAGCAAAGGTGTTTACGGCCATGGTGTAAACTCATGGCCGTAAACTCAAGGTAATGTGCATAAGAAGGTATTTGGATGCTAGGGAAACTTGAGGGACCATTGCTCTTCACAAGGATGAGCAAAACAAATGTTTTGGAGGGTGTTGAGGTGTTTACGGCCAGGGTGTAAACCCTATGGCCGTAAACTCTCCAAATGGACTTATTTTGGGTCTTAAAGGCATGGAGTTTCAAAGGTTCAAGTTTTCTAAGGTTTAGCAATGGTCTAGAAGTGTTTAAGGCTCAAAACACCACACTTATAAGGGTTTACGGCCCAGGTGTAAACTCCTAGACGTAAACTCTCTTTGATGATGAGTTTGGTGATGATTCAAGGTCTTACAAAGCATAAGGGAGTGTTCTAGCCTCAAATCCAAGCCTGAGGAAGAGTTTAAGGCTCAAATGGCACCTTTATAGGGGTTTACGGCCAAGGGAGATTGATTGGCCGTAAACTCCTTTTGGTCTTGCATTCTTGATGATTTCAAGGTTCTAAGCATGAGTCTTAACTAGATATCAAGTATAGGGAAGAGTACTTACGATATAGAGGCTTGAAATGGTGATTAAGGTCCAAGAACACTAGTGTATGGTCTTGGTGTTCTTGGTGTTTCTTGAAGATCTAAGAAAAGATGATTTCGATGGATGAAATCATTAGATGATACTAGATTAAGAGATGTATCAACAAATCAAGGAAGAACACTTACAACTTTTGAAGATCTAGGATGAAAATCGGGATGATAGTTGAGAGAGAAATGGAGTGTTCTTGAGTTGGAAATGAAATAATGAAAGAAAGTTGAAGGATATGAGGTTATAAGGAGGAGTTTACGGCTAGCTTTGAGTTTACAGCCGTAAACTCTTGTGCCTTGGTCGTAAACTCCATATGATGGAATTTAGGGCTTAGGTGTTGTACAGTGAAGCTAACAGGTACTTCCCAACACTTATTACTTAATTGTACAAGGGTAAAACTCCTTAGAATGACCTTTAACAAGGCTAGAACTCATTAGCAATGAGTCTGACACTCAGTTGAGTTGACTGCCTGAGCTTTCAAAGCAAAAAAATTTTGGGTTGTCACACAATTGCTATCTCCTTAAAATCTACTTAGTGAAAGTGTTTACTCACAATCATTTTCATGAATTGGAGAGAAACCTTATGACACTCAGATTTTATGGTGTATGTGTTCCTATCCATGTGAATTTGTCATAACCATAATCACAAGACAAGGTTAGTGACGAATCCAAACTCATATGGACTGAACTTGTTCAATCTTAATTTCTTGCCACCTGGCAGCACAAGTGCCTACCATTGCTTCCTAGGTTGTTATACAAACAACTGAGAACTCATAGAACTCACATGCATAGTCAACTTAACTGTAATGGGCACAAAAACAAGAATATGTCAACACGATAGCTTACAAACCTCAAGTCGTGTGCTAGTGTTTAACAATAGGTTTACTCTTGATTAGTTCTTGAAGCTATTCAAGATCCTTAAGACTCCCACTAACCTCTTGACATATAAGATTCACTTTGTCAAGGAACATTACTTGACAAACAAACATTCAAGAGTTAGTGCGGTATCTTATCAAGACAAACACTTCACACAATTGGTCTTAGTTGGTCTTTGTTTTATCCAAAACATCACAACTTACCAATTTCAAATGTACAAGAGTAGAAAAACATTTTACTATACATTAGACAAGTGTTATAAACCTTTCTTAAGATTATGTCACTCAAGTTACAATCTTGGAGTATGACTCTAAGACCTGATTTTGGAACGAAGTATGACTCATCTTCTTGATTTAATCATTTCAACAATTCACGATTCCTCTTCTTAGCTATACAAATGCACTAAGATATCCTTAGAGGATCAATTGTGATATGGTTTTCCATAATCATTAAGATGATCATAAAACACGATACTAAAGTACTCTCCCATCTTTTCAGATTGGAGAAACTTTTATCTTTCTGCCTAATTTGATTCTTCTCATTCGTTCTGCCATACATTGAAATTTTTCCAATGGTTCAGAATTATACTTAATCTTGTAAGTATAACCATATTTACTAGATTTTAGTAAATCATAACGAATAGTCTTATCGTTCTTTGTGGTGGACCAGACCAGCGCACAACCAGGTGTAGCCGATCCCCTAGTCCTTCACTTGACTCACATATTCATGTGAACAAGGAGTTAGTCTTAATTTCCCAAAGACGAAAATTCTCATTCATCATACAATACCAGTTGCATGATTCCAAGTTTCTGTCCAATTGAAACCCGGGTGATGAGAATCTTTCCTTATTTGGTAAATTTTGACACTACCACAAACGAAAGAATCAAATCCATTTTCCAAATATTGCTAGAAACATACAAACATCAATTTTTCACAAATGCCATTGTAAGGAGATATAAGATAAGATAAAATCAACAAAAAATTTATTTATTTATAAAATGCAGAATTTTTTTTTCCTTACAATGCAATTACATATGAAAACTATGTTGTTGTCTATTCCTAAGCAATGTATCATAACTCTTAAGATGCAACTCAAAATTCCGATCATCGAATCAGGCGATCAAAATCCATCTCTTCACGATCAGATTCAGCTTACTCTTCCTTTAAGCTTCCTTTTGTTTCTTTGATCCTACAAAACATCAAAATGCAACCTTGTCACACCATGTATTAAGAATTAACAATTAGGAAATTAATAGAGTTAGATAGTGGACTTACCTGAAGTAGAGTAAAACCTTTTTGACTTTACCTTCTCTTAGATCCTTCAGGTAGTCAGGGCAGCTTCGTTTCCAATGTCCCTTCAAATGGCAGTTGAAATAAGTGGACTCTTTGGCATTTGCACATGGAACTATCTCAGTACTAGCTTTTCTCTTATGGTCAAATCTTTTGACCATAGCCAATTCCCTTCCCATAGGAGAAGGGATCTTTTCTGGACTATCTATGTCATTGCCTATGTCTATGGCAGCTTGACAAGTAGATCGTCCAGTCAAATTTGCTTGACCATTGCGCCAAATCATTGCTGATTCAGCAGCAATAAGCAAATATGCAAGATCGATAAGGGTCATGTCGTGATCTGTCATATAGTAGTCTTTAACAAACTGGCTATACGACTCAGGAAGTGACTGAAGAACCCAGTCAACAACCAACTTCCTCGGGAAGACGTCGCCCAACATTCCCAGCTTGTCAATGTGTGACTTCATATCCAAGACAGGTACACACACAGACCTTCCATCTTGGTGTTTGCTAGCAAATAGGGCTTGAGTGACCTTGAACTTTTTAAGTCTTCGAACTTGTGGGTCATGGAGAATTATTGGAGGAGGTGGAGGAAGTGAAGTATGATATTGTGGAATATCATCTTCATATGGAAAGCTTTTTTCAAAAGATTTGGGAAGATCATAGTTGTCTGAACTAGACATCTACAAGGGAGAAATTCAAGTTAGTTGATTTAAGTCCTTAATATAACACCCAAATGAAATATTAAGGCTAAAACACAATATTTTACAATTCGGAAGAGGGATTCCGTAATCCAATTGCAAAATATTTGAAGGTAGGTAAATGAAGATTTACCAATTTCCACCATGAAAAACGAAATTGATTATTAAGTTTTAATTGGATTGAAATTCCTAGATCCTTTGAGATTCATTGAACTTTTCAATGGCATGTTTAAATCTTGATTGTGCCCTTCAAGTTTGTGACTGGGATACCGAGGATCACAAACAAGGGGTGAATAACCATGCAAATTAGCTTGGTACTCTTGATGTCATTAATCACCTAATCAATGTGCCGGTTAACCACACACGCTCCATTGATCTATGATTAAC
Source organism: Lactuca virosa (assembly GCF_052849685.1). Lineage (NCBI taxonomy): Eukaryota > Viridiplantae > Streptophyta > Magnoliopsida > Asterales > Asteraceae > Lactuca > Lactuca virosa. The sequence goes on along the minus strand of NC_136428.1, from coordinate 273,788,997 downwards.
ATCAAACTACCCTTTGCTACGCACTGTCAGTCCCAGATTAGTGTGCCAGTTAACCACACACACTCCACTAATGACTTAACAAGGTGCAAAGTGTAATTTCATGGGTTAGCACCAAATTCACATTTTTTTCTAAGTAACTAAGATTGAGAATTTAATAAAAGTTTAGTTACTTTCTAATTGTCATTATACTTTTAATGAAAATTAATGTCCTATCCTACCCATTCGGCTAACAACCCTCCACCAGTCAAGGTAGCGGTGGGTGAGAGTGGACACCTATTAAACTGTCATTTTATAGGCAGTAACCTTATACCCCCCTTATAGACCGACTTCATGAATGAGGCCTACTAACGGTAAGTTTTGAAACTTGTCAAAACTTTTGATTTCCATAACTTATGAGTTTAATGTGGTTTATATGAAAAACTTTTCAAGTTCCATAACTTGAGGACAAGTTATGGAACACTTTAAAACCATTTAAGATGACTTTTAAAAAAAGAGACTTTTCATTTTCCATAACTTGAGGACAAGTTATGGATTTCATTAAAATCATTTAGATCATTATTTTAATTAACACAATAATCAAATAATACATACATGATCTAGTTAAACTCATAAGAACAAGATAATTCATATCATCAATCTTCAAGAAATTATCCTAATCATATAAACTAATACAAATCTTGAAATTATGACAATTATCTTTTAATTGGACAAGCATGATCATTACCTTATGAAAAAACAGATTTCATGGTTCAAAAAACAGTTTGAGGTAATGATCCTAATCCAATTTCTAGACAAAACTCAAAATTATGCACGCTGGAGCACCAACTCGGCGAGTACATGAACTGGACTCGTCGAGTTGGTCCATTTCTGAGTGGACTCGTCGAGTCACCCAGTGGACTCGGCGAGTTCACCAGTCAGAATGCAGAAAAAACGATTTTTCAACTTTGAAAATTAAGCCATGCATCAAATATAATAGAAAACAACCCTAGGCTCTGATACCACTGTTGGATTTTGTATACTACAACATCCTATGGTGCACCTACAACCGTAAATGCTTTGGATCTACGTTTTCTCTAATTATACATGTAATATTGTTTCCAAAGCATTAAGCCTACAAATAGCATGCAATTGACATAAAAAACATAAAATACTAGTTAGGAGTTTACCTCTTTATGTAGCTTGTAGAACTTGTTGTATTTGGCCTTTAAGAACTTAGTGCCCAAAATGTTGCACCTCAAATGGTTCACAACACACCTTAGACAAAGGATGACTTTTGAGAGAGTTTATGCACACTAAAATCGGTTATGGCTCTCCAAGAACACTCTAGCAAAACTTATGCCACCCATTTTAGGCTATAAGGTGTCATATATATAGTGTAGGAATCCAAGAGTCATGGGTAAACCCTAATCCATACACTTGGGCTTATTATAAATGATCCATGATTCAAGTGGGCTAAATCTTTATGGATTCATCCATAAACTTAGTCCATCATGTATCATAAGCCCAAACCATATATATAACTAATTTACATAATTAGTCCCTATTAATTTAATTAGTCTCTTTTGATCACTAAATTAATTCCAAATTAACTCTTGATCAATACTAATTAAATCATATGATTTCATATTAATATATTAGAACTTATAATATATTAATAAATCATAACTAACCTCTTCTCAAAAGTCCATCCTATTAAATTGTCGTGGTGATATGCAACCCAAATGGACCATGCTACTCTCGGGTCAAGTACATACCAATTATAGTTATGGGCTTACACACCTAATCCAACAGTAATATCATTCTAGAAGTGGTGTTACATTCAAGCTTTCGGATCTAGAATCTATATCTTATTGTTCATCTTCTGAAGGTATATAGTTCAAACCTTGGAGCTTGTTTTGCTAGATCTTGTTTAAGCTTAGATTTATGTTCATTTTGTCCCAAATCCTTGATCATTGTGAGTGTGGAATACATCAGAGCATATGAGCTGTCCTTTCAGATATATTAGGGTGCATAGAGTCATAAAAATGCTAGCTTCGCCCTTTCCTTTCATCTATGCATAAGTTATGGAGTTTTTGGTGAAGTGAAAAGTTAGAGTTTTAGGATTAAGCTCTCTTTATCCATGCAAAGGCATAAAGTCAAAGACTTTATGGATTAGGATAACTTTTAGAGCCAGATCTGAGGATTTGGGTAAAGTGACTTAATGATTAATACATTAAAAATTAAGTTTAAGGATAAGCTGAGTACCCCGAGTGTAATCCTAGCTACGCTCAGCTTAGCCAGTTTCGAACCCGATCCCTTACTGCCTTGCGCACTACGCCCAACATAGATCTGAGTACGCTGCGCATAATGGTCAGAGTGCTGACCTTTCACTTTCATTGAATTTTTTACCAATTGTGCCTTAGGTGAATTTGTGAGGGTTTTTGGGCTTGAAAGGAGAAAAATGGTATTTTGCCCTAAACGTGGATTAGATTTGGCTTGGGATTATTGCAGTATGGAAAATTAACTTAATTATTAATTAGGGTTAATTGGTGTAATTAATAGACAAAGTCTAGTTCCGACAGTTCAGATGTGAGTTCTATCAATCATATGTGCAAGGTGAGTCTCCTCATTATTCTTACCTATGTGGTAGATTATATATATATATATATATATATATATATATATATATATATATATATATATATATATATGTTATTATTGTGATATATGTTACTGTGTCTATGTGCTATTATAGATGACCAACTGGGTCTATGTGCTATTATTGTGATATATGTTACTGTGTATGCTGAGACTTTGGGTAGTCTCTAGGATTGCTGATAACTCATAGGGCGTACTGTTTGCCCACTGAGACTTTGGGTAGTATATATATATATATATATATATATATATATATATATATATATATATATATATATATATATATATATATATATATATATATATATGACCAGTTGGGTCTATGTGTTATTATTGTGATATGTGTTACTGTGTGTGTTGAGACTTTAGGTAGTCTCTAGGGTTGCTGATAACCTACAGAGCATGTTGTTTGCCCACTGAGACTTTGAGTAGTCTCCAGGGTTGTTGATAACCCATAGCTGTTTATTTTGTGTTATGATGTATGTGGTATTTTTGGGAACTCACTAAGCTTCGTGCTTACAGTTGTTGATTAAATGTGTTTCAAGTGCTTCCAATGATCGCGGGAAGGCGAAGGCTTGATTGTACACATTCGCCTACAGTTTATGATTCCGGATATTTATGGACACTCTGATATTTTAATGATGATCTGTATTTAACATTTGTCATTTTATTGAGATGGATTTTATGAACAATGTTTTTATGTGAATTTTAAAATGAAAAATTTGGTTTGAGAATTTGGATGTTACATAATCATTTTGCATACATACGTTGAATTAGATAAATAGTAACATATCAACTTATTGCGATTTGGTACCACATAGGCTAATCCAAATTTTTTTACTAAGCACTAGTTTATACCACATAAGTTAACAAGCACCTTTAAATAAAAACATAAGTTATTTTAAATAAGCAATCCTAAACACCCCATTAGTTATCATGCATACACATCCTCTTTTTACAATTCAAATACTCATTAGTTTCTCAAAAAAGACACATATACTACACATAAGGATGAGCTATATACCCAAAACCCAATCTGTGACCATAACCAGAGCAGTTAGAACTAGTATTAGTTAATGTGATTATGGTATTGGGTATTAATATAAACCTAAAATTGGTATTTGGTATAGTGGGTCCGGGTAAAACAGGTAAAGAGAACTGGGCGCGGAAGTTTAAACTTTGGCTTTAATACTCCGAGTTCAGGGGACTATTACTCATTCGTTACATAACTAAAAATGATAAAACTATAACCTAAATTGAAGTACAAAATATAAACTACATGGTGGAAAATATCTTATGTCAAACCAAATTCAAAATGACCAAGTTATGCAATTTTAAAAATTTAACAGACTACACATAAAATATAAAAAGTTGAAAAACTTTTTGCTTTGATACCTCTACTTTGGGGGACTATACCTTATTCAATATGGAACAAAAAATGATAAAAAGTATAGCCTAAATTGAATTTCCAACTAAAAGATACATATTGGAAAAGATCTCATATCAATTTGGATTCAAACAAACGAGTTATGCAGTTTTTAAAAGTTTCGCAAATTACACATAAAAGCTAAAAGTAGAAAAACTTTCAGCTTTGATACATAGAGTTTAGGGACTGTAATTCATTCAATATGGAACCAAGAATGATGAAATTATAGCCTAATATGATACACACTATATACTACATGCTATTATACACACTATATACTACATGCTGGAAAAGATTTCACGCCAATCTGAATTCCAACGAACGAGTTATGTAATTTTAAAAAGTTTCACAAATTATACATTACCTGGTTCTTCGAGTTTTCCGGCTCTAGACCCACTTTACCCAATCCCGTACTTGGAATTGAATGAGAACCGGATCCTATATTCCGGTATGTTTTCCAGTTCTAAAAATCTTGTTTTTTGGTTTGTAGATTCATGTCCATTCAAGTCGGGTTTGCTCCCATAATCATCCATACATGCGTATATACCTCATTTCAAGATACCTGTGTTTCGAATTAGTATTATGGATTTAGAATTTATCGATATGTTCAATGTATTTTATGAAAACTTATTTTTAGTTTTTAAATGAAATAATTTCAGGAATATACAAATTTGTCACACAAGTTATAAAAATCATATGTATGTCCAGTGTAAAAATGTAAAGACTTGTAACAAGTAAATCATATAAATTTTAATTTAAAATATATTTTAAAAAATATGATATCATATTATTAGTGTTGCTATCAATATGTGAATTAAACATTCTGAATGTTATGGTAAGCTTTGGTGCTTTTTTTAAAATAATAATTTTATTTAATATATATGACATAAAAACTTTAAATATTATAAAAGTTGCGATGGTGGTCTTTTTTAAAATAATTTTATTTAATATACATGACATAAAAACTTTATATATTATAAAAGTTAGGATGTCAAGTTTTTTTCAAATCTACTGGGAGTAATGTGGTGTTCCTAATATTGTATGTTGATGTCACACCCCTTATAGGAAACGATATTTCAACCTGGCATAGTATCAAAACTTGGCTTAGAAAATATTTCGCTATAAAGGATCTAGGGGAAGCAACTTATATATTGGGCATTAGAATCTATAGAGATAGATTTAAACATTTAATTGGACTAAGCCAAGGTATATACTTATATAAAAGATATGACATATACACAACTATATGGTGTTTCTGTGAAAAGAAAGCGAACACTACTTGATATGGTTCAATATATGATGAATCGAACCCTATCAAATCTAAAAAATGGAGGAGGTGGAATTATGTCGGTTACCTTAACAGGTTGATCGAGATTGGGATGAATGCCAGATTCAACTACTGGTCATTCTTTGTTTGACTCTTGAATTTATTCAAGATGAATTGGGCTCCTACTAGCTTCTTTGAACATTAGGCCGCTCTTGAGGAAGAAGCCCCTTCGAGCAACAAACACTTTGTTCTCAGAAGCATTGTAGAAAAAATATCCAAAACACTTTTGATGATACCCTACGAAGTAACACTTTTCCAATCTTGGTTCTAGTTTATCGCTCACCCCGTGACGTACATAAACTTCGTTACCCCAAATGTTCAGATGTGCAAGACTGGGAGGTTTCCCATTCCATATTTCAGATGGTGTCTTAGCGACCTTCTTAGTCGGTAGGAGGTTTAAGATATTAGAGGTTGTCTCTAGGGCGTAACCCCAAGAAGTTATTGGAAGCATAACTCGAGTCATCATATATTGCACCATATCAAGTAGCGTTCTCTTTCTTTTCTCAGAAACACCATTTAGTTGTGGCATTCTAGGAAGAGAAATTTGTGAAACAATTCCATAATCCTTTAGATGATCGATGAATTCAATACTCAAGTTTTCTCCACCCTTATCAGATCAAAGCATCTTGATCTTTTTGCCCAGTTGGTTTTCAACTTCCTTTTGGAACTCTTTCAATACTTCAAAAGTTTCTGAAGTATGCTTCATTAAGTAGATATAGTCATATCTACTAAAATCATCAGTAAAAGTCACAAAGTAATGTTCACCATGCCTTGTGGCAGATCTTAACGGTACACATACATCAATGTGGATTAGTTCAAGTATAAGTCACAAAGTAATGTTCAGCATGCCTTGTGACAGATCTTAACGATACACATACATCAATGTGGATTAGTTCCAATAGATACTTGTGTTATTCATAGTTTCCTATGAAAGGTGCTTTATTCACAGTTTCCTATGAAGACTCACAAACATCATTTGACTCCAAGTAAAATGATTCTAAGATCCCATCCTTTTGGAGCTTAGCGATGCATTTCTTGTTTATATTCCCAAGACAAAAATTCCATAAACATTATTTATCAAATAAATTACAATTAGAAGAACCAACATTTAACTTTAGATTATTAGTGTTTCCTAAACAAACAACACTTTCATAAACGACTTTACAAGGATTAGTTTTAAAAATAAAGGAACCATTTTTATAAACTAAAATTTCACCATTATTATTATTATTATCAAAAGCTTAATGAAAACCATCCTTGAACGATGCATGAAATGAAATAATGTTTCCGCCATATTCGGAGAGTAACAACAGTTAAATAAACTAATAGAAACTTCATTATTTAACATGAGTTTGTATTCCACAATCTTTGTAACATGTATAGTTCCTCGGTTACCCATGAGCAGGTTCAACTCCCCATGCTTCAGTCTTCTACTTTCCTTTAGTCCCTACAAATCTGAGCAAATGTGAGTACCACATCTCCTGGCAAAAACCCAAGATTTAGAAGTTGACATACTATAAAGTTCAATCTTAAAAATACATGAAGTTCCATTTCCATTGGCCTTGTTCTTCTTCACATCTTCAAGGTATTTTGGGTAGCTACATCTCTAGTGGCCTTTCTCTTAGCAGTAAAAACAAACTACCTATTTTGGGTTGATATTAAGCACTATCTCAAAAATAACTTTTCTCTTAAGGCCTTGACTGGATGATCCAACCTTGGCCTTACCATTACCATGATAAAACTTATTCTTCTTGAAAGTACCACCATGCCCAATGGCAAAGAGATGAGCAGTAGGGTTGGAGCTTTTAGTCTTAACAAACTAGCTTAGATTGTTTTCAACAAGCCATGAAGCTCCATGAGGGTCTTGTTGAGATTATTCATATTATAGTTCATGATGAACTGATGATACGAATTAGAAAGCGAGTTCAAGACCATGTCAAGAGCTAACTACATTGGAAATTTGACACCGAAATTCCCTAGTATGTCAATGTACGACTGCATCTTTTGAACGTGTACACACACAAATTTCCCATCTTGATGTTTACAAGCCATCAAGGATGTTACAGTCTTGAATATTTATTGTCGAGCTTGTTCTTGGAACATATTTTTGAGTTGCTCTTTATTTCAAATGCCCTAATGTTCTCAAAGCTCTATTGAAACTTAAGTGACATGGTCGCCAAGATAATGCAAGAAACTTTAGTAGATTCTTCGTCATGCTTGTTTTAAGCAACTATATCTTCTTCTGGCGAATCTTCATCCACAAAAGGGAGATTCTCATCAAGGACATACTCTTTTCCCTCATACTTCAATTTAATCCTTAGGTTACGAATCCAATCCAAATAGTTTTGACTGGTGAGTTTCTCCTTATGTAGGATCAAGATGCGTGAAAAGTTTGAGTTTGAGGAGGGAGGATAATGAGGAGGATTGATGTTGTTGTTCGTCATCTATAATATGAAAGGAGGTTTAGTTAGTTTGAGCTTATCCTTAAAATAATTTTAACCCTAAATGAATTATTAACAAGGCTAGGATCCATATTTGGCTTTTTAGTGTGTAAAAGGATGTCATAAACACACAACAAAGTTATTTAGATAGTGATGAATCAACGAATCGAGTATAAAATGAATCAGAGTATAAAATGAAGTAAGAATGCGAGATTGAACAACCCTAAATGAAATATTACGCTTTCGAATGTTTACAGAGAACAAAGACAGGTCTGTAAAAACTCTTATCTAACTCTAGTAAATATGCCTATTTATAGGGAACAGAAAGCGTACAAAAAATATACTAAGGCATAGACACTTAAGCTTCGAATAAATGAGCCTTAGTAAAATAGATTACAAAACATTCGAAGAGTGCAAAATACACTTCGACTAATTACAACATTTTGATCCTTACAGATAGGAAATGCAACTTATCAGTCTCAAACTTTTGAAACTCCTAGATCATTTGAGATTTATTGACGTTCAATTGCATATTAATCTCGATTGTGCTTATATCAAATTCAGTGATGGGGATACCGCGAACATTAAATAGATGGTGAATCAACCATGTAAAAATTGCTTAATCCTTGACATAAAATTATTCTCATAATGACTTGCCGGTTAGCCACACATATTCCATCAATAGAATAATTTTACGAACGACTCATCATTTTAAACGTATATTCTTGCAATGACGTGTCGGTTCACCAGAAACGATCCATCACCAAAATATAACTAAAATGTGCATTTTCATGGGTAGCACATGACTCACATTTTTCAATAAATATAAAACATAATTTTTTATTACTTGATTAATGCTGCTAATTTTGAAAGATAAAATAAGATCGAACCCTATCGGTAACTGTCACACCCCCGGACCAGACGGCGGAAACGTCCGGAGGCGGGTAACTTCATTGAGCAGTATCATAACAATTGAATATAAATGAAACATAGCAATCGAAACATCATACATTAATATTAAACTTACATTGTTTACAATACTTGTTCTGTTCAAAAGTTAAACATGAAATAACAAAACTAGCAATAACATAATGCAACGACGCCAGTCCTCGATCGTGGTGATTACCTGCTTACTAGATCCCTGAGAATACAAGTCGTTTTGAAAAGCGTCAACTAAAAAGTTGGTGAGTTCATAAGCATTTTTGCATAAAAATAGTTTTACACTTGTTTAGAATTGTTCTCGTGGTACTTTCAGAAAATCCGATATTTTCTATAAAATCGTTTGAAGTCTTGTTCTGAAATCATGGATATATGCATGCATGTCATTACTTTTTATTCATCCTTATAAGGAGTGATTTTTTGAAAGTAATATAATTTATAAAGGCGTGCTATATTTGAGAATAGTTCTTTCGAGTAGTAATAACCAATAGTTTCCAGAAAATCCCAGGTTGTCTAAAAGGAATATAGTTGTAAATCTTGTTTTCTCATCAGGTATAATTGGGTGTGTGTTTTAGTTTATCGTCTTTCGAAATTGTGAAATCGTTTTCTCCAGAAAATCCTATATATTCTTGTAAAAAATAGTCGTAAGTTCTATTTTCAATTGAGTGTAATTACATGAGTGTGTTTTAGTCTATCGTTTTTGAAATCGTATAAAATCGTTTACTCCAGAAAATCCTATATTTTCTGATATACAAAATGGCGGTCTTATAACCCTAAGACAGGAGAGGTGTGAGAAATCAACAGGTGATTATGGACGTTCCACGCAATGTAAGTGGACGATCAACACAACGAATGTGGGCAATCACTACACCATGCATAGGGGCGGTCAACACAATGTGCCAATTCATTTATCAGGTTTTCCTTACATAAATTTCTAAATAACATTATCATATTCTAGTGAGCCGTTATAACCATACTAATATGACAGAGGCCTGTCTTGGCGTTTCTCAGGCGCCCAAATCGATTAAAGACATTTGTTGCCCTAGACTGGCCGGTCTAGATGTAGCGAACAGCGAAGGTGCGGGGTGCTAACCCCGTATAGATCTATACATAAATTCCCGTTCTCCCTATAGGAGACTCTAGTTATAACTCTTACAGGACTTTAAACGAACCCTAATATATATATATATATATATATATATATATATATATATATATATATATATATATATATATATATATATATATATATATAGGTACTTTTGAGATTCGTCTGACTAGAATACCAACATGTTTTTGAGCAAATCGATGAAATCCGCTATTTAATAAATAACAATAATTGTGCTAGTTAACTAGGTCTATCGTTCTCGTTTATTGAGGATAATCCACTTGGAATCATAATTATCAAAATAGACCCAATATTATCGGTATTGGCAAAAATGGCCCTTCCTTTTATAAAGTATCAAATAAGACCCATATTTGTCAAAAGGTGTCATAAGTGGTTCAAACTAGGTGAGTTATTGAAAATAGCCCATTTCTTCTAAAATGTTCATTTTGGAGTTATATTTATGAAGATATTCAAAAAGGCCCTTGTTTATCCAAAAATTTCATTTTTGGTCCTTTAAAAATTCAGATGTTCAATAATTCTTAAATTTTATTCTATTTTCCAAAATGGTCCTTATATATATATATATATATATATATATATATATATATATATATATATATATATATATATATATATATATATATATATGGCCCAAATGGTCCCCAAAATATCACTATTTCCATGTTTTACCCACTTTCAAAATATTATGTTCAACAACTTGTTTAAGCACACTTTTGAAGCAAAACCTTATGATTCTGGATATAACAATTTATGATTCATATTTCATAAACATATTAGTTTTTGTGTTCTAACATAGAATTGGTGATATATAGTTCAAAACCTTGAGACTTGCTAAAAGTCTCGAGTTCTTGAACCATTAGATGGAGTTCATAACTTTAAGCATATAAATCATAACATACATGCATAAACAAGCACTTATACTAAGATTTCACAAGACCCTTGACTTGTATTCTCCCCCAAAGACAATGAGAACTCAAAAGATAGGGGTATGAAGCTCACCTTGGTTTGATTTGGTGGGTGATTTGGTTAGATGTTGAGATGTTTCAAGTCCTAACACTTGAAGAGTGTGATAACTCTTTGAACCTTGGAACTTCCTAAGAATATTAACACATAACTTTGTGTGTAAATATGATGAACTAACCAAGATAATATATATATATATATATATATATATATATATATATATATATATATATATATATATATATATATAATCAATAACCAAAACATTAAACACTTACTAGGATCCAGAAAATGCTTAGAAGAATTAAAGCTTGAAGCTTGAATCCATTTGAGAGCAAGTTATGAGTTCACAGGACGTGAATATGATAATTGGGATACAATGAGGAGTTTACAGAGAGTGACTTGAGTTTTTGGTGGGATGGGAGATGGGGTTTACGCTCAAAGAGGATAGGGGGTGATAAGGTGTGTTTGGTTACCTGAAGGATATTGTGTGTTTACCCGTGAACACCTTGGAAATGGTTGAAATGTTGCATCATAAAGTCAAAGGAATTTGTCTTATTCACATCTTATGGCCGTAAACTCCGTGGAATGGAGTTGTTCACGGCCTAAAAGCCTCCTAGGTTTGAGTTCACGCCCTAGATGCCTTCTAGAAGAGTGTTCACGGTCTAGATACTTCCTAGGGAAGTGTTTATGGTCAAGGTTTGGAAATCTAATGTGTTTACGCCCTAGTATCCCATCTTGAAGGAGTTTACACCCAAGGCACTACCTAGGGGTGTGTTCACGTCCTAGCTTTGCTTTATTAGGGTGTTTACGGCCTAAGGTGGGGTTTTTAAGGTGGTTCACGGCCAAGACCTCCCTTAGGGATGTGTTCACGGTTTATCTTGGGTTCTTTTGGGTGTTTACGCTCCAAGGGGTCCATTAAGGAGGTTCATGGTCTAACTTGGTCTAGTAAAGGTGTTCACGTTCTTAGCAACTTAATTATGTTGGCCTTATAGTTCATATATTCAAGATTGCAACATATCACAAGTTCTAACATCCATATCTTGTGATTCTTAACCAAATCCATTTGTCTAGTTTTGCTTTGATAAACTTGTTTACTTTCAAGGGTTTACCCTGCATGTGCCTTTCAAAGTGTATACTTTCATATACATGCACTAATGCACTAATGGTTTTCAAAGTTCTCGGTGTAATAGGGTTACCATTTAGTCCTTGCTTGATCCAAATATTTCGGGTTGTCAGATCATCCCCCCGTTAGAGGGAATTTCATCCCGAAATTCAATTTCTCAGTGGAACTTCAAAGGTTGAGCAAATTTGTGTGTACTTTTGTTTCTTCTGATCTTTACGTGGCGTTCCAACGGATTTTCGCTATTAGCGTTTGCCCTTTTCTTTTGACTTCCCAGCCTATAATCCTCACATGCTCCTCTTCGGGGCGTGGGCTCTTGTTTACCTTGATCTTGTCAAGGAGGATTCCTAGAGATTCAGTGGTTAGACACTTGTGAGTGTTGAATACGTGGAATGTGAAATGTACAAACTGGGTTCTTATGATAACCAAAGGCCGTAGGTTACCGGACCTATCCTGGCAAGGACTTTTGAATGGTCTACTAGGGATCGTGCTCCTGTTGGTCCTAGAAGTAGAGTTTCTCGGCCTTAAGAGTTGGCTCTATAGTCTCCAAGGTTGAGGTCGTATGTGGTGTAGCTGGTCTTATAAGTCTTAGGTTACCTTGGAAGTTTTCTTCCTATGGTGTTCCGAGCTAAAGGTGGGTCGGCCTCTGCCAGTTCCTTGCTGTTGGTTGAACAAGTCTCTGATTCGAGGTAGGGAGTATCGATCCTTGAGGATGGGTTTGTTTGACTTATTAGTAGTCGGTGGCGCTATAGGTAATTCGCCTTTCTTCCTTATGAGTTAGATAGGTGCTTCCCACGGTTAGAGGCTTGGTTTGATGTTTCCCTTATTTATCATATCATTCTTGTGATCAGACACTATCTGTTTTTTTTTTGTGCCCATGCTAAGTGGTATCAAGGTTTTGGTTATTTGGGTGGTTCCAAGAGTCGAGGTGATTCTATCTCCGCTTAACACATGGTTGAGGTTTCCAAAGGGATTCTGGGAATATCTAGGGAAGGTTTGGAAGTCTTTCGGATTCCCTTGATGTCTTTTGTTTCTCGCTTTTAATCTCTATTGGGGCTAGGAAAGAGTGTGGTATCTCTTACATAGGAGCGTGTGGGCCTGCATGCTAGGGATTTGTCGTTACAGGTTGGAAGAGTTTTGTTATTCGGTTATGTAAGACGTAAGTCTCTTTGCAGTGCTCGAAGTTTGTAAAGTGAGAATCAAGCCCGCCCGTGCCAATTGATGACGTTGGACTCCTTATTATAACAGATGTTACGTCGATTGGAAAATAATGGTTGTTAGGAGTGATAGGGTGTTCTACGTTCATGTTCTCATCACTACTAGTTTCGTTTTTGTTGTTACTATTGCGTCTATTTTGTTCCTGCTAGCTGGGTGTCTTAGTAACACGAGGGCGCTGATATAAAGCAAGGGAATTCGTAATCCGAATTCTGCTAGGTTTTTCTACTATAGATGGATGTGACCTAACCGTACATACTTAGTATTTTAAAAGATAATTGACTGCGTGGTTCTGCCCTAATCAACATTCAGACCAGGAACAGGGAAAATAATGCGGGATCACACACTCTTAGTTTGTGGAATCCTAACTATATATGATACTAATGTTCATATGGAACCATCATGGTCCATTCACAAGGATCTCTAGTTTCTCCGTGATTTACAAGATTTGCTCGAATGGGGATATAGTTTTTTATTATGTTTTTAATTGACAAAACCTTTTTTTTTGTGAAAATTCGATGAATAAAGTTTATCGTGGGAACATACCAAAAACCTCGGTAGGGTTCCTTGTCGCCTCTTCCTATCTAGTTGTCAACTCCTCCGTCATTCATCTCTGTTGAACAATCTCTCTTGAAATGTCCTGCTGCGCCGCATTTGTGACATACTGGACTTACTTCTGGGTCGAGGGTCGGAGTGACGCATGGGGCCGGGGCCCTACAGTAGCGGGAGATGTGCCCCATCTTGTTGCACCTTCCGCAACGAAATTCCCGGCAGGCTCCCCGATGATGGTATTTGCATTTGTTGCAGTATGGAGGGTTTCCAAGATATGCTTGTCTCAATGTGGGAGGAGTAGGGTTAGTAAGGGTAAGGACTGCTCCTGCTTGTTGCCTTTTGGTAAGCCTCTGAGTCGAACTGCCCCCTTCTTCCTTCCTGAACTTTCGCTTCATGACCTTAGGTTTGAAGTTTGGGGTGTCTCAGTAAGTTGTCCTTCGTTGGTTCCCTTGGTTATTAATACGGTTGAAATTATCGACACCGCTTCCATTTTCGTTTGTGTTGTTGGCATTGAGGTATGCCATGACAGCTGCCACGACAGCCATTATAGTGGTTTGGAAAGTGGCGGAGTCTATTCGTAGGACCGATGCTTCGCCGAGGTGTTGGTTTTTCTCATGAGAGGACATGATTCTGTTGTATGATGGGAAATAGGTTCGTGAGTAACTATGGTTATTTCTAGTCATATCTTATTTATGATTATAGATATGAACTTATACATGTACGCATATGAATCACATGTTTTGTTATACGTTTCTCGTTGTTTTCGACCTACATCCCTACAATGTATTTACGATTGAGAGTAGAATTAAGCATCGCACAAAGGTTGTGTTTTATCGGGATATGATATAGTCACCTATACAATATTTGGATTTATATCACATGGGTTCTTGGAGGGCATACCTCTCTTGGCTTACTACTACTGGTTGTGTTTTAAGAAATTATAAATCTAAGGCGAGCACTGTGGTGATTCTCCTATGCCGAAATGGCGCACAAAGTGCTCGGCCATTTTACTCATTTCATGAGTGATCCCTTCCGCTCTTTGTTCTGCTAAGGTTGCCTCAGTCTTAGTTGTAATCGGGTGTCGTCTCACGGTGGTCACTTCCTCCTTTATGGAGTGTAGACGGTTCGTACGGTTCTCCGGTTCTACTTGTTGGTTCCATAACGCTTTGGAATGGTGTTCTTGTTATTCGTGGGGAATTTGGATTTACATTGTCGTATATCAAACTTTGCCTTCGGTATCCATTAGTCCACGATGGAGAGTCCTAAACTGAGGGTCTAGACGGGTCACTTGTGGCCCATATGGGGGTGGTGCTTGAATTGTGAGGGTGTTGGGTATCAGATCACGCTGCACATCAATTGTGGATGGGATTGTCTTTTGTGGGAATGCATCCTGAACCTGGTAGGTGTCAATCACTAAGCTTGTCTTTGCGTGGGTATTGTTTTGTTACTAGGTACGTCTATTCCAAGTCACTTGTATTGGGTGTTTATGTATCTGCGAAGAGAGAGGTGAAAGGGTCTCTTGCCTACTCCCAATAGGGTAAATCTCGCTAAAGGTTTCCTCGGAGCTTTCATCTTTGCTTGGCTCTCGGTCGGAATCCTCCCTTTCATAATTCATCTATTGGTATTCCTTAGGATTCCACCTCTGGGTTTTCCTCATGGACTTCTTTCGGTCCCTCCTTGGCCCATCCGCAAGTTACCGCGACAAGGTAGTAGAGGTCTTTGTGAGGAATTTCAGCTATGTTGTTTGTGCAAGAATAGAGATATGAGGAATTAGGTGTGGGGGTTTTATGGTATCCTAAAATACTCCTATAGTATTTTAAACTTGATGTTCGATTATGATGTTCTCTTGCATGTATAATTGGTAGG
The DNA here is from genome assembly GCF_052849685.1 of Lactuca virosa. Taxonomy (NCBI): domain Eukaryota; kingdom Viridiplantae; phylum Streptophyta; class Magnoliopsida; order Asterales; family Asteraceae; genus Lactuca; species Lactuca virosa. The sequence continues at coordinate 273,773,379 of NC_136428.1, read as the reverse complement.
TTTTAGGTTTGTTGCAACACCACCATCACTCCCAAGCACATGTTGGTCATATCTCAAATAAATATAGTTGATCAGGCAATATTTATTCCAGATATGATTACATAACTGCCTAGATTTTGCTGTAGTGTTCAACCTTTAGTTACTTTTGTTTTCTTCTCGTTATGATATTGTGCTAGTAAATATGGATACTTTTATAAAATACTTATATCTTTAAAGTATACTTTTAGTCAGAGTGTTTTAGTCCCATTGTATTTATAGTAGTATATCTTGTATGGCTAGATAAACTAGTTCACTATAAACAATGCTCTGATACCATTCTGTCACACCCCGGACCAGACGGTGGAAACGTCCGGAGGCGGGTGACTTCATTGAGCAGTATCATAACAATTGAATATAAATGAAACATAGCAATCCAAACATCATACATTAATATTAAACTTACATTGTTTACAATACTTGTTCTGTTCAAAAGTTAAACATGAAATAACAAAAGTAGCAATAACATAATGCAGCGACGCCAGTCCTCGATCGTGGTGATTACTTGCTTACTAGATCCCTGAGAATACAAGTCGTTTTGAAAAGCGTCAACTAAAAAGTTGGTGAGTTCATAAGCATTTTTGCATAAAAATAGTTTTACACTTGTTTAGAATTGTTCTCGTGGTACTTTCAAAAAATCCGATATTTTCTATAAAATCGTTTTGCATGCATGTCATTACTTTTTATTCATCCTTATAAGGAGTGATTTTTTTAAAGTAATATAATTTATAAAGGCGTGCTATATTTGAGAATAGTTCTTTCGAGTAGTAATAACCAATAGTTTCCAGAAAATCCCAGGTTGTCTAAAAGGAATATAGTTGTAAATCTTGTTTTCTCATCAGGTATAATTGGGTGTGTGTTTTAGTTTATCGTCTTTCAAAATTGTGAAATCGTTTTCTCCAGAAAATCCTATATATTCTTGTAATAAATAGTCGTAAGTTCTGTTTTTAGTTGAGTATAATTACATGTGTGTGTTTTAGTCTATCGTTTTCGAAATCGTATAAAATCGTTTACTCCAGAAAATCCTATATTTTCTTATATACAAAATGGCGGTCTTAAAACCCTAAGACAGGAGAGGTGTGAGAAATCAACAGGTGATTATGGAAGTTCCGCGCAATGTAAGTGGACGATCAACACAACGAATGTGGGCAATCACTACACCATGCATAGGGGCGGTCAACACAATGTGCCAATTCATTTATCAGGTTTTCCTTACATAAATTTCTAAATAACATTATCATATTCTAGTGAGCCGTTATAACCATACTAATATGACAGAGGCCTGTCTTGGCGTTTCTCAGGCGCCCAAATCGATTAAAGACATTTGTCGCCCTAGACTGGCCGGTCTAGCTGTAGCAAACAACGAAGGTGCGGGGTGTCAACCCCGTATAGATCTATACACAAATTCCCGCTCTCCCTATAGGAGACTCTGGTTATAACTCTTACAGTACTTTAAACGAACCCTAATATATATATATATATATATATATATATATATATATATATATATATATATATATATATATATATATATATATAGGTACTTTTGAGATTCGTCTGACTAGAATACCAACATGTTTTTGAGCAAATCGATGAAATCCGTTATTTAATAAATAACAATAATTGTGCTAGTTAACTAGGTCTATCGTTCTCGTTTATTGAGGATAATCCACTTAGAATCATAATTATCAAAATAGACCCAATATTATCGGTATTGGCAAAAATGGCCCTTCTTTTTATAAAGTATCAAATAAGACCCTATATGTCAAAAGGTGTCATAAGTGGTTCAAACTAGGTGAGTTATTGAAAATAGTCCATTTCTTCTAAAATGTTCATTTTGGACTTATATTTATGAAGATATTCAAAAATGCCCTTGTTTATCCAAAAATTTCATTTTTGGTCCTTTAAAAATTCAGATGTTCAATAATTCTGAAATTTTATCCCATTTTCCAAAATGGTCCTTATATATATGTGGCCCAGATGGTCCCCAAAATATCATTAGTTCCATGTTTTACCCATTTTCAAAATATTATGTTCAACAACTTGTTTAAGCATATTTTTGAAGCAAAACCTTATGATTCTTGATATAACAATTTATGATTCTGTGACAACCGTCACTTTCTGGTCAGGTCAAAGTCAAAGAAAGTCAACAAGTCAAATTGGTCAACAATTCAAATTGGTCAACTCAACTAGTACTAATATGATTAGGGATTTCTTTATGGTTACTAATGTATGACTCTAAACCTTAAATGCAAAGTAACACTTGAAAGTTTCAAATGTTCAAAATTCTAAACCCTAATCAGAAGGAGGGAAGTAACAACTCTATAAAACACTATCACATGCCCTTCGAGGGTGTATAACACTCAAAATGGGATGTAACTAAGCCTACGGTCTTTGAACTACGAAGAAAAACATTAATAAAGGCTCCCGACAAAGTCTCTCTCAATCTCTCCCATTATATCTATCTCTCTCCCAAATCTCTCCAAGTATGTTAAATCTCTCCCAAATCTCTCCAAGTATGTGAAATCTCTCCCAAATCTCTCCAAGCATGTGAAATCTCTCCCAAATCTCTTCAATTATGTGAAATCTCTCCCAAATCTCTCCAAGCATGTGAAATCTCTCCCAAATCTCTCCAAGTATGTGAAATCTCTCCCAAATCTCTCCAAGTATGTGAAATCTCTCCTAAATCTCTCCAAGCATATGAAATCTCTCCCAAATCTCTCCATGTATGTGAAATCTCTCTCAAATCTCTCTATGTACCTTCCTCAGTCGAAAACAGCCCAAAACCAAAGGAGAAAACCCAATGGAACCCTCTTGGACCGGAACCCTCTTGGTCCGGAACCCTCTTGAGAGCCGGACAAATTCGCATCTTCGGACCTCCATTAGCTTCGGACTCCTTCACTCCGGAATGCTCTTACCTCGCACGTCTCGGAAGACCTCGCCCCGGACAGCCTCGCACTTCGGAAGCCTCTGATCCGCTCCGGAAGCTGCTGACTCCGCACTCCCCACTCCGGAACCATGAAAGAGCTTCGGAATTTGCACATTGGCTCCGGAATTTGGCATGTTGACTCCGGAACCCTTGCAGGTTCGCATCCTTCACCCGGTTTTCGACCACTTTTGCGTATTAAGCTCGTTTTTCATGATTTTCGCGTGGGATTTTCACCCAAACTTATATTTTGACATATAAGACCATATATATTCATATTTTAATCACATTTTGGGGGAAATCTCAACTTAAGAACAATATCTAGTGGGTGAGGTATTGAGTTAGAGTGTTGATTTTTCCATGAAGTGTGACTCAAGCTAACCCCCATACCCACATAGGACAACCCTCAGTCACTATTCATCCACACCTAGTCAACTATTTGTCCTCTCACACCTCTCCTCCAGCTGGTAACTTGATCAAAAGTTGGAAACCCCCATCGCTCCTTCCACTTTACTCACTCTCTCGGCAAGAAACAAACACTTCTCTTTCATTTCCCTCTCTAAGAACTCGAGACTCCAAGGCTGCCTTTGAGCTTCTCACCCTCATTCAGTAAGTATTCTCATCCTACATTGAACATTCTTCACTCCTTCACTCAGATTATGAATCTCTCATAATAAATGTCACCATAATTGTTCTTAGATCTTCAACTCTCCAAGCTCCTATCAAGTGTTCTTGACTTGGAAACCCTTTCTCTTCAGCATACATCTACAGAAATCAATCAAGGTGAGTTCATACCCCTACATTTTCATGTTTTCTTCTAGTTTTAAGGGGGGGGGGGGGAATACAAGTTAATACATCAAAAACTTAACTAAGCTCAAACAACAGCTTTCATTAGAAAAGTTGAGTCCCATTCACGGACTGTTTTGACTATCGTAAACTTAATATCTTTCAAAACTGTTTTATATGCAAGTAGTTCAGGTTTATACCTTTCTAATGGCTACTTTCACATCTCCATACGATTTTTCTACAATTTATGGTGGTTTTTATAAAACTGTCTATCAATTCAGAAACAAATCCGGACCAGTCTGTGAATATGAGCATTTTCACACAAGTTAGAGACTTCTAAAAATCATAACAAAAATTATGAATAAACTAGACACAATTACTAAACTCTCCGAGTTTACGGATTTAGTTTTCGGCTTCGTATGATTTTTCTATGATTTTTCTAAAAGACTGCAGAAAGGTTAAAAACTAGTTAACAGCTTACAATTTCCAAAACACTTTGTAACATGTTGAGCAAAGTGTTTATCTTTGATGACTTTATAATTTACATGTGTTTTATGTTGAGTTACAATTAAATAACAGAAATTACTCACGGAGTTGTAAGAGTCCTTTATCATTACAAGTATACAAGAGGAAATATAAGGAGTATAGTTTATGGATTGTACTTCTCAAACATACTACATAAAAAGGGGATTTATTTCCACCACACAAAAGGTTTTACACTCAACCCACACGTAAACTCGTTAACGTAATTTGTGAGACAATTCTTCAATTGTACTCTTAGAGTACGGGTCAAAAAAACTCGTGTAAGTTATAACCAGAATCTCTTGTAGGGAGAGCGTGATAATTGTATATAGATCTATATTGGGATTGACACCCCACACCTTGCTGCTAGCTATAGTGGGACCTACAGGTCTACGGGTGACAAAAGTCATAGGATCTTGACGTCTGAAAAATGTTGTAGCAGGTTCATTCTAGTTATAGTATGGTTATAACAACTCACATAGGGAGTTAACAACATTTCAAGTTTACGGGAAATGCTATTTTAAAAAGGGGTTTTATCTATCTAAAACTGCATACTCTCAGTCTTGGGATTTAAGACTACACGACTTTGTATAAGGAAAATATTGGATTTTCTTGGATACACTTTACAATTACAAACACGTTATAAGTACAAAATACGCACATACTCTCGGTCTTTGGATTTAAGGCTACATAACAGTTTATAAGGAAAATATTGGATTTTTCTTGAGTATTCATTTACATTTACAAACAAAGGTTTTTCCAACATTTCATCCAAAAGCTTATGAACTCACCAACTTAATTGTTGACACTCTTTCAAAACTACTTGTATTCTCAGGAAATCAGTGAAACAGGAAATCAACAGCTTTTGAGGATGAGACGTTAAATCGTCAAACATTTCATTTTGTCATCATAGTGTAATTGATTGTGAAACATGTAAACTCATACTGCGATGCAACTTTTTCAATTATAATTATGATGGTTGTATTTACTATGAGCACTATTATACTCGTTGTTGTGATACTATACATGAAGTCATTCCCATCCCCGGACGTTTCCGCCATCCTTGGTTGGGGGTGTGACAGATTGGTATCAGAGCATTGTTTATAGCGAACATAGTATATCAAACCACATAAGATATACAAACTATAAACACAAAGGGACTAAGATTCTCTGATTTAGAGGTTTTCCCTACAAATATACTTTTAAAAATAATAAAAGCGTTATTTCTATGAAAAAGTATAAGTACATACATGCATACCGGTATAGTGTCACGTCCAAGGGAAACGCGAAAGTTAAAAATAGAGGAGTTGTGCAATGTGAATATGCCTTGGGATATGCAATCAACTCTAGGAGGAATATAGCCTGATCAGCTATATTCGTCCGAGAAGTAACTAGTATATGACGGTGGATAGTCATAGTGGACAAAAACTCTATCAACTTACCAACACCCATACAAGAAACACGTTAAGAATCAAACACAACCGTTAAAATACTATAGGAGTATTTTATGTTAACTAAGAACAATATTTCTAGATTCATTATGTGCCTCTGACACCCCTATTCTCGTACAGACGACATGACAGGATTTCATTTACCCGGAGACCCCTACTTTCCGAACCAGGGGAATGGTGGTTGGTTAGAAGCAGAACCGGAAGAGGATCCCGAGGAAGTATCCGAGGAGGAGCCCGAAGAAGACCCCGAAGAGGAAGAAGAAGTGGATGAAGAAGAACGCGAAGAAGAATTGGAGGATGAAGAAGAAGAGGAGGAGCCGGAGGAGGAAGTCATCAACCCTCCTTACATCGCCAGGGTGCCTGCGAACCGTTTTGGCTACAACGAGCCTGAGCCCCGTTGGGCAACAGTGATCGAGAGATGGAGCTGTCAACAACGGCAACGATCACCATTTGGCGATCAACGGGTTTACTACGAACTCAGTCATGGGGGACCGGCTGACAGAGTTCTCCCAGTCGTGATCCAGCAAATCATGAGTCTAGGGGACCAGAATCGGGAAATGGCGAATCAATTTTGGCATCTCAACGATGTTGTAGAAGCCTCAGATGCTCGTACCAGGGACTTGGAAAGAGACTTCTATCCAATGGACCAACTCATCGAGGACCTTACCACCGCTCGGGCGGAGGTAAGGGAGTACCAGATAAGGCACGCGACTCTCGAGGAGAGAGTCATCGCAGCCGAACGCCAAATTGCGGAGCTACAGGGAGCCTCGACCTCGTCTCCAGGCCCGCAAGGGACCACCTGATACCACCCTCCTCGAGTAGTGCTTGCAACTACTCACGTTTTGTTATAAATTACGTTTACGAGTATGTGTTGGGACTACTCTTTCCTGCAAGTAGTTTTGACCCTGCGTCTAAGTGATTACACTAGTCGAAGGGTCTATGCGCTGTCAAAATTTTCCGTTATGTTGATACAATGTAGACCTTCTATAAGGTCAAATTTTCCTAAGAACATGTACTAAATTGTATCAATGAAAATTGGCATGCATTTTATTTTATTGGGAGTTTACCTCATATTGCAAAACATAGTATTACAAACGATTTGTTTATGGTAACTCTAAGATTATTTAATATATACCTCGAGGTTATATGTAATTAAGAGGCAATCGACTTTGAAATGGTGAGTCCGCCTTGGATCCTGTTCCTTGTTTGGTTGTGGGCTCAGGGCAGACTCATTAAGTTCGACGGTCTATTGAACCTTAGTTGCACACAACTAGTATACATTGAGTGGTCTTATGAGTAGATCAGGCATGGAACAAAGATTACAAGAGTTCAATTGAGTCATTACTACTAAATTCATGAGTTTATTCATATAGACTTCTACTATGAATTATTTGCAACATTTGAAAAATCAGGAAATACTATACTTGAAAACTAATAACCTAGTTTTACGACACCCGACTAATAACCATTACTAAAAGACTTATACTCATTTCCTCTTTAAAATTCTATGACATAAAGATTCCACCTCGTAGGTCCGCTAGACGCACTGGCGGAACGCAAACAAATCCACCACCGCCGCCTCCCCAGTATGATCATGTTATGTTCCAGGCTGCGGTTACGGCCGCAGTGGCAGCTTCTATGTCCCAAATCAGCACTGACGGTTCCAAGAGGACAGGGAGCAGTACTAATAACTCCACTCAAGGAGATAGCCAAGGGAGTTCGAGAGAGTGTTCCTATAAGGACTTCACTAATGGCAAACCCGATTCGTTCAATGGTAGCGGGGGAGTCATCGCTTTGATACAGTGGTTCGAGAAGACCGAATATGTCTTCGAGATCTGTGCGTGCCCCGAAGCAAACAAAGTCAAATTCGCATCTTGCACTTTCACCGGCAGGGCCCTTACTTGGTGGAACGGACACGTAAAATCTCTAACACTCGTCGTGGCTAATTCGATAAGTTGGGAAGACTAGAAGACTATGATGCTGAAGGAGTATTGCCCAAGGGGTGAAGTGCAAAAATTAGAGCAAGAACTGTGGAGTCTCAAGATGACGGGCTCTGACCTTGCAGCTTACACTGCCCGATTCAATGATCTAGCACTCCTCTGTCCGGCGATGGTCACTCCAAAAAGCAATAAGGTGGAACGATATCTCTGGGGATTATCTTCCCATATTCAAAATAGCGTGTTGGCCTCACGGCCAACTACCTTCGACAGTGCCAAGGAGTTGGCACAACAACTCATTGATCATCGGGCCAGCCACGACACTGTGACAACCACCTCCGATCGAGCAAAAGGAGGGAACAACATGAGGAAGTTCTGGAACAATAAAAAGAAGCAACCGGTGCAGGACCTCGCCAAGAGGCAACAAACTGTTACCATCCGTGCTGCCACCACTCCTTCCACTCCAGCACCACTAAGACAATATGCTGGAACCCTTCCCAAGTGCAGCAAGTGCAACTTTCACCACAACGGTCCTTGTCGTGAAATGCACTGCAACTGCTGTAACAAAAAGGGGCATACTGCCTGTTTCTGCAGGGCGTCTGCCCAACAAGCCAACCCGACCGCCAACGCCGGAGCAAGCCGAGCCTGTTACGGCTGCGGGGAAACTGGGCACTACAAGAAGGACTGCCCAAAAGCTAGAAATGCAAACACCGACGGTGTCGGAAGGATCTTGGCCTTAGTGCAGGGAGAAGCAAGGGAGGATCCCACGGTGGTTACCGGTACGTTTCTCCTCAATAACTCATATGCATGCATATTATTCGATAGTGGAGCGGAGAGGAGTTTCGTTAGCCACAAATTCAAACAATTTTTAAAACAAAATACCCAAACACTAAAAGACACATACGTTGTAGAAATGGCAAATGGAAAGACAGAAAGCACTAACGACATATACTTAGCGTGTACCCTCACTCTAGACAATCACTCATTCAAAATCGATCTATTGTCGGTTTCAATAAAAAAGCTTTGACATCATCATTGGCATGGATTGGTTAAGCTCAAATCGTGATGGCATTCTGTGTTACGAAAGGGTCGTACGCCTTAATCTGCCGAGTGGCGAAACTCTTGTCGTCTATGGCGATAAACCTAGTGCAAACCTACAAATCATCCCGTGCGTCAAAGCCCAAAAGTATCTCCACAAGGAATACCACGCCTTCTTAGCCCACGTAGTGGATAAGAAACAATAGGTGAAAAACATCAAGGACATTCCGGAGGTCTGTATTTTCCCTAACGTATTCCCAGAAGACCTTCCCGGAGTTCCACCCGCACGACAAGTTGAATTCCGAATCGACCTAATCCCCGGAGCTACCCCCATGGCCAAAGCGCCCTACCGTCTAGCGCCAGCTGAGATGCAAGAACTATCCGACCAACTAAACGAACTGCTGAGCAAAGGGTTCATTAGACCCATCTTCTCGCCTTGGGGAGCACCAGTTCTGTTTGTGAAAAAGAAGGATGGATCGTTTCGCATGTGCATCGACTACCGTGAGCTAAATAAGCTTACCATCAAAAACTGATACCCCTTACCCCAAATCGACGACCTATTTGATCAACTCCAAGGAGCTTCTTACTTCTCAAAGATCGATCTGAGGTCGGGATACCATCAACTACGGGTTCAGGAGGAGGATGTTCCCAAAACGGCGTTCAGAACTCGGTACGGTCACTACGAGTTTGTAGTAATGCCCTTCGGGTTAACAAACACACCCGCAGTGTTCATGGATCTAATGAACTGGGTATGTCGGCCTTACCTAGACAAGTTCGTGATTGTCTTCATAGACGACATCTTGGTCTATTCAAAGAGCAAGGAAGAGCATAGCCAACATCTACGACAGGTATTCGAGACACTAAGGGCGGAAAAATTATATGCAAAATTTTCGAAGTGTGAATTTTGGATCCGAGAAGTGGACTTCCTCGACAATGTAGTTAGCGAGAAAGGGATACACGTGGATCCCTCCAAAATCAAGGCAATCGAGAACTTGTTGGCACCAAAGACGCCTACAGAAATCCGCCAATTCTTAGGCCTCGCTGGCTACTACTAGAGGTTCATCCAAAACTTCTCCAAGATTGCCAAACCACTTACCACCCTAACCCAAAAGAGTGTAACTTTCAGCTGGGGAGAGAAATAAGAAACCGCCTTCCAAACCTTAAACAGGCCCTGTGTAGCGCCCCGATTTTATCCCTGCCAGAGGGAACCGAAGACTTTGCGGTCTACTGCGATGCATCAAACTAGGGCCTTGGATGTGTGTTAATGTAACGAGGAAATGTCATTTCGTACGCATCAAGGCAATTAAAAATGCACGAGGTCAATTACGCCACACATGACCTCGAATTGGGAGCAGTAGTATTCGCCCTAAAAATCTGGAGGCACTACCTTTACGGAACAAAGTGTACTATCTTTACCGATCACAAAAGCCTTCAACACATCCTCAATAAAAAAGTGCTCAACATGAGGCAGAGACGATGGGTAGAATTACTGAATGATTACGAGTGTGAGATTCATTATCACCCAGGTAAGGCCAATGTGGTTGCTGACGCCTTAAGTCGAAAAGAATACTTGGGTCGTCGAGTAAAGTCATTAACCATGACAATCCATTCGCACCTGTCCATTCAAATCAAAGAGGCCTAACTGGAAGATTTGAAGCCTGAGAATGTGGCGGGTGAGGCATTAACAGGAATGGATAAGAATCTAGAAGTCAAGGACGACGGAGCTCGTTATCTCATGAACCGAATTTGGACACCGAAATTCGGCGGGTTCAGGGACGTCGTCCTGAACGAAGCACACAAAACTCGATACTCCATACATCCCGGTTCAGACAAGATGTACCTGGACCTAAAGAAACTCTACTGGTGGCCGAACATGAAAGCCAAGATCGCTACCTACGTGAGCAAGTGTCTAACTTGCGCCAAAGTTAAGGTAGAGTACCAAAAGCCTTCGGGTCTACTCCAACAACCTGCGATACCCGAATGGAAGTGGGAACGAATAACCATGGACTTCATAACCAAACTGCCTAAGACAACGGGTGGTCTTGATACCATTTGGGTAATCGTCGATAGATTGACCAAATCCTCGCACTTCCTGCCAATAAAGGAGACCGACAAGATAGAAAAGTTGACTAGGACGTACATCAAAGAGATTGTACGACTACATGGTGTGCTGATATCCATTATCTCTGACATAGATAGTAGATTCACTTCATGGTTGTGGCAGTCCTTACAGAAAGCTCTAGGGACCAGGCTAGACATGAGTACGGCCTACACACAAACCGACGGGCAGAGCGAAAGAACTATTCAAACCTTGGAAGATATGCTAAGATCTTGTGTTATTGACTTTGGTAAAGCGTGGGATACCCAATTACCACTTATTGAATTCTCGTACAATAACAACTATCATACTAGCATCAAGGTCGCGCCATTTGAAGCTCTTTATGGCCGCAAGTGCAGATCACCACTGTGCTGGGCTGAAGTGGGAGATACACAGTTAGCAAAAGGGCAAGTCCCTAACAGTACCCTCATTGGCCCTGAAATCATAAGGGAAACTACGGAAAAGATTGTTCAAATTCGAGAAAGACTGAAAGCATCTCGAGATCGACAAAAGAGCTACGCCGATAAGCGACGCAAACCCTTGGAATTCCAGGTTGGGGACCGGGTGCTACTGAAGGTCTCACCATGGAAAGGAACGATACGTTTTGGTAAACGTGGTAAACTAAATCCAAGGTATATCGGGTCGTTTGAAATCTTTGCCAGGATTGGCCCGGTGGCATACAAACTTCGGCTACCCCAAGAACTTAACAACGTACTCCCGACCTTCCATGTGTCAAAGTTAAAGAAGTGTCTGTCTGACGAGACTCTTGTGATCCCACTCGAGGAAATCGAGGTCAACGAGAGTCTCCACTTCGTAGAAGAATCGGTAGAAATCATGGATCGAGAGATCAAGAGAACAAAACGGAGTCGCATCCCTATAGTGAAGGTTCATTGGAACGCTAAACGAGGACCCGAGTTCACCTGGGAACGCGAAGATCAGATGAAACAAAAATACCCACACCTCTTCCCAAACTCTTGAAGTCCCGGTCAAAGTGCTAATTTCGGGACGAAATTCCTTCTAACGGGGGGATAATGTGACAACCGTCACTTTCTGGTCAGGTCAAAGTCAAATAAAGTCAACAAGTCAAACTGGTCAACTCAACCAGTACTAATATGATTAGGGATTTCTTTATGGTTACTAATGTATGACTCTAAACCTTAAATGCAAAGTAGCACTTGAAAGATTCAAATGTTCAAAATTTTAAACCCTAATCAGAAGGAGGGAAGTAACAACTCTATAAAACACTATCACGTGCCCTTCGGGGGTGTATAACACTCAAAATGGGATGTAACTAAGCCTACGGTCTTTGAACTATGAAGAAAAACATTAATAAAGGCTCCCGACAAAGTCTCTCTCAATCTCTCCCATTCTATCTATCTCTCTCCCAAATCTCTCCAAGTATGTGAAATCTCTCCCAAATCTCTCCAAGTATGTGAAATATCTCCAAATCTCTCCAATTATGTGAAATCTCTCCCAAATCTCTCCAAGTATGTGAAATTACTCCCAAATCTCTCCAAGCATGTGAAATCTCTCCCAAATCTCTTCAAGTATGTGAAATCTCTCCCAAATCTTTTCAAGTATGTGAAATCTCTCCCAAATCTCTCCAAGCATGTGAAATCTCTCCCAAATCTCTCCAAGTATGTGAAATCTCTCCCAAATCTCTCTATGTACCTTCCTTAGTCGAAAGCAATCCAAAAACCAAAGGAGAAAACCCAAAGGAACCCTCTTGGACCGGAACCCTCTTGGTCCGGAACCCTCTTGGACCGGAACCTCTTGGTCCGGAACCCTCTTGAGAGCCGGACAAATTCGCATCTTCGGACCTCCCTTAGCTTCGGAGTCCTTCACTCCGGAATGCTCTTACCTCGCACGTCTCGGAAGACCTCGCCCCGGACAGCCTCGCACTTCGAAAGCCTCTGATCCGCTCCGGAAGCTGCTGACCCCGCACTCCCCACTCCGGAACCATGAATGAGCTTCGTAATTTGCACATTGGCTCCAGAATTTGGCATGTTGACTACGGAACCCTCGCAGGTTCGCATCCTTCTCCCGGTTTTCGACCACTTTTGCGTTTTAAGCTCGTTTTTCATGATTTTCGCGTGGGATTTTCACTCAAACTTATATTTTGACATATAAGACCATATATATTCATATTCTAATCACATTTTGGGGGAAATCTCAACTTAAGAACAATATCTAGTGGGTGAGATATTGAGTTAGAGTGTTGATTTTTCCATGAAGTGTGACTCAAGCTAACCCCCATACTCACATAGGACAACCCTAAATCACTATTCATCCATACCTAGTCAACTATTTGTTCTCTCACACCTCTCCTCCAGCTGGTAACTTGATCAAAAGTTGGAAACCCCCATCGCTCCTTCCACTTTACTCACTCTCTCAGCAAGAAACAAACACTTCTCTCTCATTTCCTTCTCTAAGAACTCGAGACTCCAAGGCTGCCTTTGAGCTTCTCACCCTCATTCAGTAAGTATTCTCATCCTACGTTGAACATTCTTCACTCCTTCACTCAGATTATGAATCTCTCATAACAAATGTCACCATAATTGTTCTTAGATCTTCAACTCTCCAAGCTCCTATCAAGTGTTCTTGACTTGGAAACCCTTTCTCTTCAGCATACATCTAGGGAAATCAATCAAGGTGATTTCATACCCCTACATTTTCATGTTTTCTTCTAGTTTTAAGGGGGGGGGGGGGAATACAAGTTAACACATCAAAAACTTAACTAAGCTCAAACAACAGCTTTCATTAGAAACGTTGAGTCCCATTCACGGACTGTTTTGACTATCGTAAACTTAATATCTTTCAAAACTGTTTTATATGCAAGTAGTTCAGGTTTATACCTTTCTAATGGCTACTTTCACATCTCCATACGATTTTTCTACAATTTATGGTGGTTTTTATAAAACTGTCTATCAATTCAGAAACAAATCCGGACCAGTCTGTGAATATGAGCATTTTCACACAAGTTAGAGACTTCTAAAAATCATAACAAAAATTATGAATAAACTAGACACAATTACTAAACTCTCCGAGTTTACGGATTTAGTTTTCGGCTTCGTATGATTTTTCTATGATTTTTCTAAAAGACTGCAGAAAGGTTAAAAACTAGTTAACAGCTTACAATTTCCAAAACACTTTGTAACATGTTGAGCAAAGTGTTTATCTTTGATGACTTTATAATTTACATGTGTTTTCTGTTGAGTTACACTTAAATAACAGAAATTAGTCACTGAATTGTAAGAGTCCTTTATCATTACAAGTATACAAGAGGAAATATAAGGAGTATAGTTTATGGATTGTACTTCTCAAACATACTACATAAAAAAGGGATTTATTTCCACCACACAAAAGGTTTTACACTCAACCCACACGTAAACTCCTTAACGTAAGTTGTGAGACAATTATTCAATTGTACTCTTAGAGTACGGGTCAAAAAATTCCTGTAAGTTATAACCAGAATCTCTTGTAGGGAGAGCGTGATAATTGTATATAGATATGTATTGGGATTGACACCCCACACCTTGCTGCTAGCTACAGCGGGACCTGCAGGTCTACGGGTGACAAAAGTCATAGGATCTTGACGTCTGAAAAACGTTGTAGCAGGTTCATTCTAGTTATAGTATGGTTATAACAACTCACATAGGGAGTTAACAACATTTCAAGTTTACGGGAAAATGCTACTTTAAAAAGGGGTTTTATCTATCTAAAACTGCATATTTTCAGTTTTGGGATTTAAGACTACACGAATTTGTATAAGGAAAATATTAGATTTTCTTGGATACACTTTACAATTACAAACACGTTATAAGTACAAAATACGCACATACTTTCGGTCTTTGGATTTAAGGCTACATAACATTTTATAATGAAAATATTGGATTTTTCTTGTGTATTCATTTACATTTACAAACAAAGGTTTTTCCAACATTTCATCCAAAAGCTTATGAACTCACCAACTTAATTGTTGACACTCTTTCAAAACTACTTGTATTCTCAGGAAATCAGTGAAACAGGAAATCAACAGCTTTTGAGGATGGGACGTTAAATCGTCAAACATTTCATTTTGTCATCATAGTGTAGATGATTGTGAAACATGTAAACTCATACTGCGATGTAACTTTTTCAATTATAATTATGATGGTTGTATTTACTATGAGCACTATTATACTCGTTGTTGTGATACTATACATGAAGTCATTCCCACCCCCGGACGTTTCCGCCATCCTTGGTTTGGGGGTGTGACAGATTCATATTTCATAAACATATTAGTTTTTGTGTTCTAACATAGAATTGGTGATATATAGTTCAAAACCTTGAGACTTGCTAAAAGTGTCGAGTTCTTGAACCATTAGATGGAGTTCATAACTTTAAGCATATAAATCATTACATACATGCATAAACAAGCACTTATACTAAGATTTCACAAGACCCTTGACTTGTATTCTCCCCCAAAAACAATGAAAACCTAAAAGATAGGTGTATGAAGCTCATCTTGGTTTGATTTGGTGGGTGATTTGGTTAGATGTTGAGAGGTTTCAAGTCCTAACACTTGAAGAGTTTGATAACTCTTTGAACCTTGGAACTTCCTAAGAATATTAACACATAACTTCGTGTGTAAATATGATGAACTAACCAAGATAATATATATAGAATTACTAACCAAAACTTGAAACACTTACTAGGATCCATAAAATGCTTAAAAGAATTAAAACTTGAAGCTTGAATCCATTTGAGAGCAAGTTATGAGTTCACATGACGTGAATATGATAATTGGGATACAATGAGGAGTTTATAGAGAGTGACTTGAGTTTTTTGTGGGATGGGAGATGGGTTTTATGCTCAAAGAGGATAAGGGGGGTGATAAGGTGTGCTTGGTTACCTGGAGGATATTATGTGTTTACCCGTGAACACCTTGGAAATGGTTGAAATGTTGCATCATAAAGTCAAAGGCATTTGTCTTATTCACATCTTATGGTCGTAAACTCCATGGAATGGAGTTGTTCACGGCCTAAAAGCCTCCTAGGTTTGAGTTCACGCCTAGATGCCTTCTAGAAGAGTGTTCACGGTCTAGATACTTCCTAGGGAAGTGTTTATGGTCAAGGTTTGGAAATCTAATGTGTTTACGCCCTAGTATCCCATCTTGAAGGAGTTTACGCCCAACGCACTACCTAGGGGTGTGTTCACGGCCTAGCTTTGCTTTATTAGGGTGTTTACAGCCTAAGGTGGGGTTTCTATGGTGGTTCACGGCCAAGACCTCCCTTAGGGATGTGTTCACGGTTTAGCTTGGGTTCTTTTGGGTGTTTACGCTCCAAGGGGTCCATTAAGGAGGTTCATGGTCTAACTTGGTCTAGTAAAGGTGTTCATGGTCTTAGCAACTTAATTAT
Organism: Lactuca virosa; assembly: GCF_052849685.1. NCBI lineage: Eukaryota > Viridiplantae > Streptophyta > Magnoliopsida > Asterales > Asteraceae > Lactuca > Lactuca virosa. Next base: position 273,757,186 of record NC_136428.1, on the reverse strand, counting down.
GTTGGCCTTATAGTTCATATATTCAAGATTGCAACATATCACAAGTTCTTACATCCATATCTTGTGATTCTTAACCAAATCCATTTGTCTAGTTTTGCTTTGATAAACTTGTTTACTTTCAACGGTTTACCCTGCATGTGACTTTCAAAGTGTATACTTTCATGTACATGCACTAATGCACTAATGGTTTTCAAAGTTCTCAGTGTAATAGGGTTACCATTTAGTCCTTGCTTGATCCAAATATTTCGGGTTGTCACAGTAACTCCACTTTCAAAATACAAAAGGCGGTGAGGCTGGTAAGTGTGAAACATTTTAAAAACCGACCTCATTAGGAATCAAAGAGACATACTTAAACTAGTATTAGAGTGGGCGAGCCTGGTCTTGATTTGATGACAATGTCTTTTAATGTAGGACACATGTGATATACTCATTATATGTGTTGAAAATCAAACTAATAGACAAGCAAGGAAACTAACAAATAATATTGAGATATATATGTCGATTAGTTGCGAATAATAGATCCAATTATTATTAATATGATTAACAAGTTTCGTCCAGAAACCAGATTAATCCTTCTCAATTAGATCTTATTATAAGAAAGGTAGAAAGAGAGTGTCTTGTTAATGGACGAAATTAAAAGCAATACAATAATGTAAAACCGACCTGTTGACAGCCGATCTTGATCGTGGAATAACTGCACGGATCAGACTCCTGTCCTTAAAGGTTTTTACTTCGTTTCTATTGGATGTAAGCAACAGAGTAAAACCCCAGGATTTAATGTAGATCTATCTATTTTCCAATAGCATTTGAAATCAATAAACACAAAGCGAATACTCAGAAACTGGAAGAAAATCGCAGAGAGAGGGAGAGGGCTTCAAATTTTCGTGAGTGAGTAATACGGCTCCTAGGGAGTAGTATTTATAGGTGTCGAAACCCTAGAAGGCATGAAACGGGCCCTCATAGGCCGGCCCCTAGAAATCCTAGGGCGACGACTAGCTCTCCAAGCAAGACATTTTCTGATCCTTCCAGAATATCCCGACTTGTCCTCCACGAAGTCAATGGCGGTCAACCATTGACTGGATCGGTCAAACCGGCTTGACCCGAACTTGTAAAAAATAAAAACTCCTCAGCTCTCGGCGACCGATGCGTCATGCGAAGTGGAAAGTACGCATAAATCGCACCATTGCGCGCACTCGTGGCATCGACTAGTGGTAGGCTAGGCTAGGCACTCGCGTGGGCTTGACCCATTCCTTTGATCCACTAAAGCCTTTGATGGCCTATCAATGGAATAAGCTTGTAAACCCACAAAAGGTTTCTTCCTCCCACCAATGTGGGATACAAAGGAAATTAGCAACTCGCAATTTCTTTATATATATAAAGTTCCAACAATCCCCCACCAAGTTACAAAGTTTCCTTTCATTCAGACAGATGATGTCACTTAGGTGTCACAAATACTAAACCCTATTTTAATCAGAACAAACAAGAAGAGACCGATTCGATGGTATCCTTATAGGTTTAAAACACGAACCTTAATAACCTCTCCGGTTTACCCCCACACATCACAAGTTGTCTTTGCGTTCTCCCAAGCGCTAATATGGCCATGCGCTATAAACCCTTTTCATGACCCTTTAGAAGGTAAACCATTAATATTCACTTTAGGCGGAACCACCTCTAGATCATATAGGTAAAGTTTTACAACATCTTTGTAACGCCCGTAGATCCGGCCTAGTTAATTTAGAGACAATGAGTATGAAAAATAAGTATTTGATGGAAGATTATTTAGAAGGATTCATCTTAACCAATTTGTAGAATATTTCACAAGGATTCCGTACATATAAAGAATACCGAAATCCGAGTTATAACGAAGAAGTTATGGCTCGTCGAAGTTTCGCGACAAAACCGACACGGCACTACGCGACGTAAATAGTGAATCTATGATAGAGGACTTTTTGGCCTTAGTGATCTAAACACAAGTTTTAGTATACGTTAAACCGAGAGCGTGCATAAAAAGAACGCCCAAATCTGACTTCGTATGAGGAAGTTATGATTTTTCTAAGATTTTGCCTAGCAGTGCACGACCCGAAACTCGAATTTTAGATCGAGCGGTTTTTGGCCAACGCAACCTAAATGAGAATTGAAGATCTCATTAATAGGAACTCAACGACAAAAAGACAGACGAAAACGGAGTCTGTATGTAGAAGTTATGAATTTTACGCGGACATTTAACAGTGTAGTCACCTTCTACTATTAAATTTAAGATCGGTCGAGAACTAGCCGACGGAGTCAAAAGGAAAAATGTAGATCTTATTTTTACCTACGTGTGGATATAAAGAACGTCAAAAACGGAGCTCGTATGCGAAAGTTACGGATTTTAGAAGTCGGAAGTGTGCTATGCGAAAATGGGTGATGTGGCACAATCTTGGCCATTGTTTTCTCCCCAAGGCTTGCCACCATATGGTGACATGTGGCACCAAGTTCAGCCATATTTCACCCTATAAATAGAACCTCTCCCACCCTCATTTTCTTCACACCTTTCCCATTCTTTCTTCTCTCTACACTCTCTTTAAACCTCCCAAAAACTCCCCTAGCGCTAGAAGAAAGCCCTGGAGCGCTCGACGGCTCCGAGAAGAAGAACTTTCGGCTCGGAAGTCCTGCCCCTGCAAAGTCCGGCTTCTAGCCAAACCCCCTCGTAGGTAAGATACGCCTACCTAATTTTTAATATAGCTTTTATTTAAATATAGTAACGTTATTAGGACCTTATAATAATTATTTGAGCTATTATTATGGGTTATGTAAGTGTCGTTATAATATCTTTTTAACTACTCACGGTACGGGGAATCTGGTTTAAAGGGCCGCATAGGGTTGTTGGATTTCAGAAGTGCTATATGGCAAAATGATCCTACCCTCCGGTGTTTTATGTCTGGCCCCTGTCTGTACATAGTGGTTGGAAAATATTGTTTAAACACTTATATAATAATAATAATGATAAGACTAATAATTAGTCACAGTAAATATTAGACTAAAATTTAGCGATAATAATGCTAGGTTTCTGAAGGGTTTTGAGCATTCTAACACTCCTATGGTGTATATGCAACCCTAGAAACCTTGGATCTATGTTTTACTATGATACATGCAAATTTGATTTCCAAGGTTCATAACCTATCTAGCATAGCATGGGGAACTTTTAAACATAAATGCTAGATGTAGAACATACCTTATGTTGTTTGGATTCCTTGAAAACCTTGTGAGCCTAGCACCTCAAGTGTGATGCCTCAAATGTCTCACACAACACCACAATACTTGGAATAACCTTGAGAGAAGTTCACTAACACCTCAAAATCGGCTAGCCCTCTTTCTTGCTTGTACAAGTGCCAATTTTGCTAGTCTAGGGGTCTTTATATAGTTGTGGCACAAGTAGGGTTACACCATGTAAACCCTAATTGTCATGGCTTTCCATATTCCATGATCCATGGGTTTGTCACCTCCATGGACAATCCATGGAGCACCTTATGGGTTTTAGCTCAATCCAACAAACCATGGATCATTAGCCCACTATACAAGAATGAATGATTTACACAATCAACCCCATATATTTAATTAGTCTCTTTTTGATCACTTAATTAATTCCAAATTAATTCTTTGATCAATACTAATTAAATAATATTATTAATAAATTAGAACTTATAATATATTAATATACCTTAAGTGTCATTTCTCTCATTTTGGTCTATCCAAGTGTTGCAATGCCATGCAACCCAAATGGACCATGCCAACCGGGTCAAGTACATACCAGAAATAGTTATGGACTTAGACACCTTATCCAACAGTCTCCCACTTGGATAAGTCTAATAACTATAACTACAAGTATGACTTCAGGAACCGATCAGCAATCATAGCTCTTTCAAGGTCTCGCGGAACTGAGATGATGATGATACGCCATTTAAGATAAGTGATCATATAATCCTCTATTCTAGATATCAGCCGGACAAATACATGGAACAATGTCTTACTTATTGTCCAGTAGTTTGTTTCTCGATTTCCGATTTGTTTGACATAGAACTTAATTGAACACATCAACTTAGTTCTGACCGGGCCCGGTACATGGGTCAACACAAAATCATCGAGGGGCCCAGATATCGCTTCTAATCCAAGAAGGAACAGATAAACTTCGACTCATATGCTTGTTCTACTACTTGTTGAATTATACACAAAGGCACGTTTTATAACATCAAGTTATCAATGCGTTTTCATAGAATCAATGTATAACCAACTCATAGGCAACAACTCATATCTCTAGGTTTGAAGATTTATATGATATTACCATCTCATGATCAGTCGAGATAAATTCCATGAAGTGATACAAGTGAGCGTGGGTTGAATCCAATACTCAGAACTTATGAGCACTCATGACTGTTGCAGCAACACTTTGCTATGTCCAACATCTTAGACATCTACAAGCCAACTCATGACAGTCTTGATTCATATATACTTCCAACATACGACCGACTGTGGAGAATTTGAATAATATGATATACCATAACATCATTATTCTGGAAGTCAAAACATGCAAAATGAAATGATAGTAAACGATTGACAAAAGATAGCAACACTTTACTCATAAATAAACAACAACTTTTATTCATCATCAAATGTCAATTACACTTTACACATTTCAAAACTATCTAACTACTAAAACTAATATCATCCTTCAGCCCTATGCGCCTCGCATGCTGGAGATGCTTAACCCTACCCAATCCCTTCGTGAGGGGATCTGCTGGGTTCTCATCCGATGATACCCTCTTTGCCACGAGGAGTCCTTCTTCTATTCGATGTCTGATGAAATGGTATTTTCTGTCGATGTGTCTGGATCTCCCGTGATCCCTTGGTTCCTTGGCTAAGGCAACTGCACTTTCACGATCACAGAAAATCTCCATAGGCTCCTTTATAGCTGGTACAACCCCAAGGTCTCCAATGAAGTTACACTTAAAGCTAACTATACTCCCACTAGCCTTGACATATACACAGGAATCATCTTCGCTCCTCGAAAAGCCAAACTCTTTGACTTTCTTATCGAAACAGAGATTCCATCTGCGAGGTGCTTGCTTTCAATCCATAGATGGATTTCTCAAGCTTACACACTCTATTAGGGCACTCTGTGCTAGCACTACCCTCTGGCTGACTCATGTAAATATCCTCAACCAACTTTTCATTAAGGAAAGTGGTTTTGACATCCATTTTCCATATTTCATAGTCATGAAATGCAGCAATGGCTAGCATAACCCTAACAGACTTAATCTTTTCTACTGGTGAAAAGGTCTCATCATAATCAACTCCCGGAGTTTGAGAAAAGCCCTTTGCAACCAGTCGCCCCTTATAAGTGTGTACATTACCATCCATGCTGGTCTTATTCTTGAAGATCCATTTGCACCCGACGGTCTTCCGACCTGGTACATTGTCAACCAAGTTCCAAACTTGATTGTCATATATGGACTGTATCTCGTTGTCCATAGCCTCTTTCCATGTAGCAGCCTCAGGGCCTGCCATGGCTTCCGTGTAGATGCTAGGTTCATCCAGACTTACCAGTGTATTATCACTAATAAGTGTATCACCTTCCACAGTAATATGGAAACTATAGTAATGCTCAGGTGCATTCCTAACTCTCGTGGAACGCCTCAGAGGTACAGACTCTTCTGTCGGATCAACAGGAGTTTCCTCCTCAGGTTGATTGCTAGGGTTTGAGGTTCCTTCACCACTTGACTCTAGAATTTCTTCAGGGTCAATTTGCCTCCCACTGTTTCCTTGGCTTATGAATTCTCTCTCTCGAAAGACTCCTCTCCTTGCTATAAAGACCACATTATCACTGGGATTTATGTGGGTAGCCGATGAAAATACACCTCTCACTTCGAGGTTCGAGTTTATCGTGAGTCTCGCGCCTCACGAAAGCCTCGCAACCCCAAATCTTGATGTTGTCCAGATTGGGAACTTTTCTAGTCCACATCTCGTGAGGTGTTTTGGAAACCTTCTTTGTAGGGACTAGATTAAGGATATGGGCGGCAGTCTCTAAGGCATACCCCCAAAATGAGATTGGTAGCGAAGCTCGACTCATCATGGAATGAACCATATCCAACAAGGTCCGATTGCGCCTCTCAGCTACACCATTCAACTGCGGTGTCCTGGGAGGTGTCAATTGTGAGACAATCCCACATTCCTTAAGATAGTCAAGCAACTCTATACTAAGATACTCACCACCTCGATCGGATCAAAGCATCTTAATATTCCTGCCCAACTGATTCTCCACTTCTTGTTTAAACTCTTTGAACTTTTCAAAGGTTTCTGACTTATGCTTGATTAAGTAGAAATATCCATATCTACTAAAATCATCAGTAAAAGTCACATAGAAGCGGTTAGCATCCCTTGTGGCGGTTCTGAAGGGTCCACATACATCTGTGTGTACAAGATCCAACAAACCTTCACCCCTAACACAAGTACCAGTGAAGGGTGACTTTGTCATTTTCCCAAGCAAACAAGATTCACAACTATCATCTGACTTTAGGTTAAATGACTCCAAGACTCCATCCTTTTGGAGTTGGCCTATGCGTTTCTTGCTTACATGTCCAAGACGACAATTCCATAATGATGCTTTATCCAAGCTAGAGGAAGAATCAACACACAACACATTATTTCCTAGATTATCTACAACCGACACAGTTTCATACACACCATCACAAGGTAATGCATTAAAATAAAGAACATTATTAAAGAAAGCATTAATACCACCACATTCATTATCAAACGAAAAGGTAAAACCGTGTTTGTACAAACCATGAAAGGAAATAATATTTCTTGCCATTTCAGGTGAGTAACAACATTTATTCAAATCTAATGTTAACCCACTTCTTAGCAACAAAGAATAAACTCCAATCTTGGTGACAGGTGTAACTTTCCTATTTCCCATGATCAAGTTTATCTTCCCATGCTCCACATTCTCACTTCTTCTTAGTCCCTGCAAATCAGAACATATGTGAATACCAAAACATGTATCAAGGGCCCAAGAATTAGAATAGGGTGAGTTATTATACAATACAGTGTATATACCTGCATGGTTGGGTTTTATTTTCCCATCCTTAACATTTTGCAGGTACTTCGGGCAGTTTCGCTTCCAGTGCGACTTTTCATGGCAATAGAAGCATTCAGCCTCTTTAGGGTTGGCAGAAGGAATGACGAAACCTTTCTTGGTTCCACTTGAAGAGGATCCATCAAGGGACTTTCCCTTGGTACCCTTCGAAGGGATCTTCCTCTTCTTTCCTTTGCCTTGCCCGATTTCCAAGATAGGGGCCGCGGTAGGAGTAGGAGTAGTAACAACCGACTTACCTTTAAGACCATTTTCTGCGGTCTTCAATAGTCCTTGAAGTTTGCTGAGTGTAACTTCCTCCTTGTTCATGTGGTATGTCATGCGTAATTAATCATAACATGAAGGTAAGGAGTGCAAAATGATATCAATTGCCAACTCCTCTGGGAAGTTCACATTTAGTTTCAGCAAACGGTCCACATACCTTTGCATTTTCTGCATGTGGCCCGTGATGGGTTCACCATCCTTCATCCTGGTTGTTATCATGGAGGAGATGATTTCATACCGCTCTTGACAAGCACTCTGATGGTAGCAGTCCATCAAGTCCTGGTGCATCTCAAAAGGGTAGAAGTCCTCATAGGACTTTTGGAGCTCGGCTGTCATTGTGGCCAACATGATACATGTCACTTTGGTGGCATCTCTCTCATGTGCCTGGTATTTAGCGATCTCCTCAGGAGTAGCAGATGACTCATCGAGTTCCTTAAGCTCCTTGTCGAGGACATATTCCTTGTCCTCATAACGAGTGACCATCCTGATGTTCCTGATCCAATCCAAAAAGTTCGATCCATCAAAGATGACTCTCCCACAAAGGTTCATGAGAGAGAAGGAGCCGGTAGGATTTGAGCCAGAAGCAACATTGTTGGAAGACATCTGAAAAGAAGAAAGACAATTTTAGATTAGATATAAAGATAGTCCTTAATAAAACACCCAAATGTAATATTAAGGCTAGGACCCAACACAATATTTTATAACTTAGAATAGGGATGTCGTAATCCAGGCCATAAAATATTTGAAGGTAGGTGAATGATGATTCACCAATTTCCACCATGAAAAACGAAATAAATTATTAGGTTTTAATTGTTTTTTTTAAACTCCTAGATTCTTTGAGATTCATTGAACTTTTCAATGGCATGTTTCAATCTCGAGTGTGCCCTTCAAGTTTTGTGACTGGGATGCTGAGGATCACAAAACAAGGTGTGAAGTAACCATGCAACTTACTAGGTACCCTTAATGTTTATCACTCAATCGATGTGCCGATTAACCACACGCGCTCCACCAACCTATGATAAACCTTAATTCACCCTTTACCTACCTTGTTAAGTTCAGGTTAGTGTGTCGGTTAACCACACACGCTCCACTAACGACTTAAACAAAGTGCAAAGTGTAGTTTCATGGGTTAGCACCTTATTCACATTTTCCTAAAGTAACTAAGATTGGGAATTTATAAAAACATTTAGTTACTTTACATTCATCATACATTTAATGAGGATTTAAAGTCCTTGTCCTACTCGTTCGGCTAACGACCCTCCACCAGTCAAGGAAGCAGTGGGTGAGAGTGGACACCCATTAAGCTGCCATTTTATAGGCAACAGCCTTATACCCCCCTTATAGACCGGCTTCGTGAATGAGGCCTACTAACGGTAAAATGACTTGATCTTATACATACATATATATATATATATATATATATATATATATATATATATATATATATATTATTAATTTATAATATTATAAAGTATAAGGGTTGAATTTTAACTTTTAAAATTCTAGGGGTTGGAACTAAAGTTTTTTAAAGTGACTTTACATGTTCCAAAACTTGAGGGCAAGTTTTGTAACTTTCAAAACTTTTCGTCTTTCATAACTTATGAGTTAATGGATTAATAAAATGAGAGAGTTTTCATTTTATGTAACCTATGTGACTTTAAAAAAGTGACTTTTGGTAATCCATAACTTGAGGACAAATTATGGATTCCATTAAAACACATCAAGATCAAGAATTAAACTAACAAGCAAGTTACAAATAATTCTTATGATATTCTAAACTCATAAGTTCATGAATGTTCATATCAACAATTTCAAGAATCATAAATAAACCATAAAAAACTTGAAATTTTGATAATAGCCATTGAAAATGGATTAGCATAACCATTACACCATCTAAAACAAGTTTTATAGCACCAAAACAGTTTAGGGTAATGTTTCTAGTCCATTTCCAGCAGCAAAACTGGAAAATCTGCATTCAGGGGCTCCTACTCGTCGAGTGCACGAACTTACTCGACGAGTAGGATGAATTAACTCATGGACTCGGCGAGTTCATGCTGCAGAATGCAGAAAACTGAGTTTTTTCCAACAAGTTTGCATCAAGTATCAAATAAACAAGCCTAGGCTCTGATACCACTGAAGGGTTTTGAGCATTCCAACACTCTTATGGTGTACATGCAACCCTAGAAACCTTGGATCTATGTTTTACTATGATACATGCAAATTTGATTTCCAAGGTTCATAACCTATCTAGCATATCATGGGGAACTTTTAAACATAAATGCTAGATGTAGAACATACCTTATGTTGTTTGGATTCCTTGAAAACCTTGTGAGCCGAGCACCTCAAGTGTGATGCCTCAAATGTCTCACACAACACCACAATACTTGGAATAACCTTGAGAGAAGTTCACTAACACCTCAAAATCGGCTAGCCCTCTTTCTTGCTTGTACAAGTGCCAATTTTGCTAGTCTAGGGGTCTTTATATAGTTGTGGCGCAAGTAGGGTTACACCATGTAAACCCTAATTGTCATGGCTTTCCATATTCCATATTAGACTAAAATTTAGCGATAATAATGCTAGGTTTCGTTGAAGGAAAATAGAATCGTTAAAAGTGAAGCGCTGTCCGAGTTTGGAATCATCACTTTAACAAGTGAGTGCATAGTTACTTTCATCTTACACATAGATATGAAGTATTTTATATAAATTACGTGTTATGTGTGCATATTGTCTGTATACTTGTTATCTATGCCGAACGAACGATTTTATACATGTTTTAAATGATTTAAACTGTATATGTATTTTATATCTACGAAAATGTTTGGTAAAACATGGGTAGATGAATGATGAGAGATGAAAGATGATATGAGTGAACATTGGCAGCTATAGACTTAGTGCCCAATAATTAACATCGGCAGCTATGGACTTAGTACATATTAGATAAATGTTGGTAGCTATGGACTTAGTACCTGATAGATAAACGTTGGTAGCTATGGACTTAGTACTTATTAGATAAACGCTGGTAGATATGGACTTAGTACCGGTTTGATAAACGTTGGTAGCTATGGACTTAGTACCTATTGGATAAACGCTGGTAGCTATGGACTTAGTACCTGTTAGACAAACGTTGGTAGCTATGGACTTAGTACCTATTAGATAAACACTAGTAGCTATGGATTTAGTACCCGATGAATGAACTTTAGCAGCTATGGAATTAGTGCTTTACGAACGAGCATTGGCAGCTATGGACTTAGTGTCTGTTATACAAACCCTGGAAGTAATGGACTTCGAAATGAACGGATGCAGGATAGATGATTCTTAGGGTAGATCCTTAAGAGTAAAGAAGATAACGGGGATGGGTAATTGGGTTGATTGTTTGATGTTTAAACATAATAATTACATTATTGTGGGTTGAAAACCCTATGTACTCACCAGGTTTCCCAACCTGACCCACTCAAGCTTATTTGTATCACAGGTATCGATATGAAGCTACTTTACACTGAGAGATTTAAAAGAGATGTAGATCACTAGTGTAAATGAATGTAAGTTCTGTTTATGCTTATGTTTCTGTATTAACGATGACATCCCAATGTTTTAAAATGAATAAAATAAATTTCTTTGGAAATGATTTGATAACGTATTTATCATGTTTTTCTGGGAACATTTTTTAATAAAAGGACACTCTGATTTTTATAAAGCATAAACAAGATCGGTCTTTTCTGGCCGTGAAAATGGGGACGTCATAATCTTCGTTGCTTAGATGTCTCCAAAACTTTGTTAAGAGTCGTAACTCAACCTCGTTCTGGGCAACGACATACTATCCTACCTCACATGGACCTGTCATTAATCATAGTACCTTCTATCGTTAGTGACTTCGTTGTTACCCTTTAAACTTGAGAATTAGGAGCACTAATGTCAAGTTGGATTTCCATCACTAAGCGATTCTATTATGGTTTTATACCCATGACTCTCGTGGTAGATATAACCAAATCTCTCGTCAGAGGTTTGGTAAACGGATCTTCCAAGTTCCTACTTGTCTTGACATAGACAACCTTGATGGTACCACTTTCAATTAGTTGTCTCATAAAATTGTTTCTCAGACCTACAAGTCTCGACTTCCTATTATATACCGCATTATATACTTTAGACAGTGTGGCCTCACTGTCACAGTACATGGGTATTGAAGGCATTGGAATATCCCACAGACGGATATCTAGAAGTAGATCTCGAATCCACTCTGCCTCTTTTCCCATTACTGCTAAGGCAATTAGCTCCGCCTCCATCATTGAATGAGCTATGCATGTATGTTTCATGCTCGCCCAAGAAATAGCACCACCAGCTAGAGCATAAATCGAACCACTTGTGGATGTTGAATCAATAGTCTGATCAACCCAGCTAGCATCAGAATAACCTTCAAGTATTACGTTAGATGACGAATACGTCACTCAAAGTACTTGTCCGTTTCAGGTATCCCAGTACTCTACCCACTGCCTTCCAGTACTCCGTCCCTGGATTAACAGTATACTGACTTAGTTTGCTTACAGCGAATGCAATGTCAGGTCGAGTGCAGTGAGTAATATACATCATGCTTCCAACTACACTAGCATATTCTGGTTGAGCCACTACTCGACCAGAATTCACATTTAGCTTCACACTTGAATCAAAAGGAGTGTTGAATTCCTTAATGTTCAAATACTGAAACTTTGTTAGAATTTTCTCTATATAATGAGATTGACTCAGAGAAATATAACCGTCTGTCCTTTTTGTTGGATTAATGTCTAAGTCCATAACTATATTTGGTATGTACTTGACCCGACCCGGCATGGTCCATTTGGGTTGCACTTCACCGGCATAATTTATATAGATAGTCTTTTGAGAATAGTATATTTATGATTTATATTAATATATTATAAGTTCTAATATATTAATATGGAATCATATTATTTAATTAGTATTGATCAAGAATTAATTTAGAATTAATTAAGTGATCAAAAAGAACTAATTAAATATGGACTCTTATATATATGGAATGGGCCAAGTTCATTTAGGTTGGGCTAAGCTTTCATGGATGGTCCATGGAGCTTTTAACCCATGGATCCTATGTAAATGAAAGGTCATGGGTATTAGGGTTTACATGGATGTAACCCTAATCCTCCATAATATATAAAGGGGTCATTGGCTCACAAAATTGGAACAAGTGTGTGAAAATAAGAGTGGGCCGATTTTAGTGTGCATACATATTCTCTCAAGTTCTTCCAAGGTGTTTTGGTGATTTGTGATTCAATTTGAGGCTTCCACACTATTGGGGCTAAGCTCTTAAAGCTTGAAGACATCAAGCTACATCAAAAGGTATGTCATCTAACTAGAACTTTGTAGTATAGGTGCTTCATAATATGCTAGTTAGGATGAAACCTTGGAATAGTTAATATTTGCATGTATAATAGAGAAAACATAGATCCAAGGTTTATAGGGTTGCATGTACACCATAGGAGTGTTAGAATGCTCAAAACCCAACAGTGGTATCAGAGCCATGAGTTGTTTTCTGTTATATTGATGCAAATGTTTTATTTTCAAGTTGAAAAAAAGGAAAAAAAAACATGACGTTTGTCAAATTTTAAGATGGTTACTTGTTTTGTGAAAAAACGAATTATTTGTAAAATTTGAATCATTTGTTATATGAGTTGAATTAGGTCAAATTTAGTAAAAGATAAAATGATATGATTAGTTTATTAGTTTTAAAAGTTTGATCTAAATGTTTTAAGGAGTTACATATTTTGTCATAAAATTTTGGAGCTCAAAAGTTTTTTTTAAAAAAGTTGTGATCTTAAGGGTTTTTGAAACTTCCATAAGTTATGGATATGAAAGTTTTTTTTTAAAAAAAAAAATTTTTGATTCAAAGTTTTTATGGAGTTACAAAATTTGGTGTTAATGTTTTAAAGAATTCCATAACTTGTTCTTAAGTTATGGAACATGGAAAGTTTCATCATAAAACACCATTAATTCCATAAGTTATGGAATCCAAAGGTTTTCAAGAATTACAAAACTTGCCCTCAAGTTTTGGAATTTGAGAAAAGTTTTTTATGAAAAAAAGAATTGAATTCTAAAACTCTTGGGTTCATAACTTAAACAATTAATTAAATGGTTTTAATTTTGAGTTTAATAATTGGAATTATGATGTTTTGTTGAATAGTTCAAATTAACTCTTATGGACTTTATTAATAGTTAATTAAAGCGTTTAATTAAAAGATGATTATTAATCCATAAATATATGGTTTGAGTTTAATTAAATTAAAAGTCTAGTTTAATTAATAGATCAAACCACCAAGTATTTTAAATGTCTAAAATACACCCTTATACTATTATAATATTAAAAGTTTAATATATTATATGTATAAGAGCAAGTCGTCTTACCATTAGTAGGCCTCATTCACGAAGCCGGTCTATAAGGGGGGGTATAAGGTTACTGCCTATAAAATGGCAGTTTAATGGGTGTCCACTCTCACTCACCGCTTCCTTGACCGGTGGAGGGTCGTTAGCCGAACAGGTAGGACAAGGACTATAATTCTCCCTTCATTATAAGTATAATGATAAATACTAAGTAACTAAACACTTATAAATTCCCAATCTTAGTTACTTAGGAAAATGTGAATAAGGTGCTAATCCATGAAATTACACTTTGCACTTTGTTTAAGCTGTTAGTGGAGCGTGTGTGGTTAACCGGCACACTAACCTGGACTTAACAAGGTAGGCAAAGGGTAACTTAATGTTTATCATAGTATCGTTGGAGCGTGTGTGGTTAACCGGCACATCGATTGAGGGGTAAATATTAAGAGTACCAAGTATATTTGCATGGTTACTTCACACCTTGTTTTGTGATCCTCGGCATCCCAGTCACAAAACCTGAAGGGCACACTCGATATTGAAACATGCCATTGAAAAGTTCAATGAATCTCAAAAGAATCTAGGAGTTTCAAAACCAATTAAAACCTAATAATACATTTCGTTTATCTTGGTGGAAATTGGTGAATCGTCATTCACCTACCTTCAAATATTTTATAGCTTGGATTACGGCATCCCTCTTCCAAGTTATAAAATAGTTTGTTGGGTCCTAGCCTTAATATATCATATTGGGTGTTATATTAAGGACTTAAATCAACTTTACGTGAATTTCTCCCATTGTTGATGTCTGGTTTAGACAACAATGATCTTCCCAAACCAAGCTTTCCTAATGAATATGACTTCCCGAGTTTGGCTCATGGAAGTCATACTTCTCTTCCTCCACCTCCTCCAATTATTCTCCCTAACCCACAAGTTCAAGGTCACTCAAGCCCTAATGGCAAGCAAGGTCTATGTGTGATCACATCTTAGAGATGAAGTCACATATTGACAAGCCGGGAGAGTTGGGTGTCAAAGTCTTGAGAAAGTTGGATGTTCAATCACTTTCTAAGTCACATAGTGAGTTCCTTTAGGACTACTATGAAACAGCTATGACATGAACCTTAATGATCATATCTATTTGCTTGGTGCTGCTGAATCAGCAATGATTTGGAACGATAGTAAAGCAAATTTGATTAGAAGATCAACTTCCCAAAAACTTTATGGACAGTGACAATGGTGACACTGGAAATCCAGAAAAAGCATTCTATTCCCAATGGAAAGGGATTGACCATAGTCAACCCGGTTGACCAAATGGTAAAGAGAAAGGCTAAGTCTGAGATAGCCCCATTACCAAAGGGTCCATATGTTTATTTTTCCAAAGGAAGGGGCGTTGATTTCAAAGCTGCCAAATTTACCTAAGGATGTTAAAGTCAATAAGTTTGACTCTACATCAGGTAGAGCCCATTATCTAACTCTGTTAAGTTCTATTCTGAGATCCTCATTACATGATGTGACTGGGTCACATGTTGATGTTAAAGGAAGTATATGTTGATTCTGATCGCGAAGGTGGATTTTTGATCGCATCAGAATTTTGAGCAGTTTCTTAAGAAGTTATGATATATTGCTAAGGAATAGATAACAACAATTTTCCATGTGGATTGTAAGGATAAGTTTTTCCGCAAAGTTTTAAAATAAAAGAAAATTGTTTAATTTTATTTATTTGAAGTATCCTTACAATGGAATTTGTGGAAAATTGTTGCTTATATGATTCCACTGACAGGAATATTGGAAAATGGATTTGATTCTTTCATTTGTGGTAGTGTCTAAATTTACCAAATCAGGAAAGTTCCTCATCACCCAAGTTTCAATTGGACCGAAACTTGGAATCATGCAAGTTGAATAGTATGATGAATGAGAACTTTCAAGCATTGGAAAATCAAGACTAATTACTTGTTCACATGGATGTGTGAGTCAAGTGAAGGACTAAAGGGATCGAGTACACATTCTTGTGCACTGGTCATGTCCACCACAAAGCTCGTTAAGACTATTTGATTTACTAAAGTTTAGTAAATATGGTTATACTTACAAGTTTAAGTATAATTCTGAAACATTGGAAAAGTCTCAATGTATGGCAGAACGAATGGGAAGAATCAAATTAGGCAGAAAGATAAAAGTTTCTCAAATCTGAAAAGATGGGAGAGTACTTTAGTATCATGTTTGTGATCATCTTAATGATTTAGAAATCATATCACAATTAGTCCTCTAAAGGTCATCTTAGTGCATTCTTATGACTAAGAAGAGGAGTCATGAATTGTTGAAATGGTTAGATCGGGAAGATAAGTCATACTTCGTTCCAAAACAATTCTTAGAGTCATACTCCAAGATTGTAACTTGAGTGACATATCTTAAAGAAAGGTTTAAAACACTTGTCAAATGTAAGAGTAAAAGTGTCCTACTCTTGTACATTAAAATTGGTAAGTTGTGATGTTTTGGATAAAACAAAGACCAACTAAGGCCAATTGTGTGAAGTGTTTGTCTTGATAAAGAATCCGCACTATCTCTTGAATATTTGGAAAGATAGTCTTATATGTCAAGAGGATAGTGAGAGTCTTAAAGATCCTAAAAAGAATTTCAAGAACTAATCAAGAATAAAACCTGAGGTTCTTCACTAACACACGACTTGAGGTTTATAACCTATCGTGTTGACATATTCTGTGCCCATTCTAGTTAAAGTTGGCTTTGCATAGGAGTTCTGAAAGTTCTCAATTGGTTGCATAACAACTTGGAAGCAATGGCAGGCCCTGTACTGCCAGGTGGCAAGAAGTTAAGATTGCATAAGTTCAGTCCATATGAGTTTAGATTTGTCATTATCCTTGTCTTGTGACTATGGTTTTGACGATTCACATGGATAAGAACACATACACCATAAAATCTAAGGGTCATAAGGTTTCTCTCCGATTCATGAAAATGATGGTGAGGAAACACTTCCACCAAGTAGATTTGAAGCAGATGGCAAAAGGTCTAAACAATTGAGACTATGATTACGGCATCCCTTTTCATAGTTCTGAAATTGTTTAGACACACATGCATGCTATCTAAGGAAAGGTGTATGATTTTGATAAAGTTTTATCAAAGCATCTCGTATCAGAAATCTGAACTTTGGTAAGAAAGTCAATAAAGTATTGATTTCTAGAAGTCCAGCTCATTTCTGAGTACATGTCAAAGCTAGTGGGAGCATAAGTGTTATGCTAATAATCATCATGTTAGTGGGAGCATGATAATTATTGTTAGTGTTGCAAGTTAGCAATGTTAATTATAGAAAATAAAAGTTTCAATTCGTGAGGCTGCAGGGATTGAAAAAGTTGTTTTGCTATAATTAAGTGAGAGGATATACTTCATTTCAGTTCTAAAGGCTTAGATTGAGACCTTAATCATCTTTAGTCAAGAATATATATATGAATTTCATGTTAGATTGGTTCAACTTAAGAAAATTCTATATATTGCGTTCTCAAAATTCGATTATGATTACGGCATCCCTCTTCATAGTCAAATTTTGAAAACATGGCAAATAAAAATATTGTAGCAAAAGACTGGTCTAGAATCATGTCTTTATGTGAGACATCATGAATCGTGTACCATTTGCTTTGGGTACAGGATCGATTGCATGTGCTATAATATTTGTCATTTCTAAATTTTTCCAAATGCCCAGAGGCATTAAGAAGGGAAAAGGTCTAGAATTGGATATGACTAAAATGATTAAGCAATTGTCGAGGACAATCTGAGGTTTACCAAAGATTGGTTGCTCAGGGACAGTTGGAAGTATAGTGCTAATTTTGGAAGGACCATATTGACATATTCTGAAAAGAGGCATCTCTTATTCAGAAGTGATAGTCAAAATGAGAATATGGAGTTGTCTCCATAGGTGGAAGTTATCTGTGTAAGATTAGAAAACTTAATGCAAGAAGCATGTCCAAAGCAATGTACTTTGAATATGAGACTTAGTTTCCATGGAGTTGATCTCCATTGGAATACCTTATAATGATTGTTGACAAGTCTTTGTGACTTTGTACATATTCATTACAGGAGGGTCAGTGCATATAAGTTTAAAATCTAAACAGATTTCGATAAATGATAGGAATTTGAAATTCTCACATTTTTCGATAAGGATTTGGGAGTGTGAAATTAGAATCATTGAAATTATGTTCAATTGGTTTATTTCACAAAGTAAGGATCATAGACAAACATAGGGTGCATACTTGGTGTATGGCAAAGATATTGTTTAAGAAAAACATAGTGTACGTGCTTGGAGCATGGGACAACTGGTGTTTTTAATTCAAGTATAAAGTTGATAAAACCGAAACAATGAATAATGAGTAATCAGTATGGTGATAAATAAAAGTGTTTATTTATATTCATAGGGTTTGATACCATATTTGATTCATTTATTCTTGTGTTTCACTTTGCATGTTTTGACTTCCAGAATAACTAAGTCTCTCTTCCCGAATGATTAAGTTATTCAAACCATCCACAGTCGGTCATATGTTGGAAGTAGATATGAATCAAGACTGTCATGGGTTGGTTTGTAGAGGTCCAAGTTGGTGGACAAAGTGGTGCTACAACACTCATGAGTGCTCATAAGTTCTGAGTATTGGATTCAACCCGCGCTCATTTGAATCACTTCATGGATTTTATCACGAGTGATCATGAGACGATAATATCTTATATTCTTCAAACCTAGAGATATGAGTTGTTACTATGAGTTGGTTATACATTGATTGCACGAAAACGCATTTGGTAACTCGATGTTATAAAACGTGCATTTGTGTATGATTCAACAAGTAGTAGAACAAGCCATATGAGTCGAAGTTTATCCATTCCTTTTACCTTCGGGATAAAAGCGATATATGTGGGCCCCTCGATGATTTAGCGATGACACATGTGAGTGCTTGGCCAAGCCAGGACTGATTTGATTTGTTCAATCAGTCAGTCATCATAAATCGAAAATCGGGAAACAACAAATGGACAGAGAGAATGATTATAATCCATGTCTCAGTCCATATGATATCTAGAATGGAGGAATATATGATCTCTTATCTAATGGACAAGTCATTGACAAGGTCAGAGTTCGACAGCGGCTTTAAGAGCTACGATTGCCAGTTAGGTTTTGAAGTCATACTCAATAATAGTTTTAGACTTATCCAAGTGGGAGACTGTTGGATTAATGTCTAAGTCCATAACTATATTTGGTATGTACTTGACCCGACCCGGCATGGTCCATTTGGGTTGCACTTCACCGGCACAATTTATATGGATAGTCTTTTGAGAATAGTATATTTATGATTTATATTAATATATTATAAGTTCTAATATATTAATATGGAATCATATTATTTAATTAGTATTGATCAAGAATTAATTTAGAATTAATTAAGTGATCAAAAAGAACTAATTAAATATGGACTCTTATATATATGGAATGGGCCAAGTTCATTTAGGTTGGGCTAAGCTTTCATGGATGGTCCATGGAGCTTTTAACCCATGGATCTTATGTAAATGAAAGGTCATGGGTATTAGGGTTTACATGGATGTAACTCTAATCCTCCATAATATATAAAGGGGTCCTTGGCTCACAAAATTGGAACAAGTGTGTGAAAATAAGAGTGGGCCGATTTTAGTGTGCATACATATTCTCTCAAGTTCTTCCAAGGTGTTTTGGTGATTTGTGATTCCATTTTAGGCTTCCACACTATTGGGGCTAAGCTCTTAAAGCTTGAAGACATCAAGCTACATCAAAAGGTATGTCATCTAACTAGAACTTTGTAGTATAGGTGCTTCATAATATGCTAGTTAGGAAGAAACCTTGGAATAGTTAATATTTGCATGTATAATAGAGAAAACATAGATCCAAGGTTTATAGGGTTGCATGTACACCATAGGAGTGTTAGAATGCTCAAAACTCAACACTTTTCACCTTGATACCAAGAATTATATCAACTTCTCCAAGATCTTTCATCTTAAAGTTCGAGGATAGGTATTTCTTCATCTCAAGATTACCTTCTAGGTTAGTACCAATTATCAACATATCATCAACGTAAATACATATAACAACTATGTACTCGGATGTGTATTTGGAATAAATACACCTGTTAGCACTATTATGCTGGAATCCAAAAGCAATTACAATGGTTTCAAATCTCTCATGACACTATTTGGAAGCTTTCTTTAACCCGTACAAGGATTAGTCTACATACTTTGTTTTCTTGTCACGAAACAAAGTAAATCTCCTCCTTGAGATAACCATTTAAAAAGGCTGTTTTCACATCCATTTGATGAATATACAATCCTTTCAAAGCTATTATTGCTATGAGAGTTCTAATAGAACTAATCCTAGTAACTGGGGCATAGGTATCAAAATAATCGATCCTTTCTCGCTACCTATAGCCCTTAGCAACTAATCTTGCTTTATAGGCAAATATGGATCCATCTGAGTGATATTTTCACTTGAATATCCATTTGGATCGTACGGGTCTCCTCCCCTTATGTAGATCAGCTAACTCCCGAGTTCCATTACCCACAATTGAGTCCATTTCATCATTGATGGATTCCTTCCACAAAGGAGCATCTCTAGACGTCATGGCTTCAGTAAAGGTCTTAGGATCATCATCTAAGTTAATAGCAATGATGACCTCTCTTGTCACTTTCTTTTGTGTTCCTTCGACCAAATAAGAATAGAAATCATCTCCAAAACTTTTCTCTATTCTAGCCCTAGTACTTCTCCTTGGTTCCTCCCCAATAGGAGGAGGTGGGAGTATTTCTCGAGAAGTACTTGTAGGTGTTGTATGACTGGAGTTTTCATCATCCCTAGAAAACTTGTCCTTAAAGAATTCCACATCTCTGGATTCCACAACAACACCTTATTCAATATCTAATAACCGATAAGCCATGCTATTGTGAGCATATCCAATAAATATACTCTTATTAGCTTGTGCTCCCAATTTGGTTCGCTTAGGATGGGGGGGTCCGATAATAAGCAACAGACCCCCACATTTTCAAATAGTCTAGGTTTGGCTTTCTAGCTTTCCACAACTTATAAAGGGCTTGTAGGAATCACACGACTAGTGATCCTATTATGAACATATCAAGTAGTCAATAGTGCTTCCCCCACAGATTTTTTGGTTGACCCGATTGGTTAAACATACAGTTGACCATCTCACAAAGGGTTCGATTTTTTCTTTCAGCCAAACCATTCTGTTGGGGAGTATATGGTGAAGTTCACTCATGTTTGATTCCATTTTCTTCACATAATGTGTCAAACTCTTGGTTGAAATATTCTCCGTCTCTGTTCATACGAAGAATTTTGATGTGTCTTTCAAGTTGATTTTCGACTTCAGGCTTATACCGTTTAAATGCATCAAAGCTTCATCTTTTGATCTCAACAAATAAACATGTAGATATCGACTGGAGTCATCACAAAATGTGATGACATACCTTTTTCCTCCTCGATTAAGTATTCCATTTAATTCGCATATATCAGAATGAA
The DNA here is from genome assembly GCF_052849685.1 of Lactuca virosa. NCBI lineage: Eukaryota > Viridiplantae > Streptophyta > Magnoliopsida > Asterales > Asteraceae > Lactuca > Lactuca virosa. The sequence goes on along the minus strand of NC_136428.1, from coordinate 273,735,875 downwards.
TCAACTTAAGTAATGATGTATTTCTCTTAACTGATGGAAATGGTTTCTTAGTAAACTTTGATTTCACACAAGTTTCACATTTTTCAAAATATTTTGAGTCATATTTTAACATACCTTTAGTTTGCATTTTTTTCAATATTTTTAACATTAGTGTGTGCTAAACGTTTATGCCATAAAGAAATTGAACAAAAAGAATAACCAGAAAAGTTCACTTCATTCACATTAGTAACTAATCCACCAATTACATCATTACTAGCAACACAAGACACATCATAATACTCACACTAGCACTATTACTCTCAATACTTGACCCACTCGCACTACCCTCATCACTAAGGCACAAACGATACATCCCATAACTATTGTTCGCCTTCCCAACATATCTTCTGCCCTTAGTGATCACAATTTTGCCGTTCTCAAGCACCATCTTGAACCCACCCTTGTCAAACTTGCCAGTAGAAACCAACCCCTTCGAGATAGTAGGAACATGAAGAACATTGATGTGTGTGAAACGCACTAGTTTTAATCCTACTAACTTAGACACAAAATAAACACACGAAAGGCAGTGTACCTATCGATTAGTAATATAGTTCAAGCAAGTAGGGTATCGAACACAGGGAACGGTAAACAATTAAAATAAATGCTAATATTATCTAAATAAAACAAGTAATAGAAATGGGGGTTTTCTCTAGTTTTGCAAGACTAGAAACTTAAGCACTTAACTAACACTCAAACAAAACAATTAACAGCTAAAGCAAATAAAAATCAACTAAATTCAATAATAAAGGAGACTTCTGTTCAGGTTCGACTCACTTATTCCTATGGTTGAATTTATGGCAAGTGCAAAGGATTAATTTGTCATTGGCTACCGATTAATATGATTAGGTTCATGTTCACTATTACTAATCCTTAGAAAACAGATCAATTCAAATAGTGGCCAATGGGTTAAACTAATGAGTTTCCTAGTTTATTGATTCGGGTTAAGTAAGATTTGTAGTTAGCTAATTAAATTACTAATTCAATTAACTTCTTGTATGGTTGTTCGTCACACAAGCTCACACATTGACTTACCTATTTTCTAATTAACCCCTAGTTTCATGTTCACTATTCCTAGGCATATAATATTGTTTTCACATAAATTATATGAGACAAGCAATTAAGAGATGTTCATGCAACTTAACAGACTTGATAATTAACAGAAAATAGTTATTGTCAACACATGAGGATCTTTAACTAGCTTGACAAAACAAAATTCACCAAATTAAATAATACAAGCCATAAAATTCAAACCATAGTTATAAGTTTGTCTACCCTAAACAGAAGCAAAGAGTTTTTAGCTCATGTCTACAGCAATTAACAATCCAAAAACGAAATCTAATGATGTAAACATAGTTTATGCAAAAGATTAAGAAAAATTATAGTGTTTATTGCCTTTGATCTCTTTTAACTTGACTTCTAGGTTGAATTCTCGAAAACCAGAGCTCCAAGAACCCTTCTAGCCTCCAAAAATCATCCAAAGCTTCCAGAATTCGTTAGGGTTCGAATGAGAAGCGTTTCTATATATAAATTATGAAAACTAGGCCAACTCGACGAGTTTGTGACCCAACTCGTCGAGTTGGTCATTAAAATCCCATGTACGGCAAGTCAGCGTCGAGAATCGCGAACTTTCTGATCATCTCTTCTATTTGAGGCCAAACTCGTCGCGTTCTCTTGGAATCAACATTTTCTCAAAACATGAAAGTCGTCCAAAATTTTGTATAGTTTTCAGAACATTTTGAATATCATCAATCGGAGTTACGGTTCATGAGATATGGCCAAAACACTGACGAGGGGTCAAGCTGTCCAACAATATTCTTCTTTCTTCAAAATCCAAGATCCAAGCTTCCAATCGCCAATTCCACTTCCTTTTCCTTCCGAGCATGTCTTTATTGCTGAAAATGAAATTTGAAAACTAATTAAGCATCTTTTGTTCATTAAATGAGATAAAATCAACATAAAATATTAAGATAATGCATGAATTTTATAACTAAATATGCTCATATCAAAGGGTAACCCATTCACCACACGTGAATTTCAGACGAACATCACCTCTCCCTTGAACTTCAGCTCTGTGACCATCATCACAGACAACTACCGTTCCTGGTGGAATTGGATGATATGTGCCTTGTACTTGAGTTCCAGAGCACTCCATAGCTCTCTCGGATCTTTGACCTGCGAGTAAAGATCATAGAGCCGATCAGACAGTGAGTTCTTGATGTGACCCATACACAATTCTTTAGACTCTCTACGCAGAGCCCTTTACTTTTCCAGATCAGAGATGATTATTGGATCCATAGTTTTCCCCTAATTAGGAATTGGATCATCAGGAATTGGATCATCAGGAATTGGGGTCAGTTTTGGGTCCAAAACATAAGCGAGCTTCAGCACATGAAGCATGAACTTGACCTTGTCAGCCTAGCGGGTGTAGTTTTGACCATCAAATCGGTCAAGCTTGGTAAACTCTTGGTTCATGTAGTGGAGACTAGCAGTTGGGATTCGGGTGTCAATTAGTCTGATGAATTATAAACACAAGATAAAAAAACTTTAAGATTGTTGAAAATCAAACTAATAGACAAGAAAGGAAACCGACATATAATATTGAGAATTATATGTCGATTAGTTCCGAATAATAGATCCAATTATTATTAATATGATTACCAAGTTTCGTCCAGAAACCAGATTGATCCTTCTCGATTAGATATGATTATAAGAAAGGTAGAAGGGGAGTGTTTTGTTATTAGACGAAATTAAAAGCAATACAATAATGTAAAACCGACCTGTTGATGACTGATCTTGATTGTGGAATAACTGCACGGATCGGACTCCTGTCCTTAAAGGTTTTTACTTTGCTTCTATTGGATGTAAGCAACAGAGTAAAACCCCATGAATTAATGCACATCTATCGATTTTCCAACAACATTGGAAATCAATAAACACAAAGCGAATACTCAGAAACTGGAAGAAAACCGCAGAGAGAGAGAGAGAACTTCGAATTTTCGTGAGTGAGTAATACGGCTCCTAGGGAGCAATATTTATAGGTGTCGAAACCCTAGAAGGCATGAAACGGGCCCTCATAGGCCGGCCCCTAGAAACCCTAGGGTGACGACTTGCTCTCCAAGCAAGTCGTTTCCTGATCCTTCCAGAATATCCCGACTTATCCTCCACGAAGTCAACGACGGTCAACCATTGACCAGATCGGTCAAACCGGCTTGACCCGAACTCGTCAAAAATAAAATCTCTTCAGCTCCCAGCAACCGATGCGCCGTGTAAAGTGAAAAGTGTGCCTAAATCGCGCACTCGCGGCGTCGACTATTTCTAGGCTAAACTAGGCGCACGTGTGGGCTTGGCTCATTCCTTTGATCCACTAAAGCCTTTGATGGCCTATCAAGGGAATAAGCTTATAAACCCACAAAAGGTTTTTTCCTCCCACCAATGTGGGATACAAAGGAAATTACCAACTTGAAATTCCTTTATATATATATATATATATATATATATATATATATATATATATATATATATATATATATATATATATATATATATATATATATAAAGTTCCAACAATAAGTATAGTAGATAATACCATGTACTAAGTTTGAACCTTTTAAATTTATAATCTTGTCTTTCTTATTTAGTTTTCTTATTAAATAAAGTTCAAGGTAAGTACTCAAATTCAAGTTTAAATAATATTCAAAATAATTAATGAATATTTAGATTTATTTTTAATTAAATAATATTTCAAATTAATTACCAAATTTGAATATTCAAATTTAAACAATTAAGATAGTATTATAAAATAGAGGCTTATCCCCAGATTTTGAAAATCAGTCAAAATCCAGACAGGCGATCTGCGTCGGCCATGAACGTGTCGTGTTTGTTGATTACAATGTTTCTTTTGTTTTTCGATTTTTTTTTACCAAGTTGTGCTATTAACTAAAACCAATTAGGCTCTGATACGATTGTTGAGGATTTATTGCAACATGTACACTATCTAAAGGTAACAAAAACAATCTAAAAGATATACATGGTACACATGCATCCTATAATCTAGGTTTTACTAGTTATAATAACATACCTTAAAATTTAACAAAAGTAAGAATTACTAACCTTAGTATTGCTTGCTTGAGATATTGTGACTGCTAGTTTTTTGCAAGGATGAATGATCCAACGTAACACCCCTCTAATGGAATCAGATCCACAACACCAAAAGCAAAAAATGATTAAACTGAAGTTTCGGTTTATTTGAAAATCACCAAACCCTGGAAGAGAGGTTGTGATTTTCATCGAATGAGAGAGAGAGGGAGAGAGAGAGAGAGAGGGAGAGAGAGAGAGAGAGAGAGAGAGAGAAAAGATATATATATATATATATATATATATATATATATATATATATATATATATATATATATATATATGTATAGAGAGAGAGAGAGAGAGAGAGAGAGAAAGAGAGAGTCTGGACGATTTCTGAAAGGGGATTACTGACTCTGGGGTTTAACCCTAGCAATCTATTTATAGGCAGCAAGAGGAATTTTAGAAGGATACAAAATCCTGGATTTATCTTTGTCTTAATTAAACATGTCATATCCATATACAAGAGATACCAAAACTGTCCTTATGAAGCTCTCTAGGAGCTTTTTGAATATTCAAATTAATCCTTTTGATTAATTAATATTCAGACTCTTTACTTAATTAAATCATTCTTAATTAATTAACAAAATATTTTCTAATTAATTTATTAATTTCTTAATAAATTATCGTAGTAATCTCAACTTCCTTATGTTATTTAAGTCACGTGATCAACCCAAAATGACACTGCTATTATTAGATATATTAACAAAACAGTTAATGACATTGGACACTATTTCTAACTGTTACAACTTAAGATGTCTCCAAGAAAACCCACACCCGACTATTTCTTCTATATTTCTTCATTATGATCATGTTAACGAGATTTCGTAGGACCGAAAACCGGACCGGTATATAAGAAACGGTCCCGGGTAAAGTGGGTCTAGAACCGGAAACCAGGAAACATCAAAATGGGTCGGATGGAGCCGGATAAAGTGGGTCTAGAACCGGAAAACCCGAGAAAACTGAAATATTTTGGTAATTACTTAGTGGTTGAACTTTGAAAATTTTCAACTTTGATATCCCAACTTTGGGGGACCGTAAGTCATTGAATATTAAACCAAATGATGCAATTCTGCTTATCGATCAGGCACAGAAAAGGAATAAAGAAAATGGAACTGGAATCTCGTTATTTCATAATATTCTTGAAAAAAAAACCCCCTCACAAGTGCAGCGATTCTGCATTATTAATACTAGTTCCCGTTCCCAAGAAAAAGGAACTGAACAAACAACAAACACTAACTAATAGGGATTAACTTGAACAAAGAGATAAACTAACTAATAGGGATTAACTTAAACAAAGAGATAAAAAAAAGATAAACTTTGAGATTCCATCTTGGATTAGGCTAAGGCCCCTTTTAGCCACTATTATCCGGATCCTGATTTGACCCACCACCATTTGAATATCCAGACCCACCTGCATCATCCTCCCCCTCTTCGAAAGGACTCGTCCTCGAGTCCAACGAATCATCGACCTCTGGTAAAAACGGGGACAAATCAGACACGTTGAAAGTGGCCGAAACATTATAGTGTCCTGGAAGATCAATTTTATAAGCATTGTCATTGATCCTCTTTAAAACCCGGAATGGACCATCAGCTCGAGGTTTTAATTTTCCCCCACGACCAACTGGGAAGCGCTCTTTACTGAGATGCACCCACACCAAATCTCCTTCTTGAAAAACCACATGCTTCCTTTTTAAATTCGCCCGCCTCTGGTACACGATATTATTGTTTGTGATTTGCTCCTTCACCTGTCTATGGATCTCTTTGATTTGGGCTGCTCGATCAGCTCCCTCAGCACTAAAATATTCAGTAGCTGGAGATGGCGCCAAGTCCAGTGGGGTAAAGGGGTTCCTGCCATAGACAACAAGAAATGGACTCATACCGGTAGACCTATGGGTGGATCGGTTATAAGCAAATTATGCCTGGGGAAGAACCAAATCCCACTGTTTTGGGTTAGACCCCACGAGACTTCGTAAGAGATTTCCCAAACTTCGGTTCGTGACTTCCGTCTGTCCATCACTTTGGGGATGGTGGGCACTACTGAAATTAAGCCGAGAACCCAAGCGTTTCCACAATGTTCTCCAGAAATGACCCACAAATTTCACATCTCGATCGGAAGTCAACGTTTTTGGTATGCCGTGAAGTCGCACTATTTCTGCAAAATACAATCGCGCAATTTGACTAGCATCATAAGTTTTCGCACAAGGGACAAAGTGACTCATCTTCGAAAATCGATCCACAACTACCATGACTGAATCCTTCTGCCTCTGAGTGCGGGGGAGACCTACCACAAAGTCGATACTGACATCTTCCCACAGGCCATCTGACACTGGTAACGGTGTATACAAGCCGGCATTGGAACGATGGGCCTTCGTAACATGACACACCCGGCAGCGATCGACTATCCTTGTGACTGAGGTCCCCATCTTGGGCCAATAAAACCTTTCCTTGATCCATTGTAGCGTTTTGTCCCTACCGAAATGCCCCGCCAGAGCTCCTTGATGGCCTTCCAAAACAATAGCATCTCGTAACGAACACTGAGGCACACATAGTCGAATGCCCCTAAACAAGAAGCCATCATGCAACGAGTATCCATGGGTCGGACCAGTCCGACAACTTTCCCAGATGCCCGCAAAGTCTGGGTCATCAACATAAAGAGTTGAGAAACACTCAAATGCATCAACATGAACTTTAAGTGAGGTGAGCAATCCTCGTCGTCTGCTAAGAGCATCAGCCACAGTATTGGTGACCCCTGATTTGTGTTTAATGACAAAAGAGAAGTCTTGGAGTAATTCCACCCACTTAGCATGGCGCGGATTAAGCTTTTGTTGTCCCTGAATAAAACGTAATGCTTGATGATCAGAGAACAGGATGAATTTTGTATGCAAAAGGTAGTGTCTCCAAAACTCTAAGCTTCTAATAATAACATAGAATTCTTTATCATAGGTACTGTATTTCACTTTTGCATCACACAGCTTCTCATTAAAGAATGCTATAGGCCGCCCTTCTTGACTCAATACGCCCCCAATCCCAAAACCAGAAGCATCACACTCGACTTGGAACGTTTTCTGGAAGTCGGGTAAAGCTAGAACGGGAGCGCTGGTGATACTTTGCTTCAGCTCCTGAAAGGCGGTTGTGGCTGCGGGAGTCCACTGGAAGATTTTTCCTTTTAGGCACTCAGTTATGGGGGCTGCAATAGTGCTGAAATTACGGATAAACCGACGACAGAATGATGCTAACCCAAGGAAGCTCTTGACTTCATGGACTGTGGCGGGTATGGGCCAAGACACAACAGCAGCTATTTTCGAGTCATCCATCCTTATACCCCCTCCTGAGATGAGATATCCCAGGAATAAGACTTCGGGCGCCAAGAAACAACACTTCCCTTCATTGGCATATAATTTTTGTTCTCTCAAAATACTGAATACTTGTTTGAGGTGGTCCAGATGTTGCTGTACGTTTTGATTATATACCAGGATATCGTCAAAATAGATAACCACACAACACCCAATGAGGGGTTTAAAGATGTGGTTCATAAGCCTCATAAACGTACTTGGTGCATTTTACAGACCAAAAGGCATGACCATCCATTCGTAGAGACCATCCCGTGTTTTAAATGTCGTTTTCCACTCGTCTCCGGGCCTCATTCTGATTTGGTTGTAGCCACTACGCAAGTCGATCTTAGTAAAAATGGTTGCGCCATGTAACTGATCGAGAAGATCATCAAGACGAGGGATTGGGAACCGGTATTTGATAGTGATCTTGTTCACAGCACGACTATCGATACACATTCGATACGTCCCATTTGCTTTAGGAACAAGGAGAGTGGGTACGGCGCACAGGCTCATACTTTCCCTAATTAGGCCCTTGTCCAGCAATTCAGTAACTTGCCTTTGAAGTTCTTTGTACTCGGTGGGGTTCATTCGGTACGCAGGTTTTTTCGGGATACTTGCACCGGGTACAAAGTCAATACAATGCTAGATTTCGTGTGCCAACGGAAGACCCTCTGGAATCTCTGCGGGTAACACATCTTGAAATTCAGTGAGAAGGGGTAAAACTTCTGGTGGTTTTGTTGCTGGGGACGTGTTGGGTTCAACCATCAGCAGAGCAAACATGATGTCGGGTTTAGTGTCCCGTGTAAAATCCATAAAGGCTGATCTAGTGAGAATCAAAGCCTCTGTTTCCGACCCGCGCATATCAAGGGGAACTAATTGTATCTTAATACCTTCCTTCTTGAAGGTATGTGTGTTCAGGTACCCATCATGTATCACCCTCCGATCAAATTTCCATGGGCGACCCAACAACATATGGCAAGCATCCATGGGGATAACCTCACACCATACTTCATCCGCATATCTCGTCCCAATACTGAACTGCACCAGACATTTGTGCTTCACCTTCACAACATTCCCTCTTTTCAGCCACGTTGGCTGATAAGGATCGGGATGATCCACCACCTTGAGTCCTAATTTATCCACCATTACTTGGGCAACCATATCTTCACAGCTTCCTCCATCAATAATGACTGTGCAGACCTTACCATTCACGGTGCACCTGGTACGAAAGATATTATTCTGGAGCCACCTATTGTCGTCGACGGGAGGTGATGGGGACGGATCGGGGGTTGCGCTCAAAGCCCACTGTGCAAGGAGGGACTCGCCCTTGTCGGGGTAAATAATTTCAGCGTCGCCGTCTTCCTATTCGCCGGCATCGGAATCGTAGACTGGAGCTGGGGGTGGATCCTCGGCGAGAGTGACGAGATGGGTATTGGGGCAATCGCGAGCAAAGTGCCCTAATCCGGAGCATTTGAAACAACGTGGAGGATTTCGGTTTGGGGCGGCGGTTGTAGTGCGAGAGCTATTGTCGGTTCGTGTAAAATGGGCTCGGGTAGCTTGGGCTCCTCCTGTGAGAGGTCTTGTGGGCTCAGTTCTCTGAAAAGTGGGCCTAGCCACCGTCGTTTTGGCTTTGGACTTTAGTTGCCTCTCAACTTTGGGAGCTAATTGACACACTTCGTTGAAAGTGCAGTAAGGTTGCAACTGTACGACGTCGGTGATTTCGGGTCTTAACGCTCCAAAAAACCTAGTGATGATTTGTTCTTCTTCCTCTTCTACCCCACACCGAATTCGTCACCTATCAAATTCGCTTATGATTTCTTCCACTGTTGACGATTCCTGCGTGATGTTGTGATAATCCAAAAATGCTTCCTGGCGAAAATTGGGTGGCTAGAACCTTTCCCGCAAAAGTTTTTTCATTTTCAGCCACGTCGTGACCTTCGATTTGCCTTCCCGACGTCGTTTGGTTTTTACAGTCTCCCACCACATCGAAGCATATTTACGAAGCTTCAGGGCCACGAATTTTACCTTATAGTTCTCCGAGATGTCCCGCAACTCGAATACACGCTCTATTGTTTGGAGCCAGTTAAGGAATGCGTCGGGATCAGACCTGCCATCGAACTCAGGTACGTCGATTTTGATTCCCAAATGCCGTAACGGATCGGATCTCTGTTCTCTCCGTTCGACCGGGTTTCCTTCTGTCGCAAAAGGGTTGTACGCTGGGTCCCCATCATCCCAGATGCGAGGGTCAGTGTTCGTCCCTTCCTCTGATCGTTCTTCTTGTTGCACCTCGAGGTCCCAGACCCGTTGTCGCAACCTTGCTATTTCTTCCACATCTCGTGGGTCACGATGGTGGTCCTCGTTGCCTCTACCGGCGAATCGACGTGGATTCCTCTGCCCTCGTTCACCCCGATCTTCCATATTCGAATCTTCCTTGAGCTCTGATACCAAACTGATGCAATTCTGCTTATCGATCAGGCACAGAAAAGGAATAAAGAAAATGGAACTGGAATCTCGTTATTTCATAATATTCTTGAAAAAAAAACCCCCCCCTCACAAGTGCAGCGATTCTGCATTATTAATACTAGTTCCCGTTCCCAAGAAAAAGGAACTGAACAAACAACAAACACTAACTAATAGGGATTAACTTGAACAAAGAGATAAACTAACTAATAGGGATTAACTTGAACAAATAGATAAAAAAAGATAAACTTTGAGATTCCAGCTTGGATTAGGCTAAGGCCCCTTTTAGCCACTATTATCCGGATCCTGATTTGACCCACCACCATTCGAATATCCAGACCCACCTGTATCACCAAAAATGACAAACTTATAGTCTAAAATCATGTACAAACTCTAAACTACACGTTGCAAAAAACCTCATGATAATTCGACTTCAAACGAATTAGATATGCATGTTTTAAAATTTCATAAAATACAAAAATAAAGCTGAAAAACAGAAAATTTGTAACTTTGATATCCCGATTTTGAGAGACTATAAATCAATGAATATGAAACCAAAAATGACAAATTAAAGTCTAAAATCATGTACAAACTTTATACTACACTTTGAAAAAAAGTGTATGCTATTCCGACTTCAAACGAATTAGATATTCATGTTTTAAAATTATCACAAAATACAAAAAAAGCTGAAAAAACATAAAATTTCAAGCTTGATATCCCGACTTTGAGAGACTGTAAGTCAATGAATTTAAACCTAAAAATAACAAAATTATAGTCTAATATCATGTACAAACTATAAACTACACTCTGGAAAAACCTAATGCCAATTTGACTTCAAATGAATGAGATATGTATGTTTTAAAATTTTCACAGAAACCGGTGCCAGCCCTAAAACCGGTTCCGGTTCTTAAACCCGGTTTACCCGGATCCGAAGGACCCGAAACCCGGATTACCCGGAACCCGGATATAGCCATTCTTTGAACCCACGACCCGGACCGGTTTTACATGTTCCGGCTCTAATGGTTCCATTTCCGGTCCGATTTTCCGGTTCTAAATCTCATCCCTACCCTAATTTATAGTAGCATAAAGGTAGATTAAGAATTTCATTTTAAAAATCTGGACAAGCTGAAAGGAGACGAGAGAAGTCGTAAGATAAAATATACTCTTTTATTAAATAGATAAAATAGCTAAGATTATATCACTTCAAAAAACATACACAACATAAATTAACTAAAAAAAACATATCCTTATTTTAATGCAATTTTGCGGACCATAAAAAAATAACACAAATGCCACGACAATGATATGGCGCTGAGAACAAATACCAATTCTCATGATCCAAACAAACCATAGAAAGTTAGAAACTATCATTCATCGAAATTCTCCATTCTCTTGATTTTCACCCTTTCGTCTCTTCGCCATTTTGTCAAGCACTTCATCTGCAACAACTTTCTCCAGGTATCACCATCTTTAATCATTCCACTTTAATGGTTCTGAACAATTGAATCTTTCCTTATTCTGCTGTCGAGTATCGACACACATGCAGACACAAGCTTTACTCTTTTTCATCAAAATTGGGGTTTTTACTTCCTTACTTTTTAGCTTCCATCGAAGAAAAAATTCCAACTTTTGTGTTTATTGTTTAGTACATCGCTTTCCCCTTTCTGGATTTCGCTTTTACAGAACTCATGATTATTGAATCTGTAATGTTTGATTCTCTGATCCTAGTTAGTGTTCTCTTTAATCGATTTTTGAATTGTTTGTCATGTGATTCTTCTGTTCATACTCGTTAGGGCTTTAATTTATGTTACTTTTGCGTACGTTTCGACTGTTTGTAATTATGATTTGGAGTTACCTTTATGAGTTGTCATTATTTATCTCTGATACGATATGGTGGTTAGCTTCACATGCTGTTTGTTCAATGTCTTTTTAAGCTCTCTAATTTAAAGTTTTGCTACTTTTTTCCAGTTGAATTTCACCATTTTCGCCAGATGCCGCCGCCAACTTATTTCCCTCTCCGGTGGGAGAGCACCGGAGACCAGTGGTGGTACGCTTCCCCAATCGATTGGGCCGCCGCGAACGGCCACTACGACTTAGTCCGTGAGCTTCTCCGCCTCGACAGCAACCACCTAATCAAACTATCATCTCTCCGGCGAATCCGCCGCCTCGAGGTCGTCTGGGACGACGAAGAACAGTTCGACGACGTTGCTAAAAACCGTTCTTTTGTCGCCCAAAAACTCTTACACGAAGGCGACGCCAAAAGGGGGAAAAACTCGCTCATTGGGTCCGGTTATGGAGGGTGGCTTCTGTACACCGCCGCCTCCGCCGGTGAATTCCCGTTTGTTCAAGAATTATTGCATAAAGATCCTCTTTTGGTGTTTGGAGAAGGGGAGTATGGGGTGACTGATGTGTTATATGCTGCTGCGAGAGGTAAGAATGCGGAGGTTTTTAGGCTGATTTATGATTTTGCGATGTCTCCGAGGTTTATGGCCATGGGTAGGGATTTGGAGGGAAATATTGGGGGAATTCCGGCGGCTTATAAGGAGGAGATGAAGAATCGAGCTGTTCATGCGGTGGCTAGAGGTGGTAATTTGAATATTTTAATGGAGCTTCTTGGTGATAGTGATGATAATCAGGTTTTGAGTTATAGAGATATTCAGGGGTCGACTATCTTGCATACAGCAGCTGGAAGAGGTCAAGTTGAGGTATGAGTTTCTTTGTAAATTTGTGTATTAATTTAATACTTTTTAATAATTTTAAACACTGTACATGTTTCAATAAAACACATAATTCATATCTATTACAAATGATTTATTTACCTATAATTGTCTAATAATATAATATATAAAATTACCACAATAAATACGAGTCAAATTTTTGATGGGTATAATTAGGTAGATTTTCTTTTCGACAAAAAAATAAATTAATATACGTTGCTATTTCTTGATGAGCAGGTGGTGAAATATCTCGTCTCCACATATGAAATGGTTAACTCCACAGACAAACAAGGCAATACACCTCTCCACATAGCCGCTTCCCGTGGTCAAATATCAGTAGTTGACTTTTTAGTCAAATCCTCTCCATCTTCCATACATTCAAAAAACAATTCCGGCGAGACATTCCTCCACGCGGCGGTGACCGGATTCCAAACTCCAACATTCCGGCGACTCGACCGCCAGATTGTTCTCATGAAACAATTAGTTTCCTCAAAAGCCTTCAACATTGAAGAAATCATAAATAATACAGATAACGAAGGAAGAACCGCTCTTCATTTAGCAATCCATGGCAACATCGATGTCAATCTGGTGGAATTACTCATGACGGTTGGAATGATTAATGTCAATAAACGGGACAATCACGGATTGACACCTCTCGATCTTTTAAAACAACGGCCCGTGTCCCCGTCATCGGAATCGCTAAAACGACACCTCATTTCCGCCGGAGCAATTCTCGGGAATCATGATTACACCGCTAGGAAGATTCTCGCTTCCCATTTGAGAAAAGGAAGTGCCGGTGGTAGCCCCGGAATGGCGTTCACCGTTTCCGATTCTGAAATCTTCTTGCTTTCCGGTACTGAGAGTGTGGCCACGCCGGTGTTGACCGAACCAAGTTCGGAATCGAAGATTCCGAACATTGTCAACGTTCCAAGCAAGAAGAAACACAAAGGAATAAAGAGATTCCTTCGGTGGACGAAACCGAGAAAAACCGAAGAGAAACCGGAATTGGAATTACCGATTCCACTCCGGCAACGGTACTGTAAACCCGTGACGGTGTTGGTGTCGCCGCCGAACAACAAGCGGACGCTTGCGGCTCGGAGTAATCTTCCGAGTCCGACCGCGAAGAAGAAGCTTGCTTCGGGATTGGTGAATGGAGTTATGCAAGCGATGCCGAATGTGAACCGGAGATCACGGTCTAATTCTTTCTCGAGGTCGTCGGCATCTTCTCATGCTTCACACACCGGAATCGGATTCGGAAGCGGAAGCGGAATTGAGTTTCCGGGCGGGTCATGCTCGAATCAGATGTTTGATGATGGGATTGTGAGTAAAGAACACGGGGTTGTGAATAGGAGGTCGTCGGTGAATCAGTACTTTTGTTTTGGTGCACCAAACTTACCGATGGAAACGGGTGCTTCGGAACAAGAGAAGGAGGATGAGATTTATGATCGTTATGTTTTATCTACTGCTTAAGAGAATTACGAGGTTAAATAAAAAATGTAAAAGTCTTTAACATTATGGTTGTTTGTTAGTGGTAAATTATGTATGTTTAGCTTCGAATATGTCAAACTTTGTTTAAAGTTCAAATGTGATATTATTTATAAGGAATTTGGGCCTCGTTTGGGAGTCATGTGCTTTGGCATTTGGTTATTAGCCCAAAGTGAGGGTTTTGGGTTGGGCTGATCATATATGGAATGGACCTGACTGGGCCCAGTTCAAAGGGTTTAGGCCACTTGGCAAGCGTTTTTCTCTACAAAATACATTATAGGCCCACATTAGGGTATATTCATATGCAAATATTGCTCAACATCAGTTAGTATTTAGTTACCTAACAATCAGTTTAGCTAAATTAAACAAGAAGCACTAACCTGGTGGGAATCTAGTATCGCTAATGACAACGTTACCAAATCTTGATATTTCATATCGACTAGGTGTGAGACCCGTATATTATACGGGTTAATTTTTTTTTTAAAAAACTAAACATTAAAATGTAAACAGTAAACATTTTTTAATGTAAAACTTTAAAATAAGAAAGGAAGAAACATATTAATTGCAATTTAATTTCATATATAGTATATTTAATACCTTACATATATAAATATATAACTTTAATTTTAAAAATTGAAACAAATCAGAAATTGACAAGTGAATAATATTTATTTCAAAAATACCATAAAATGACAAATGTCAAAACTCATGATAGATTGACAAGTGGCAAAAAAAAACCTTCATTTATTAGAGAAGATTATTCTGTTATCGTTCATAGCTAATCCTTCTTAATAAATGAAGGTTTTTTTGCCACATGTCAATCTCTCATGAGTTTTGACATTTGTTATTTTGTGATATTTTTAAAATAAATAATATCTACAATTCAATTTTTTGATTTTTTTAATTTTTAAAATTAAAAACCACATAATACATATAGTTATATAAGTAAAGTATTAAATATAATAAATATGATTATAAATTGAAATAAATATGTTTTTTTCTTTCTTATTTTAAAATTTAATTTTAAAAATACTTAATGTTTATATTTTGATATTTAATTTTTTTAATTAACCCATGTAATACATGGGTCTCACACCTACTAAGGTAATATTCGCAAAATGTTCAATTGATTTTTTGTTTGAATTATATACTAGGTGTAAGACCCATGTATTACATGAGTTATTTAAAAAAAAATTAAATATAAAAGTCTAAATATTTAAGAACTTTGGATTTATAAGAAAATAAGAAAAATAATGAATTATTAAAATTGATTCTTTTATCTTTCAAATTTAAATAAATAAACAAAATAAACTAATGAACTTTAATTTGGAAATTTTGAAATAAAAAAGTAAGTTCATTAATAAAATTTATTTTCATTTATTACTATATTTATTGTAATTATTACATTAAAATATTATGTGAAATTTATTAAAATAGAAAAAACTCATAAAATGACATGTGTAAAAGAAATTAATTCAAAATAACTACAAAATAACATTTGGCAAATTGAATGAGAGTATGACATGTGGCAAAAAAGACATCCATTTGTTAGAGTACTAGTTTATAACCCGTGGGAACCACGACTATAAAATTAATTAAACTTTCATAATAAAAATTTATAATTATTAATCAGTTATTTTAAATAAATCATTTTAAATAAATTATTAATTAGGAGATATATCAAATTTTTAAAGTTGTTATAAATTTAAATTTAAAATATAATTAGAAAATATAAATTTAATTTTTGAAATGAGTTGCCTAATATATCTACATGACACATGACATAATATTAATGAGGAGTTGTATTAGAGTGTCACTTGGCAAATGGATATTAAAACTATTCATTTATTAGAATAGGGATATATATATATATATATATATATATATATATATATATATATATATATATATATATCAAGGTTCTAAAAAGCTCGCCATGGCGCGCCATGACTCCAAGGCTTGTAAGTGCCGCCAAGCTTTACCAAAACGCCGTCTTGACTCATATATGTGTATAAAAATGAATAATAGTAGAAAATACATATAAAAATATGAATTATACACAAAATTGCCGCCTTTAGTCACGACTTACAAACGACGTGACTCGCCAAGGCTCGGAAAAGCTTGAGGTTTGACATTGCCGCCAAATCACGCCTTACGTTATTTAGAACCTTGATATATATATATATATATATATATATATATATATATATATATATATATATATATATATATATATATATATATATATACTAGTTGTAGACCCGCGCAATGCAGCGACGACGTATAGTTTTCAAGTGGTGATCAAATTCCTTTTGGCACCTCACAACCTTTGTTCAATAAAGCATTTCACAACCCATTAAAAAAGCTTTGAATTCATTGTAATAAAAGACTCATTTGAAAATACTTTATACTAAAACACTCATTTCTATCAAGAAAATGATAACACAATTACAATCTTTTCTAGACAAATCACATTTCTCTCTTGTTTTATAAAAAGTAAAAACAAACATGCAGATCCAACCTCTAATTTGTAAAAATTTACAAAAGACAGCTACTTTTTGCCTATGTATATATAACAACAAAAAAATAAAAAAATAAGATAACACATTTGCCCTGAAGTGAATAAAACTCTAAACCTGATGTCAAACCAAGAAAAGGAACCGTAAGCATACATATATGCCATTTCAAGCAAAAGAAAAGTAGGTCAAGTAGACAATTTTTTTAAATGGCACAAAAAATTCATTTTTTCACCGTTTTTGAAAAAATATAAACTAAAGTCAAAGTGCAATACTATTAACAGCCAAACAGAAAAGAACAACAAAACAGAAACATGGTCAGCTCAATTTCATCCAAACATAAAATTAGAGATATAAAAAAGGGGTAGTAGTGAGATAATGCATGCTGTCATTAAACTTGTGGGATGATCTATCTGTCTCATCTCCATTGTACCTCCCTTTTAAAGGACCATATAATGACTTTATTCTCAGAGTTGACTGTTACCAAAAAAATCTGAATCTTGCAACCTATGACATTCAAAATTATCCTCATTCTTAACCAATTAAAGAATGATCAACCATTGTTGGTATAAATGCAGGTGATGCTATAGCTTGCCGGCCATTGTTAGCACCGACTAATGGAGCTAAAAAAGTAAAAATCAACAAAAAAAAGTTATAACTGTAAAAATGTCAATTTTGACAAAAGAAAAAGGGGTATGCTATGCTGAAAAAAATAGATATTTGTAGAAAAAAACACCATATCATTGCTCATCCATTCCAAGGGCATTATCTTTGTAATCAGCTATTACAACCATTTCGTTGTCTTCTCTCTTCACCTCCTCTGGTTCTCTGTAACAGAAAAAATAGTAAATTCTATGATTTTTTATTTTTGGGCAAATTGCAATAGATATTAATAAACTGTCTATTTAACCAATATCAGCACAAATTCAATAAATAAATACTTTCTAACTTGTATACAACACAAATTTAATAATAAATAACATAACAAGTATATAAAAACTCTTAAAAGATAGTTTACCAGGTAATGACCAAGATGCTATTTCATATTATATACCATTAACTATTCATCTATTTCCCAATTAAATTTAACATTATGCTTGTAAAGTAATTCTGATGATACTCAAACTAAAACATTAATGAACCCAGCTAAATATAAAATATTAAGCAAATAATGCCCACATTTGACTAAATAGAAAATAAAGTAATAAAGATAATGCCCACATTTAACTAAATAGAAGAACATCCTACTGTGTTTTGAAACAAGAATCAAGTTAAATACATTCTTGAATTTTTTTCATGTGTCTGTAATCATCTAGTACACACAAAAATAAGTGAACCTTTAACCAAAACCCAACAAACTGCCAATTACCGTTGACCTGAAAACAAAAACATATGGAAATGACAGCAAAAAGGAATAGATTATTATGTAACATTCATCTCTACAAACTAAGATGTGAATATGAAAATTTATCTTTTTCATTTTACATGTAAATGTGAAATGTTAGCAAACAAGAATGTTGTTCTTCCTTAGCTTCCACTTTCTCCTATTTGACATTAATAGTTTTCAGTTCACCTATTAATATGAAAATTTATCTCTGTAATCTTATTTTCAAGAAATATTTATGAAAATACAAGTTGAACTAACCATTAAAGAACCACCAGGTCATAGCCATCAGCTCTTGTTGAATCGCAAAACATAATTAGCAGGAAGTAGAACCCAAAAATCTATTTAGATACCAATGCTTACAAAAACCAAAGTTTAGCACACACAATTGTAGAAATAGTGGTTAGTATATTGGAACCAGGTGTGTGTGTGCGCGTTAGATCTAGATAAGCCATTTGCATACCCGTAAATTCAGTGATCTAAGTTCCTCAACAACAGAAAAATGACAAATATTACATAAAGAACCGGATGGGTGGGTGAGTTAAGATTTAGGTGTGTAGGTGTGTACATCGACATGGGTTATTGTTCCTTCAAATTAGGAATCAATATAAGCACATCCACATGGGTATTATTCCTTCAAATCAGGAATCAATACAAGCACATCCACATGGGTATTCAACCAACGACAATCTTGAGTAGGATTCCTGAAACATGAACACAAATGGAACCCAAGTTTTTTCGATTAAGAAGAGACCTAAAGTAAGAAATAAAATAAAAAACCTATCTGGAAACCGAATAAAAGACCTTTTTCGTGATAGATAAACTATGGTAAAGGTTTGTATATTTTACCATTTCACTTTCCGAGTGCTGAACGTATGATATCACCGAGGATCAGAATCTACGACGATATGGGTTTCTTATCACCAAAAGCCCTTTTTGTTTATGACAATATGGATTTTCTTCAACCCTTGTGTCTGGGTCACGAAGATTTGTGTGTGTCTAGGTCGTGAAGATATGTTTATGTTTATGTGGTTCATATGTATAGAAAGGGGGATGGGTTTACAGGGAATGGGGTTTAGGAGGGACCAATCTTTATCGAGATCTAGAGACAAAAGGTGGAGATGGCAGTGGAGAGGGCGTTGAGAGGAGGAGGTCGTAGATTTCATCAAGGTTCTTTGGAGAGATAGATGGAGAATTTGATTCGTTCTAAGCGACTTTTTTGTTTCTTCCGATTTGAATAAGTCTCCCGATTTAAATCAACAGAAAATGTCGAGAATTCAGGTTACATTAGATAGCCCCGTGAAATTGAAAATAACTTGCATTGTATACTCGTACCTATTGTATTATTATTTGTACGATTTAATCTAAATTGGTTAAGTTTAAAATTTAATATTATTTTATTGGTGATTATTTGTACTTTTAGCTTAACGGGTTGGACGTCTTAAAAAAATAATATTATTATATTCAATCTATTTTTAGAAATAGTGAGATTTCTTTTATAAGATAGTATATATATATATATATATATATATATATATATATATATATATATATATATATATATATATATATATATATATATATACTTCCTGTTGGAAATTCACTAATTTAGTTCTCGTTACTTGGAATGTGTGTATGAGTTTACTCCATCCGTTACATATTAATATTCCATATTTTTTTTGGTTTGTCTCAAAATAATAGTCTATTTTAAAAATAAATATCACTTTTATCAAAATATCCCTCATTATTAGTTAAACTACCATGGAATTAAATGCAACTACTATGAAATAAAATACAACGAAAGAGTATAATTGTCATTTCATTTAATAAAATTAATGATAATTAATGTTTCCTTAGTCTGTATATTTTTTTGTCTGTGGACAATAATTTTGGGACGAAGGAAGTATATATTTCAATATTTAATTAATGAATTTCGCTATAATATATGCAAAAGTATAAGAACTTTATACTGTATATGTTGAAACATAACCAAAAGGCCTTTGAGCTAGATGTCAGGAGTGACTCTCTCAAATGAAAGGTAATGAGTTCAAGGTTGAAAGAGGTTAATAAATGATAAATTTACATATTTTTAATATTTTTTCGATATAAGATAAGCTCTAAACCAAGGTTGAAAAATCATGCACATTTGAGTTTGTGCATATATGCATATTTTTTTTTAAACATTTTCTAGATATGTTTTTTTTCTAAAAATATTTTAATTGACTAGGATGTTGATATAGAAGTAGAATCGTAAAAAAAAAATGCATTTATTTACAAAAAATGTGCATATGGTGCACATTTTCATAGAATTTTTTTTTTCGAATACCAATATGGAAAGAGGTTGAAAAATAATGAATTTACATATTTTTTTTTCGATATAAGATAAGCTCTAAAATGCATTTTTTTTACAAGCATATGGTGCACATTTTTCATAAAAAAAATATTTTTTTTCGAATATCAATATGGAAAGAGATTGAAAAATGATCAGTTTATATAATTTTATTTTATTTTTTTTGATATAAAATAAACGTTAAAATAAAGATTGAAAAGTGATCTTATTGATCTTAAAAAAGTTAGTGTTGGGATATATATATATATATATATATATATATATATATATATATATATATATATATATATATATATATATATATATATATATATATATATATATGGAAAAGTTCAATATAGAACCATTATTAATCAAGGAACCGAAGAACCAATCCAAATCGTTGGAATTTAAAGCGATCAACGGCAAAAGGAAGGGTTATAAAATTTTATAATGGACGCACATGTACCGGATTATAATAAAACCCACTTCCTTTTTTTCATTTAAAATTTTTTTTAGGCCAAGTTTTTTATCGAAAAAAAAAAACCGAATATACCGTTGTTCACGATTTTTCGTTCTCTTTCCATAAAGATCCATCATGATATATAAAAAACAAATTTTTTTTTTCGAAAAACTTTTTTTGAAGCGTGATGCTGATAAGTCCACTCGATAAGATACAACTTCCGGGTCTCCTCGTTTTGAGACATTATGACTTTGGGGTCGACCCCGGTAACAAAGAAGGAAACCCACTTAATTTTCTTAGTTTTTTCAATATTTAAGTTTATTTTTATAAAAAAAAAACTAATTATACCAAAAATATTAATTTTTTGTACTCTATTAATAAACATCAACACCGATTAAAAAAAAACCTCGAACAGTGTAGATTCACACTGTGAATCTAAACTGTAAATATTTTAATTTTTAACATTCACAATATGAAAAATCTGGAACAGTTTAGACTCGCTTTGTGAATCTGAATTACTATTATGCACACTGTGAATCTCAGAAGGTTCACAAAAAAAAAAAAAAAACTCGATCAGTGTAGATTCACACTGTGAATCTAAACTATAATATTTCAAATTTTAACATTGACAATGTGAAAAAGCTCCGATCAGTTCAGATTTACACTGTGAATCTGACTTATTATTATACACACTGTGAATCTGAGGAGGTTCACAATGTGAATCTGAACAGGTTTACAATATGAATCTGAACAGGTTCACAATGTGAATCTAAACTGAAATATCGTTTTTTTTAACATGAATATGAATCTATGTTTAAAAAGTACAAAAAATATGAATTTTGATATATTTATTAATTTTTTTCTATAAAAAATAGACCTTAACTTTTTTCATTAAAGAAAATGAAGTAAGTTTTTTTCGAAAAAAAAGTTCGTTTTTATATATCATCATGGATCTCTATGGAAAGAGAACGAAAAATCGTGAACAACGGTATATTCAGTTTTTTTTTGATAAAAAACATGGATTAAAAAAAATTTTAAACGAAAAAAAGTGGTGTGTTTTTTTGTAAATGGTGGATTTTTTAGTATAATCCGGTGTGTGTGCGTGCAATGTAAAAGTGTACATCTATTTCCTTGGCCGTTGATCGTTATGATTTCCGACGCTCACGATTGGTTCCTTGGTTAATTATGGTTCTCTATTGAACCTTACACTATATATATATATATATATATATATATATATATATATATATATATATATATATATATATATATATATATATATATATATTAACAAATAGATAATCTGAGAAATCTATTTATTTTCGGGTCTAGCCACACGTTTTTTTTTTTTTTTTCTCGATAGATCTATGATATGTTAGGGACTTGAGGACGGGCTGGAATAGGCCCAAAATTCAAATTTTGGTCTTATTTCAATCAAATTCATGTTAAACAGTGTCTTATGTTGTGTGTTCTCCTGTGTAATAAGATTGAGTTCGGTTCAATTTTTTCATAAAAATGATAAAGTCGGTTTTTGCCTCCAAAACCCCGTTTTCTTGATTTTTGAGTTTGGTTTTTGTTTTTGGTACGCGCGCGCACACACTTTAAGGAGTTTTATGGAAGCATAAACAGTTATCGATAATAAATTGCGGACAACAACGACAAGTTACCTATTTCGGATAGTTGATTATTGGTATCCGAATCCGTATCCAAAATTTCGGGTATCCGAAATTTCGAATTCGGATTCGGTTACCTTAAACGGATATCCGGAAATTTTAAATTTCTTGCAATGAAATTTCAATTCAATTCTAGAAAATGTTAACCATAATGTATATGTCGCATTGAAACATCCGCACTTAATTTTCTAAACATGATATTTTGCATTAACCAACTTTTTCATCTCTTCTTTACGATATGCAGCATTGAGCAATGAGTTTTGACCCTAAATTAGTTTAGTATCTTCATAGTTATATGCCGATCCAAGAAGAAAAACCAAGGGTTGCACAAATTCTTTAGGGATTGCACTACTAGAAAAAACTTTGTTACCGAAGGAAGTTTCCGACACAAAATCGTCACTAAACCAGTGAATTTAAAATAAATTTATAATTATCAGACTTTGTGATGGATTAATGACGGATTTGTGACGGATTTTCAAAAAAAAAAAAACACGAAATTTACATTTGACGGGAAAATTGGAGGGGTATCCCGGGCTACCCCGGGCTACATAGTAGCTCCGCCCCTGGTTATATGTAATATAATATGATAGTATTATTATTATTATTATTTTAATTCTTACTTCAAATTAAAGACAAAAAAGTATCTGCCAATGTTTCCATTCTTCTTTCTCGCGATCACCGTTTTACAAAGACATATGTAGTAATACAGAGGTTTAATTAAAAATATTATGAATAGGTTTTAGTTACTAACATTGATATTATAAAACATAAGGGATTAAAATAACAAATAATGTGTAAAACAGAATTATAATTTTCGGATTCCGGATATCCGAAATATCCGAAATTTTACAAAATTACTATCCGTATCCGAATCTAAAAAACCGGATATCCGAATTTCGGATAATTTGTATTTGGATATTTGGATTAGGATATTTATGAACACCCCTAGATGCCACATAGCTATTTTATGTTTAGCCACAAGTTAACAGAAAATCAAATATATAGTTTAGTTACCTTAACGATTCTAACAATTATAATCTACAAATCTAAAATTAAGTATACTATAGCCATTATAATCAAGAAAAAAGTAAACTACACGTGATAGTAATAACTCTAATATTTCACCAAGTTAAAAAGTGACGTTTAGAATTAAATTGATTTATATCAAAAACAACAAACTGGAATCCACAAACAGCTAATAGATAGAGGAAATCTTGTAAGAATAGCTTAACAGGGTAAAGAAGGAAACTAACCTAGAGTAACTCAAATACTTTGGAACTATGAAGATGCAAACTTTGTTTAATTTCGCAACTAGTATTTCCATGCCATGTGGAAACTAGATTCATCACACCCAAAAACATTTAATATCTTCGCAATAAAGTATGTTTCATTAATATACTTCTTTTTTTTTTATTGGAGATGACTTATATACCAGCATCTGTTTTTTAGGGGATGTTTGATAGCCTTTTAATTGAAAAATTAAAAGGTAATCTCTTAAAAATTCAGATTTAGAGTGTTCGGTTGCATCTTATTTTTTGCCTCTTAATCTTAAAATGCCTCTTAATTTTTCAGACATAAGGTTGTATCTGAAAGAAAAAAAAAATAGACACGTGTTCCTATTTTGTCCAAAATTAGACGCAATTAGATTATATTCGTTTTATATGAAACCAGCATTGGTGATGCTTTCTTCGTTGGTTTTCTTTTCATATTAGATGAAGATTTGATAGAGAATAAAAACGACAGCATGAGGTATTTTGCATATGATTTCAACTGTTTAGGGCTTAGAAACCAAAATTGTTGTTACTAATATTGTGGAGATTATATGTGATAATTAAGGGCCGACCAATTTGCTTTGTTTATGACTTTATGTACATGTTCCTTTCTCTCCACTTATTTCAAGGGTTGTTCATGTTATTAATAACTCACCTTAACTTCTACTTTTTTTCTACAGGTACACATATGCGTATATGTTGTTCGTTGTTCAATTAGGTTAGAGATGATTACAGTTTATATTCGTCGGAATTAGAAGTGTAAAGTGTTTTGATTTTATATTGTATTTGAATGTAGGAAAATTAGTCATCACATTATTAATTTGAGGAACCATAAATGTGAGAAAAATTATGGGAAATTTATATGCTGTGTCTTATATACCTTTGTGTAGTAGTGTTATAGCATTGTACTTATTATTTCTACCGAAGTAGAATGCTAAAATTTGTTATAGTTTTCAATGTAAGATGTCTTAATAAGGAAAATATTGGAAGTACAATGTTGTAATTGAAAGAAATGATACGAAAGGGTAAAATGGTCATTTATCATTCAACAAGGTAATTCACAACAATTCAGAGGTTCCAACCGAACAACATGTTAAAAATTCTTTTAAACCTAATTTATCCCCGTAAACAACAACTATAAGAGGAAAAAATATATTGCTGTTTTGGTCAAAAATCAATAAAATAAATATTAACCAAAGTGTATGAGAGGCTGTGGTGTTGTAGCTAATATAAGTATCAGATTGGCCCCTAACAATTGCCCCGAAATTATACTTGCAAAATATTTTGGATTAATTCTGAATATTTTAAAGAGTATAATTTTATCTTATAATTAAATTAAAATAAGGATTCCGAAATTTAAACCGTAACGGATAGAATTCTAGCCGTTATCTTAGGCATGATTATCTATTAAATAACTTCTCTCGCTTATGTTATCTTCAAATAAATAGGGCACATGGGTTCCCGATTCTTCTTTACTTCTTCTAGCTCTCTTTCGGATGTTGCTGGTTATCTTGAAGGTAAACATCTTGCTTCTTTCTTCTTAATTTTCCTATTCGTTGCTCATGGGCAAAAAAGCACTCTGTCTCGTGCTAGCATCATCGCCCCTTCGTACGAGGATTTCATTGACCAAAAGATCTTGTCTTATGAAGAGATTCACTATTTCAACAATGAAGACATCAAATCCTCGAAAGCAAATTGGGCTTTTTGATGCGTGCAAAAACACCTATCAACTTTTAAATTTATAAACCTAACGACTTAACTAATTTATGCACCTATAGGCAGTGTACATAGTTAGATTATAAAATAACTTAGGTAAGCTGGGCGTCGAACACAAGGAACGAAATTTAACCAATAAAATAACTACTTTTAATTATACTAGAAAACAAACTTTAAAAAGGGGTTTTCACTGATTTTTTAAGATCATAAGTACTTAATTCAATTCAAACAACTATTAAAACTAAACAAGCAAAGAAAACGATTTTACTTCAAGATTAAAGAGTACTTCCGTTAGATCAAAAGAACTTAATTCAATTCAAACAACTATTAAAACTTAACAAGCAAAGAAAACGATTTTACTTCAATTCAATTGAAACAACTATTAAAACTACAGATCATAAAAACTTAATTCAATTCAAACAACTATTAATACTAAACAAGCAAAGAAAACGATTTTAATTAAAGATTAAATAATACTTCTGCTAGATCCGAATCCCCCCCCCCCCCCTTTTCCCTATGGTTGATTTCTCAATAAATTGCTATTATTGGTTACCAAATTATTATGAAATTAGTTATTATGATCAAATACCTAGTTGTTACCAATTTATGACTACTATGTTATGATCAAACATAAGTAACACAAAGTTGATATTAAGATGAATTTGGCTATGTACGATAAATCCAGTAGTTACTTTCCTATGATCAAGTCAAGCAATCAAGTACAAGTTATGGATCAATTATGCTTTCTAACACATTTAAAGTTAATAGCTTTAATTGCCTAATCTAAGATTTGTTCAACCCTAGCTCTAGTAATTTAATGATCTTAAACCACTAGGTAATAAAGTTCATGCAAATAGAATGATCATCTACTACACAAAACTCATATAAAAGCAATCAAAGACTAAAACTAAAACATGTAAGGTTTTAATTCATCAACACTAGAAAAACCAATAATATTAAATCATAAAGTCGAAATCAACACATAGCTCAAGGGGATCATCTTCTCAAACAAAAGCATAAGGTTTTTAGCCTCTCATCATAACAGAAAAATACACTAAATCGATGCAAATAAGACTTGACATGAGTAATGCTAGCAAACCGAATAGATCTATGTTGATTTTTTCTAGATCTCTTTAACTCTTGAACACCAATCGATTTCTGATCTTCCCAAGGTTTTCCAGAAGGTTTTTGTCGCAATCCCTCTCCAGAAAATCAGCCAAAAGTCTCTCAGTTCGACTTAATGTTCGAGTACTTATACTTTCCATAATTCTTACTCCCATGATGTGGCGAAGAGGCTCCACGGCGTGGCAACCTGGTCCCTATCGTATTCTCCAAGGAAGTCAAATATTCACTAATCTTCTCCTCCCCACAACGTGGCCTGAATTCCCACGATGTGGGCTTCAGAAGTCTTGTCCCTTTCGCCTTCAAACGTCTTAGCCCACTCTCTCTGGCTTCCAACTCCGCATTTGCTTCCTTTTCATCCCGAGCATGTCTTTGCTACTACAAAAAAAATCTCAAACATAATATGTACCTTATGTCCCAAATTAAGCGTAATTGTAGCTAAAAGTATTAAGATAGTGTACAAAATATATGATTACATATGCACATATCACTTTTCCTTCCGGTACTATATTTAAGTCTTTTGATGCTCTGGTTCAGCCAAATTTCATCTCCTCTACTTGGGTTTGCTTTCCTGAGTATCCTTTTTCTTTAAGTTTGACTTACCCCTTTTCTGGTGTCGTTTCAAAATTCTTTGAGGTTACCAAAATTTCCTACATCCAAGCCATGCCAATAATCTGTAGGATTCTCTTTTGGATTGATTGACTAAATCATTCCATGGATCTTGACATTGGTTTGTTCGAGTTAACCCATATCTATGATATTTCAACCTTTGGATCCTCTCATTTCATGTTTAAGGTCAAAACAAACAGATCACATCTCATTTTGAAATCGAAAAAAAATGACGGTGCTTGGAAAGAAAAGTATTTATTTGTGAGGCGTGATTCTATTCCCAAATGAGATCTCCTGCCAAAAACCTGGGTTAAAAAGGGTAGGTTTTATCGGATTATGTTAAGGATCCTGAAATTGATGCTTCCTTATTTTGTTTATTTTGATGCAGGTTTCGAGTTCGAGGACGTTGCTCTAGCTACTGAAGATACCGAGGAGAAGGTTGAAAGCTTTCTAGCTTTGCCCGAGGCTGAAAGATCCTTTAGGCTCGAACAACCCAACTTCCAAGAGAGTTCATCTGCTACTTTCCCAATGTCGACAGGTATAGATCCTTTTTCTGTCTATTTTATTTTATTTGAAGGATCCTGAGCTTATTGAGCTCCTTTGTTATATACAGGATCCAAGGCCACACGCTCTAGTGCTCGATTCACCCTTGCTGATATCGACTACGTCATGTCCGGTGGCCAACTTGTGGTTAAGAAAGAAAAGGCCTCATCTTCTCTTCCTCTGAATAGAGCTTTAATAGTTTTGACCGTCAAGACTCTAGGATCCAGGAAAAAGAAGTCGACTGAGGCCCTGAATCTTAGCCTGGAGAACCTTGGAGTAAAGGAGGCACTGAAAAAGCTAATCTCCTTCTCGCAGAGCGTAAGTAATTTTGAGTTTTTTTCTGTTTGACTTCAATTTACTTACCATAATCTTTTACAGGTCTCTGATCATGTTTCTCGATCCACTAAAAATCTAAAGGGCACAGTTGATCGGGTAGAACACGCCTTGAAGGAGAAAGATGGGATCAATAGGGATCTTCGCAAGACGGTGGAAAAGTTAGGTAAGGAGAAAGCGGAGAAAGAGGAAGAGCATGCCTTGGAGATCGAAAAGGTGATTGCTGAGGTTAAGAGTAGTACCGCTGAGGCCATCTAGGAGGATAATATCAAGCTAGACGAGGATGTGGAGAATGTAGGATCCTAGAATGTGATTGATTGGCGTGAGTCCCTAGCCAAGTTAACTGGGAAGCTTGTTAATCTCAGTCAGGATCCTGTAGAGAAGAAGAAGAGAAGAAAGAAGAAGGAGAGAGGAAGGAGCCAAAAGGGACCCTGAATGGGGGGGGGGGGATTAAACCTTGCATTTATGTTTGATTAGTTTATTTAAAAAAACAGTTTTAATTTTTTGTCTATAAAACAATTTTAATTTTTTTGCTAGGTTAGTGGGCAACCCTTTTTAATATTTATGCTTTGGTTTCTATCATCTTGTGGTTGGTTTTGGTTGTAGAAATAGAATCAAAGTAGATTTTTCTAAGGTTTCTCAGATGATTAGGATCCTAAAGAGTTTAGGGTTTACAAAAACTTTTTAGGATCTTAAATATCTGAGATAAATAGTTATTTGGTTGGGATCCGTAAATAGTCAGAACCCTAATGTTCGAAAGAGATAAATTTTGGTTTAAAAAGTAGGAAAACCTTTATAAGAAAAGGATATATTTTTCTTATTTTAGGGACAACTCCGAGTGTAGCAAACATAGAAGATAAGGATAGACAGAACATGGTGGGAGCCTTCTCATTCTTTTCCCTAGATTTATTTTAGACTTTTAGTTGTTTCTTTGAAATTTTCTTTCGGACTTTGGAGAAGTATTTTCAATCTTGAGGGTTGAACTGTAGAGAATCCTTCCAATATCCCAGAAAAATTCTTTCTTAAGAGTCCATTGGGGATAGACCTAACTTAGGATATATTAAGGAAGATCTCAACTTAGGTTTTTCTGGGTAAGATCCCAACTTAGAATTTTACTGGGTAAGATCCCAACTTAGAATTTTACTGGGGAGGATCCCCAATTATAATTTTACTGGGGAAAATCCCAACTTAGAATTCGCTGGGGAAGATCCCAATTTAGAATTTACTGGGGAAGATCCCAACTTAGAATTTACTAGGGAAGATCCCAACTTAGAATTTACTGGGGAAGATCCCAAATCATAAGATAACATGATAATGTTATAAATCGTGGATTTATCTTTAGGGTCTTAACATATTTTAAGAGATAAGAGGGTTTCCAAGTCACTATGGCGTGAAATGATCCCATTGTCCACATTCCACAGTTAGACACAGTGCGTCCAAGCGGGGTGTGGAAACCCAAACACGGATGAAAGAGGTTATTAACTCTTTAAACCTTAGAGGGGATTAAGTACCCTTAATTGGAGGAGAGATGGTCAATATCTATTCGTAGTTGCTAGGATCCTTAAATTTCTGCATGTTGCAAACGTTAGCTTGGGGTTGGCGTCAGCTCGACTAACGCCCCTCCGATTCTTAAGTTAGTAATGTTCTTAGAATAAAAATAAACAAAGAAAAGAAATGAGGGTAAGGAGTAGGTATGTACCTTGACTTGGTCGTGATGAAATGTAATTATATTGGCTTACATAAAGTATGCTTTAAGGTGTATAGCATTCCGGGATCTTGGCAAGATGCTTCCTTCTAGGGTAACTAGCCAATATGCCCCCTTTCATGCGTCTGAATCAATGGGATATGTTCCTTCCCATTTGGGTGCCAATTTTCCTGCCTTAGGATCCTTGGTGTTTTGAAATGATTTTCTGAGGACCTGGTCACCTACTTGGAACATCCTGACCTTGATATTTTTGTTGTAAGCTTTAGCGATTCTTTGTTGTTGAGAAGCGATGCAGATCTTTGAAAGATCCCTTAATTCATCAATTGTGTCTAGATTCTGAGTCAGGATCCTGCCGTTGTTATCTTGATCCTGGAGTTGGTATCTTTCCGTTGGAATCACCACTTTAGTTGGGATCATGGCTTCTTTTCCAAAGACTCATGAGTATGGGGTTTAACCTGTCATTATCTTCGCAATGGTTCTATCTGCCATAGAACGAAAGGAAGTTCTTCAACGCATTTTCCTTTCTTTTCATCTAATCTCTTCTTCAAGTTGTTATCTGTGATTTTGTTGCTGGATTCCGCTTGACCATTGGTGTTTTGGTAAAAAATCAATCTAATGAATATCAACCAAGGTGAATGAGAGGCTGTGGTGTTGTTGTTGAAGTGATAATCAAAATTAGAACAAAATTGCACAAGTGAATTACAAAATTGTTGTTGAAGTGATAATCAAAATTAGAACAAAATTGCACAAGTGAATTATTCCTACGAAATATTAAATTAATCTTTGAATATTTAAAGGTATAATTTTAGTTAAACGAAGATAAAGTTTTTAAATTTCAAACCCTAATAGATAGAATTTTATCCGTTTGATCCTTATGATGGCACGGTCAAATCCATCCTTTCTCTCCTGTTACCTAGATAAATGGGGGTAAATAGTGAGAGTTTTCTCCACTTGTTCTTGATCGTCACTGGTTATCACCAAAGGTATCCTTCTTTCTCCCTCTCTTTAGTTTTTCCAATCTTTTAATCATGGGTAAAAAGATTGTTCGCTCTCGTGCTAGTATCACTGCTCCTTCTGACAACAACTTTATTGATAAAAAGCTCCTCACCTATAGTGAGACTCGTTCTTTTGACGATGAGGATATTAGATTCCCAAAATTTAATGGGGCTTTTCCCACAGATACAATTTTTAGGTCCTATGACGCTTTGATTCAACCAGATTTTGTTTCACTGTCTTGGGTATGCTTTCCTGAATACCCCTTTTATTTGGGTTTGAAGTACCCCTTTTCCGGAATTATCTATGGGTTTTTTGAAACCACAAAAACCTTAAATATCCAAGCCATGCTTGTCATCTGGAGGATCTTATTCCATATCAATCAGTTAAACCAATCCAACGATCTAAGCATAGGCGTTGCTGAACTGGCTCATGTTTATGATCTCTCCACCTTTAGGAACTCTAGTTTTTTTCTGAAGCCCAAACCCAATAAATCTCCACTCATTCTGAAATCAAAACACAATGATGGAGCATGGAAAGAGAAGTACTTTTTATGAGGCGTGACTCTATTCTCAGTGGGAATCTCCTGCTAAAGACTTGGGTTAAAAAGGGTAGGATTTACTTATTACTTGTAATGATCCTGAAATTCACTTTCTTATTTTGTTTATTGTGATGCAGGGTTCAAGTTTGAAGAGATTTCCCCTGCCGTCGAGGATACTGAAGACAAAGTTACAAACTTCCTCACTCTATATATAGCTGATAGGTCTTTCAAGCTCGAGCACTTTAGTCTCCAAGAAGGTTCTTCCACCACTGCTTCAATGGCTACTGGTAAGGATCATGCTTTCTTCTTAGTATCTAGTTTATATTTGGGATCCTAAACTAATGGGGATCCTTCATATAGGATCCAAAGCTACTCGCTCCAGTGCTCGATTTGGCCTCTCTAATCTGGAAGATGACATGTCCAATGGTTTGATTGTAGTCAAAAGGGAAAATATGTCTCTTTTATTCCTCCGAAGAGGGCTCACATTGATCTCACTGTTAAGACCCTAGGTTCCCGGAAGAGGAAAACCGCTGAGGCCATAGATCTGAGCCTGGAAAACCTTGGAGTCGACGAAGCACTCATAAAGCTGGTCTTTTTTTCTCAAGCAATAATTATTTCTCGAACTCTGATCTTTGTTTTTCTAGTTTCATTTTAACTAATGTCATTCTTGTTTCAGGGTTCTGACCACATCTCTCGGTCCACCGCTGACTTCAAGGTCAGGACTAAGAAGGATGGGCTAGCCTTAAAGGAGTAGGAAAAGGCGTGGAAAGCCACCAATGAAGATCTCTTAACGAGGGTGGAGCTTCTGAGTAAAGAAAAGGCTAAGAAAGAGGATGAGCACACTTAAGAGATTGCAGAGGTGATTGTTGAGGTGGAGGGTAGCACTGCTATGGCTGTTTGGGAAGATAAGATCAAACTCATAGATGATGTGGCCAACGCGGGATCCTGGAATGTAGCTGGATGGCGTGAAGCCCTAGCTAAATTAACTGGCGAGCCTGTTAACATCAGTCAGGATCCTGCAGGATAGCTAAAGGTAGGAGGAAAGGAGGAAGGAGCATAGAAGGTTGTGGGTGACAACAATCAGGCCGTGGTTTAAGTTTGAAAAATAATTTAAATATTTCCTGGGTAAGACAATTTTTACTCTTTTTTTGTGGGGTTGGTGGGCAACCCCTTTTATGTGATGTCGTGGTTGTTTATATCTTCTTGCATGATTTTGGTTGTAGTAGTAGGTCTTCTGAAGATCCCGAGTTGGTTAAGATCTTAAGGAGTTTAGGTTTTACAAGAACTCTTGATATCTTAACGATATGATGATCCTTAGGTTTATTTTTGATCTTTTTGAAGGCTTTTGGCTTAGGAAAATTCCGCATTATAAATCCTTCAGTTCCCTAGGATCTTGGAGCTTGTATAGGGAAGGATCCATCTCATTATAATCCACCTTAGGAATTTGCTAGGGAAAATCCCTATTTAGCTTCTTCTGGGAAAATTCAAATTTAGGAAATATTGGGAAAATCCCAACTTAGAAAAATAAATGGGGAGGATCCCAACTTAGAAAATAATCGGGGAAGATCCCAACTTGGAAAATAATTGGGGAAGATCCCAACTTGGAAATAACTGGGGGAAGATCCCAGATTGGAAAATAACTGGGGAAGATCCCAACTAAGAAATTCATTAAGGAAGATCCCAACTTAAGATAACATGACAATGTTATAAATCGTAGTTTATTTGTTAGGATCTTAACATATGTTCAGAAATAAGAGAGTTCCCAAGTCACTAAAGTATGAAATGATCCCCTTACTCATATCCCATAGTAAAATATTATGCGTCCAAGCGAGGTGTAGAAACATAAATGTTGGGTTTTAAGCACTATAACACTCCTATGGTGCACATGAAACCCTAGATGCTTTGGATCTACGTTTTCTCTAATTATATATGCATTTTTAATTTTCCAAAGCATACATCCTAACCAGCATACAATGGAGCATATGCAATATAAAACTCATAGTTAGATGAATACCTCTTGATGTAGTTGTAGTTCTTCGCCTTAGAAAGCTTTAGCACCTCAAATGTGATGCCTCTAATGTGTCACAAACACCACATGCAAGAGGAGACTTGAGAGAATAAGCTAGTTAGCACAAAATCAATATCACTCTCGTAGAATGAATGGTAGAACCGATTTTGGCTCTGGGGGGTTCCTTTTATAGTGTTTCAAGGGCTAGGGTTTCATCCATGGAAACCCTAATGCACCATGACCTTTCATATTACTTAGGCTCCATGGGTTAAACCTCCATGGCCTATCCATGGACTATCACATTGGTTTAGCCCATCCTAATTAACCATGGATCATTAGCCAACACTATAAGAATCATTGATTTACTTAATCAGTCCTCGTATATTTAATTAGGCTCTTTTGATCACTAAATTAATTCCAAATTAAATCTTGATCAATACTAATTAAATAATATGATTTCTCAATCAATATATTATACTTATAATATATTAATAAATCACAAATAACCTTATTCTCAAAAGTCCATCTTATCAAATTGCACTGGTGAAGGCAACCCAAAAGGACCATGCTACAATCGGGTCAATTACATCCCATTTATAGTTATGGGCTTAGACACCTAATCCAACAGTCTCCCACTTGGATAAGTCTAATAACTATAACTGCCAATGCTACTTCGGGATCCGATTAGCAATCGTAGCTTTCCATAGCTGCTGTCGAACTCTGATCTGTACAGTGACGCGTCATTTAGATAAGGGATCATATATTCCTCTGTTCTTCAAGATATCATACAGACAAATACATGGAACATAGTCATACTTATTGTCCTGCCATTTGTTTCCCGATATCCGATTTGTCTGACATAGAACATAATTGAACACATCAATTTAGTTCTGACCGGGCCCGACACATAAGTCAAAACAAAATCATCGAGGGGCCCAAGATATCGCTTTTAATCCTCTTAGGATAAAAGGAACATATAAACTTCGACATTATATGCTTGTACTAACTACTCATTAAATCATGCGCAACGATACGTTTTATAACATCAAGTTACTGATGCGTTTTCGTATCATCAATGCACAACCAACTCGTAGTCAACAACTCATATATCTTGGTTTGAAGACTATATGATATTATCGTCTCACAATCACTCGTGATAAATTCCATGAAGTGATTCAGGTGAGCGTGGGTTTAATCCAATACTCAAATCTTATTTCAGGAGCACTCATGAATGTTGTAGCATATTTTTTCTATGTCAAACACCATAGACAATCTACAAGCCAAATTCATGACAGTCTAACCTCATAACCTACTTCCAAAGTATGATCGACTGTGGATAGTTTGAATAATCTTATTATTCTGGAAGTCAAAACATGCAAAAGTGAAACAATAGTAAATAATTGACACAAGACAGTAACTTTACTTATAAATAAAACTCATTTTATTCAATCATCAAATGCCAATTACAATTTAGCTATTACAAGTTTCAAAATATTTATCTAATCACTAAAACTAATATCTTCCATTAGCCCGATGCCCCTTGCATGATGCAAGTGCCTAACCCTACTCAGTCCCTTCGTGAGGGGATCTGCTAGGTTGTCCTCTGACGATATCCTCTTCACAACGAGGTGTCTTTCTTCTACTTGATGTCTTATGAAGTGGTACGTTCTGTCGATATGCCTGGATCTACCATGATCTCTCGGTTCCTTGGTTAAGGAAACCGCTCCTTCATTATCGCAGAAAAAATCTCCACAGGCTCCTTTATGGATGACACAACTCCAAGGTCTCCGATGAAGTTTTTCAACCATATCGCCACTTTCGATGCTTCGCTCGTGGCTATGTACTCTGATTCACATGTTGAATTAGCTACAGTCTCCTGCTTGGAACTTTTCCATGTTACTACTCCTCCATTTAGGGTAAACACCCAGCCCGACTAAGAGCGCAAATTATCTCCGTCGGTCTGAAAACCGACATCACAATACCTTGTCACTCTCAAGTCGTCACATGCACTGAGGGTAAGGACCCAGTCCTTAGTCCTCCGCATGTACTTAAGAATGTTCTTTACTGTAGTCCAGTGAGCTTTACCATGATTCCCTTGATATCTACTGACCATGCTCAAAGCAAAGGCCACATCAGGGCAAGTACAAGTCATATCATACATGATCGAGCCAACCGCGAAAGCATATGGTACTCGACTCATCTCTGCTGTCTCAAACTTTGTACTCGGACTCTGAGTCTTACTCAATTTGGTATTGCTTTGGATAGGTAAGTCACCTTTCTTGGAGTTCTCCATGATGAAACGCTTCAACACCTTGTCCAAGTAGGTACTTTGACTAAGTCCTATTAGTCTTTTACTCCTGTCTCTCATTATCCTTATCCCTAGAATATAGGCAGCTTCTCCAAGGTCCTTCATAGCGAAACACTTCCCAACCCAGGACTTAATCTCCTGCAAGGTTGGGACGTCGTTTCCTATGAGTAGTATGTCATCCACATACAACACCAAAAAGCTTACTATACTCCCGCTAGCTTTGACATATATACAGGACTCATCCTCGCTTCTCGAAAATCCAAACTCTTTGACTTTCTCATCGAAAGAAAGATTTCATCTCCGAGATGCTTGTTTTAATCCATAGATGGATTTATCAAGCTTACACACGCTATTAGGGTACTTTGCATTGACAAAACCCTCTGGCTGACACATGTAAACATCTTCAGCCAACTTTCCATTAAGGAAAGCGGTTTTGACATCCATTTGCCATATTTCATAATCATGAAATGCGGCTATGGCTAACATAACCCTTATAGATTTAATCTTCGCCACTGGTGAGAAGGTCTCATCATAGTCAACTACCTGAGTTTAAGTAAAGCCCTTCGCAACCAGTCGTGCCTTATATGTGTGTACTTTCCCATCCATGTCGGTCTTTTTCTTGAAGATCCATTTGCACCCGACTGGCTTGCGACCTGGTACATTGTCAACC
The DNA here is from genome assembly GCF_052849685.1 of Lactuca virosa. NCBI lineage: Eukaryota > Viridiplantae > Streptophyta > Magnoliopsida > Asterales > Asteraceae > Lactuca > Lactuca virosa. Next base: position 273,699,521 of record NC_136428.1, on the reverse strand, counting down.
AAGTTCCAAACTTGATTGTCACACATGGACTGAATCTCGGTGTCCATTGTCTCTTTTCATTTAGCAGACTCGGGGCCTGCCATGGCTTCCTTGTAGTTAGATGGTTCATCCGAATTTACCAGTGTGCTATCACTGATAAACGTATCACCTTTAGTAGTAATATGAAAGCCATAAAACTCAGGTGCCATCCTAACTCGAGAGGAACGTCGAAGAGGTAATGTCTCTTCAATAGGTTCAACAGGAGTTTCCTCCTCTGGTTGAGTGCTAGTGTTTGAGGTTCCTTCATCACTTAACTCTTGAAGCTCTTCAAGGTCAATTTTCCTCCCACTGTCCTCTTGGCATATGAGTTCTCTCTCTCGGAAAACTCCTCTCCTCGCAACGTAGACAACATTGTCACTCGGTCTGTAAAAGAGATATCCAAAGGACTTCTATGGGTAGCCGATGAAAATACATCGCTCACTACGAGGTTCGAGCTTTTCGTGAGTATCGCATCTCACGAAAGCCTCGCAACCCCAAACTTTGATGTGATCCAACGCGGGAACCTTCCCTGTCTACATCTCGTGAGGTGTTTTGGCAACCTTAGTAGGGACTAGATTAAGGATATGGGCGGCAGTCTCTAAGGCATACCCCTAAAATGAGATAGGTTACGAAGCTCGACTCATCATGGAATGAACCATATCCAACAAGTTTCGGTTGCGCCTCTTAGCCACACCATTCAACTGCGGTGTCCTAGGTGGCGTCAACTGTGAAACAATTCCACATTCCTTAAGATAGTCGTGGAACTCAATACTAAGATACTCTCCTCCTCGATCGGATCACAACATCTTTATCTTCCTGCCCAATTGATTCTCCACTTCTTGCTTAAACTCTTTGAACTTTTCAAAAGTTTCTGACTTATGCTTGATTAAGTAAATATACCCATATCTACTATAATCATCAGTAAAAGTCACATATAAGCGGTTAGCATCCCTTGTGGTGGTTCTGAAGGGTCCACACACATCTGTGTGTATGAGATCCAACAAATCCTCACCCCTTTCACAAGTACCAGTGAAGGGTGACTTGGTCATCTTTCCAACTAAACAAGATTCACAAGTGTCATCCGACTTCAAGTCGAATGACTCCAAGACTCCAGCCTTTTGGAGTTGGCCTATGCGCTTCTTATTGACATGTCCAAGACGACAATGCCACAAGCATGCCTTGTCCAAAACATTGGACGAATCAATATTCAACACATTATTTCCTAGGTTATCTACAACCATCACAGTTTCATATATACCATTACTAGGTAATGCTTCAAAATAAAAACACCATTATAATAAGCATTAATACCGCCATCTTCATTGTCAAAAGAAAAGGTAAAACCTTGTTTATACAAACTATGAAAGGAAATAATATTTCTCGTCATATCTGATGAGTAACAACAATTATTCAATTCTAAATTTAACCCACTACTAAGCAATAAAGAGTAAACTGCAATCTTGGTCACATGCAACACTTTCCTATTCCCCATGATTAAGTTTATCTTCTCGTGCTCCACATCCCTAATTCTTTTTAGTCCCTGGATATCAGAACAAATGTGAATACCATAACCTGTATCAAGGACCCAAGAATTAGCATGTGATGAGTTATTAGACAGAATAGTGTAAATACATGCGAAGGTGGGCTTTATCTTCCCATCCTTAATATCCCGCAAGTATTTGGGGCAACTTAGTTTCCAGTGCCCTTTTTCATGACAATAGAAGCACTTTGCATCCTTTGGATTGGTAGAGGGATCAGCATAACCAACTTTGGTCCCACTAGAAGAGGATCTATCAAGAGACTTTCCCTTGCGGCTCTTAGAAGGCGCCTTCCACTTCTTCCCTTTCCCATTTCCAATTGCCAGAACAGGGGCAACAACAGTAGGAGTAGGTACAACCGACTTGCCTTTCATGTTGCTTTCTGTAGCTCTTAGAAGGCCTTGAAGCTTGCTAAGAGTGACCTCCTCCTTGTTCATATGATAGGTCATACATAACTGATTATAAAAAGAAGGAAACGGATGTAGGATGATGTCAATGGCCAACTCTTCATCGAAGTTCACATTCAACTTCAACAAGCGGTCCACATATCTCTGCATCTTTTGCAAGTGGGTCGTGATGGACTCTCCATCCTTCATCTTGGTTTTTATCATGGAGGCAATGATCTCATACCTCTCTTGCCGAGCACTTTGATGGTATCTTTCCATCAAATCTTTGTGCATTTCGAAGGGCCAGAAGTCCTTGTAGGACTTTTGGAGCTCAGCAGTCATGGTAGCAATCATTATACACGACACCTTTGTCGCGTCCTTCTCATGAACCCTGTATTCCTCGATTTATTCGGGAGTAGCAGTTTGTTCATCAATCTCGTTCAGCTCTTTATCCAGGACATATTCTTTGTCCTCATAGCGAAGGGCCATACAAATGTTTCTTATCCAATCGTTAAAGTTTGACCCATCGAGGATCACAAACAAGGTGTGAATAACCATGCAAATGTGCTTGGTACTCTTAATGTTACAAATCACCTAATCAATGTGCCGGTTAACCACACACGCTCCATTGATATATGATTAACATCAAGCTACCCTTTGCCACCATTTTCAGTGCCAGATTAGTGTGCCGGTTAACCACACACGCTCCACTAACGACTTAACAAGGTGCAATGTGCAATTTCATGGAATAGCACCATATTCACATTTTTCCTAAAGTAAATAAGATTGGGAATTTTACTAAAAGTTTAGTTACTTTATAATTATCATTATACTTTTAACGAGAATTAATGTCCTATCCTACCCGTTCGGCAAACGATCATCCACCAGTCAAGGAAGTGGTGGGTGAGAGTGGACACTCATTAAACTGCCATTTTATAGCCAGTAACCTTATACCCCTCTTATAGACCGACTTCATGAATGAGGCCTACTAACGGTAAGACTGACTTGTCTTATACACACACATATATACATATATATATATATATATATATATATATATATATATATATATATATATATATATATTATTAAACTTATAATATTATAATAGTATAAGGGTTGAATTTTAAACTTTTAAAATTCTAAGGTTTGGAATTAAATGTTTCATTATGTGAGACTTTACAAATTACAAAACTTGAGGACAAGTTTTGTAACTTTCAAAACTTTTGGTTTTCATAACTTATGAAAACTTATGAGTTATTAATGTTCATGAATGAGACTCTTCACATAACTTGAGGACAAGTTGCAAAAACTCATTTCAAGAACAACTTAGATCAATTTTAGCCAACAAGATTATCATATAATTTAACTATTGATCTAATCCAACTCATAGCTAGGCAATTCATATCAAATAATACAAATAAGTACTTTATTATCTTAAAATTTGACAATTGTCCTTTAATTGGACGAGGATCATCATTACCAAATAAAAAAAATACATTCTTTGTGATTACAAAACAGGTTGTGGTAATGATCCTTAACCACTTCTGGCCAAAAACTCGAAAATCTGCAACCAGAGCCATCTACTCGACGAGTGCATGATCCTGACTCGTCGAGTTGCCCTTTTACTGAGTGGAATCGTCGAGCCAGCCAGTGGACTCGGGGAGTTCATCATTCAGAGGCCAGAAAATCGATTTTTTCAACTTTGAAAATTAACAAGCATAAAATATAACAGAAAACAATCCTAGGCTCTGATACCACTGTTGGGTTTTAAGCACTATAACACTCCTATGGTGCACATGCAACCCTAGATGCTTTGGATCTATGTTTTCTCTAATTATACATGTATTTTCAATTTTCCAAAGCATACATCCTAACTAGCATACAATGGAGGATATACAATATAAAACTCATAGTTAGATGAATACCTCTTGATGTAGTTGTAGTTCTTCGCCTTAGAAAGCTTTAGCACCTCAAATATGATGCCTCTAATGTGTCACAAACACCACATGCAAGAGGAGACTTGAGAGAATAAGCTAGTTAGCACAAAATCAATATCACTCTCTTAGAATGAATGGTAGAACCGATTTTGGCTCTGGGGGGTTCCTTTTATAGTGTTTCAAAGGCTAGGGTTTCATCCATGGAAACCCTAATGCACCATGACCTTTCATATTACTTAGGCTCCATGGGTTAAACCTCCATGGCCTATCCATGGACTATCACATTGGTTTAGCCCATCCTAATTAACCATGGATCATTAGCCAACACTATAAGAATCATTGATTTACTTAATCAGTCCTCGTATATTTAATTAGGCTCTTTTTGATCACTAAATTAATTCCAAATTAAATCTTGATCAATACTAATTAAATAATATGATTTTTCAATTAATATATTGTACTTATAATATATTAATAAATCACAAATAACCTTATTCTCAAAAGTCCATCCTATCAAATTGCACTGGTGAAGGCAACCCAAAAGGACCATGCTACAATCGGGTCAAGTACATCCCAGTTATAGTTATGGGCTTAGACACCTAATCCAACAATAAACTCATGAGAAAGTGGTTATTAACTCTTTAAACCTTAGAGACGATTAATTACCCTTAGTTGGAGGAGAGATGATCAGTCTCTATTCGTAGTGGCTAGGATCCTTGAATTTCTGCAAATTGCAAATGTTAGCTTGAGGTGGGCATTGGCCTTGCTAACGCCCCTCCGATGCTTAAGTCAGTAATGGTGTTTTTTAGAAAATAAATAAAAGAATGTAGACAACAATAAAGGATAAAGAATGTGTACCTTAGATCTTATTAGAAAACGAAATATTTAACTTACATGAAATACACTTTTAGGTTTATGGAATTCCAAGATCTTGGCAAGATGTCTCCTTCTGGGGTAGCCAACCAATGTGCCCATTTCCTGCTTTTGCATTAATAAGATATGTCCCTTCCCATTTGGGTGCCAACTTTCTTGCATTAGGATCCTTGGTATTTTGGAACGCCTACCTCAAAACCAAATCACCTACCTGGAATCTTCAGAATTTGATGTTTTGTTGTATGCTTTAGCTATTCTTTGTTGATGAGCAGTAATGCGGATCTTCGCAAGATCACTACGTTCATCAATAGTGTCGAGATCCTGAGCAAGGATCTCATTGTTGTTCTCCTGATTTTGGAGTTGGTATCTTACCATAGGGATTACCACTTCAGTTGGGATCACGACCTCTGTACCAAGCACCAAGGAATAAGGAGTTTGACATGTGGCTGCTTTCGATGTAGTCCTATCCGCCTATAGAACGAAAGGAAGTTCCTCAGCCCATCTTCCTCTCTTTTCATCTAGTATTTTCTTCAAATTGTTGACTATGATCTTGTTACTAGATTCTGCTTGACCATTGGATTGAGGATGAACCGAAGTAGATGTTATCATTTTAATTCCCCAAATGGTACAAAAGTTGTTGAATCATGAAAAGTGACCCTCTTGAACTTCAGCTACCGCAGTCCACAAGGATCCGCAGTCAAGGTTTCATTAGCAACCTCACCCGAAGTCATCATCAACAGCAGTCACTCTTAGCTACTAGATTACTTTACTTTGTCTATTTTATTGTAATACTCTCTATTGTCCAGTATGCCTTGCATGGATACTCTTAGAGACGTGATCTAGTGTAACTCTTGAGTCTCTATAAATAGAGCTCAATCTTGCTTATTTAAACATCTCTGAATCTAAAAACAACTTCGATTCTATCATATCTCTCTCTTCTATCTGATTACGCATCTCTCCTTACTCTCAAACTTCACTAGAACATAACTGATTACTATCTCTCTTAGGAGCAAGTCACTTGTGACTTATCACTAAGTTTTATCTCACTTACTAACTTGGTTTGAATGCATTCCTCGTTATGAATCAACTTATGTGTATACTTGATATAACAACTGTTGTCATTTACATTTCCTTACTTTTCCGCAACTAACTCTCTAACTATCTAACTCTAACTTATTTATATTATTGTTGAGCTTTTAGATCCTTCGAGATAAACTATTCCGCAACTATACTTGTTCTAACGTTTGTTCAAGTGTGTCTCAAGTTTTTCTCTCAACAATTGGTATCAGAGCCATAGTGGTTGTTTTTTGAAAAACAAAACTCTGATTTTCAAAGGGCCTTCTATACCACCGAAGCTCATTTCTTAAAAAAAAACTTCAAAAAAAAAAAACAAAGGAAAAATGGCACAATCGTTTTCTCTGAATGTTTCCAACAGTGTTGGTGGTTCTAATCGAGCCCCAATATTGGTAGCAAATGAATATCATCATTGGTCTCAAAGAATGGAAAGATACTTAAGGAGACTTGGTAGAGATGTATGGCGATCCGTAGAAGAAGAACCACATGACCCAGTTCTTACACCAGTCCAAACTGACGGCGCTACAGCCAGACTAGGAGGAGGTCAACCAGTCATGAACCGTCCCACCAAAGTTGATCTCGATAAAATGGAAAATGATGATGTTGCTTTCTATGAAATCTTCTGTGGAGTTGCTCCTGAAAACTTCGACATTATCATAAATTGTCAATCAGCAAAAGAAATCTGGGAAGTTCTCAAGAATTTGTACGAAGGCTCAGAACAAGCACAAGACAAGAAGCTTACAACCGCACTCAATGAGTTTAAGAATTTCAAAGCTCACACTAGCGAAAGTTTAGAAGACTCCTTCAAAAGGTTTAACTTGATAGTCACGAAGTTATCCAATGCGGGCACCATCCGCAATAACCATGAAACAAATCTTCAGTTTCTTAATGGTTTGGGAAGATATTGGACTACGACTAAGATGATAGTCCAAGGAGATAGAAAGATTCACTCTTTGTCTCTCTACAAGCTCTACGGAGAACTGCAAGCACAAGAATCCACCGTACTTAAAGACTGTGCTGACTTCGGAGGACCACTCGCTCTCATAGCACAAGCTCCACCCAATCAATCCTACTCTCCCTCGTATGACACTGCACCACAGTCATACAAAGTTGATTCAGAGTATGATGATGAAGAAGAATTTTAGAAGGCTATTGCTCTGGTTAGCCAACAGTTCAATCGACTACCACCTCCTTCCTTCCGCAAGAATCAGCAGTTCAACAAACCTCCATTCAATCGTAACTTCAACCCGCAGAATAACCATCCTCGATATCCCAAAAGTTCTCATCAACCACAACAATCTCAGAATTCTCAACCAAAGGAGGCACCGCAGTCCATCCAAACCACTGACTCCGGTACTCCATCAGAAGACAAAAGTGATATTGTAATTTGTCATAAGTGTAACAAAGAGAATCACTTTGCAAAGGATTGCAAGGCCAATTTAGTGAAAGACAGAGCATTCTACATTAGAATGGCTCAAGAATTGGAAGATAACGAAAAGGCAAGGGCATATGTAGCCCATGTCAAAAGAGACCATCAAGTTTGGTCATCTGGAGATGAAGAAGAAACCATCAGCAGTGTCAGAGGAAAGGGCAAAATCTGCATGCTGGCAACTGCGGATGACAATAGGTCTACAAAGCTGGAAAAGAACTACTGCTACATGGCAAAGGATGGAAATCTAAGCATCGTCGAACAGGTAAAACTCATGATCCAAACTCTAAACTATATCATGCATGACTATCAACCTTTCATAGATAATCTTAATGACACATGTGCTGCCGTCCTTACAGACTATAACAAAGCCTTAGATGAGAAGAACATTGCGTCCCAAGAGATGTTCCATGTGAGAGGACGATTGGATAACAAAAGACTCAAAATGGCTATGTTAGAAAAGGACCTAGAGTTAGAAAAAGATGCAAGAATGTTGAGTGAAACACAACTAGAAATAGCTTTGAACCAGAGAGATTTAGCTCAAAGTGAAATTATACGCTTAAATCTTTTAATAGAAAAATTGTTCAATGAAAATGAAGCAATTGAAAATTTGGTAAATAATGGAACTGTGGACAATACATACAATTGGGGTTGGTCAAATGGATATCCTACCGCAATGGATTCCTCACCCCGGTTTAACAAAGATCGACTGTATGTCCCTCCGGACCGAGAATTTCATTTCCCAGTCAATGACAAGACTTTTCTCGCAGACATTAGAACACACTTCTGTAGACTTCATAATCTAAGAAATAATTGTGTCATTGAGGAAATTGTGCCTGAAGTTTCGGGTCACACAAGTGATCAAATCCCTGTCTATCTACCCAAATTCTCAAACCTCATCCGTAGTTGATGAAGAAATTGTTATTAAGGGTCCTGAAGTCTCGCAAGACTTCCCATCTCTACCCTCAGACCGCAGTGTCTCTAATTGTAGTCATGAGCCACAAAAGTCCCACAAAAGTCCCACTGAAGTCCTAACACAGACTTACTCTGCGGTAGTCAAATCATCCTTACCGCAGTTCTCAAATAAAGGCTCTGTGACTCTTCAGCCAATTCATCATGAATTACCCATAGAAAACTTTGAAGTGGGTCAATGCTCTCAAATCCCTGAATCCGTCAGTTCGGATGTCTCTAGCCCTCGTTTTCAAAAATTTTCAAAGGTTTCCAGGAAACCGCAGCTGAACATCACTGACTGTAGTTCCCCAAAAACCTTAGCTAAAAAGGCTTTCAAAGAGGAAATTTGATCCCGAGGCACAAATAGACAACACTTTTCGAAAAACAAAAGGCATATCAGATTTCCAAAATCTAAGAGTCCAGAAAAATTTGTTTTCTCACACTATTTTTCGAAAAACTCTCCTATCAAGAAAACATGCAAAAGGGAATGTACAGTTTCATCAGTCATTCCAAAGTCATCTGATACAACCCAAAAGAAAGAACAGTCTTTTCGAAGCAATGGTTTTCAAATCTATTCCTCAGACGATCCAAAATGGAAGGGTATCTTACCCACTCCAACACTTTTAAAATCACATCCGAATTTTAATAAGTGGAAGGGTATCTTACCAAATCCAACAAAAAGGTCCCACAGATATACACGCACTAAACCTTTTTCAAAAAAAACTTTTCAAAAGTCCAACAACACCAATGTCAGATATTACCAACCTCAGACCAGTCACAAGTCCAACTCACCATTTGGACCGCTGACCAAACATGGTGTCAGAACAAAAGACAAAACTTCAACTTGTCAATGTCAATGTAGCTGTCAGAATGGTTCATCTCATGTCAAATCTGGTGTGTTTCAGAAACCTCGTAACTTTTCAAAAACATACAACACTTCAAAATCTCACAAACACCCAGGACTAGGATTAAAAGTTGACACGAAACCCGTCCCTGCAACCTCGGTCCATGCATCAATCAGAAATTCACCTTTTGTTCCAGGCTCCAAAATAGTTTGGATGCCTAAACTAACCGTGTAATTTTCAGGCTTTGTGCAAGGAGGAACAAAAAGATGAATGGTTAATTCACAGTGCTTGCTCCTTGCACATGACTGGAAGGTTAGAATACCTTCGGGATTTCAGGCCAATTTGCAACGGTGGAAATGTTACATTCGGCAACAATGCGAATGGGATAATCCAAGGTTATGGTGTTCTTACTACGGGAAACTTCTCTATTCAAAAGGTTGCTTATGTAGAAATCCTTAAACACAATCTCATCAGTGTTGGCCAACTATGTAAGGTAGGCCATCGAGTTGAATTTGATGATCAATTTTGCTATGTAATGACAAGTGATAGGAACACGTGTCTGATCAAGTCCCGATCCGAAGGTACTATGTATCCTCTGGATGTCTCTCTGATCATATGCAAACCGCAGTTATGATTCCTATCCAAAGCAGTATCCGAAGTCAGCTGGCTATGGCACCGCAAGCTAGCTCATCTCAACTTCAGATACATCAACAATTTGGTCACCGGAGAACTAGTCAAAGGTCTCCCTATTCTCAAGTTCAACAATGATACTCTCTGTCCTGCATGTGAATGTGGAAAGAATCCAAAGCATGTCACCCCATGGTGGTTGATTCCTCAATTTCTGAACCACTTGAACTCTTGCACATTGATCTCTGCGGTCCATCCACCGTAGTCAGTCTCCATCACAAGAAATACATACTGGTTAAAGTAGATGACTTCACACGCTTCACATGGGTCTTCTTTCTTAGACTCAAGTCAGAAACACCGCAGATTCTCATCAATTTCATCAAGGAGATAGAACTCCAGATCAAGCTGCCAGTTCGACGCATCCGAAGTGATAATGGAACTGAGTTCACTAATCATCTCCTAAATAGTTTCTTGGTTTCAAAGGGTATCATTCACAACTTCTCCGCTCCCTACACACCGCAACAAAATGGGATAGTAGAGCGAAGAAACCGCACTCTAGTAGAAGCAGCCAAATCCATGCTCAACTTCGCACACCTTCCTCTCTACTTCTAGGCCGAAGCAGTGGCCACCACATGCTTTGTGCAGAATCGAAGTATTGTATGCAAGCGACTCAGCAAAACACCGTATGAGGCCCTTAACAATTCCAAGCCAAATGTCCGCTTCTTTCATATCTTTGGGTGTAGATGTTTTGTGATCAACAACAAAGATCATCTTAACAAATTTGCACCGAAGTCTGATGAAGGCATCTTCCTTGGCTATTCCACAAACAAAGTTGCTTACAGGGTTCTCATTCGACGTACAAGGCTAATCATTGAAAGCTTCGATGTGAAATTTGATGACTATCACATCCGCAACACCGCTCCATCAACAGAAACCACAACAATCCTAGAAAGTGATATTCCTGCCTCTTCGGGTCCATTAAACCTAGTTGAAGTAAACTGTGATGATCTTTTCGACCCTGTAGAAACAGCCAAGTTATCCGAAGTTCTTGTGTCTCCGGAAGCTCAACAGCAGCACGCTGATGTATCTGGTCCATCCCTATCCGAAGTAGTATCTCTCAATACTCCCACCTCGCCGGTTGAGGGGGAAAGCTCTACTCCGGATCAGGCAACAACCATCGAGGTTCCAGTACTTAATGAAGCTCAAGTTCCCAGCCGCAGAGAATCATTACCATCCAACGTTTCTTCCGACTCGGATGATGAAAACATAAAGAACATTGACACAAGAACAGACTCAAGAATTATCACTCTCCCATCTGTAATCCAGGGGGAACCTTGTAAGGGTCAAGGGGAACTCCCTTCTGCAATCCAGGGGGAACCTGCACCATCTGCCCAAGAAAACTTTAATCCCACCTTCCCAGTTCAAGATAATTCAGCAGGATGTTCTCAAATCCAGGGGGAACTGCCATCTCCAACCGTAGAGTCTTTTGATATAGAAGACATTCCCTCTACCGTAGCTGCTGATTATCTGCAATCCCGTCTACATGTATGGACGAAGGACCACCCACCAGGACAAATCATTGGCAACCCATCCGCAGGTATCCAGACTCGATCTTCCAAGGATTTATCTGATCATTGTCACTACACAACATTTATGTCCTCGGTCGAGCCCCGAACGATCAAAGAAGCATTACTAAAACCCGACTGGATATCCGCAATGCAAGAACAGCTAGAAGAATTCAAAAGAAACAAAGTATGGCAGCTCGTCCCGAAGCCGCAAGGTCATACCATTGTTGGTACTAGATGGGTGTTCAAAAACAAACTAGATGAATCTGGTGCGGTAGTCAGAAACAAGGCAAGGTTAGTTGCAAAGGGATATAGTCAACTTGAAGGTATTGACTATGATGAAACGTATGCTCTGGTGGCACGAATAGAAGCCATCCGAATCTTCTTAGCATACGCAGCCCACAAGAACATCAAGGTACACCAAATGGATGTAAAAAGTGCTTTTCTCAATGGGGAATTAAAAGAAGAGGTTTATCTTCAGCAACCTCCAGGATTTGAAAGTATTGAATTCCCAGACCACTGCTACAAGCTTGAAAAAGCAGTCTACGGTCTAAAGCAAGCTCCAAGAGCGTGGTACGAGACTCTCTCTGAATTTCTTGTCTCGTCCGGATACAAAAGAGGAGTGATTGATCCCACTTTATTTAGAAAAGCAAATGGTAATCACCTCATGCTTGTACAAATATATGTGGATGATATCATCTTCGGATCAACTGATCAAAAAATGGTGGATGAATTCGCTAAGCTCATGACCAACAAGTTCCAAATGAGCATGAATAGAGAGATTAACTTCTTTCTAGGACTTCAAGTGAAACAAGTTCCTCAAGGGATATTCATTCATCAGGAGAAATACACCACATAACTGTTAAAGAAATATTCAATGGACAACTGCTCTTCGGCTAAGGTCCCCATGGCCTTCGAATATAAGATATCTGCTGATCCCTCGGGCGAATCAGTGGATCACAAGACTTATAGAGGTATCATTGGTTCATTGATGTACCTCACCGCAAGCCGACCAGACATTGTCTTTGCAACAGGTACATGCGCAAGGTACCAGGCTGACCCAAAAGTGTCACACATGACCGCAGCCAAACAAATTCTACGATACCTGAAAGGAAGCAAGACTCTTGGTTTATGGTACCCCGCAAGCAATGACTTCAGCCTTCAAGCATTCACAGATGCGGATCATGCCGGATGCAGATTAGATCGAAAAAGCACTTCAGGTGGATGTCAATTTCTGGGTGGAAGACTCGTCAGCTGGTCATCTAGAAAACAAAGTTGTGTATCACTGTCTACCGCAGAAGCTGAATATGTGGCCGTAGCCAGCTGTTGTTCACAAGTCCTATGGATGAAAACACAACTTATGGACTACGGATACAGAATGTTGCGGATACCAATTTACTGTGACTCTGAATGTGCTATAGCTATCTCTCACAATCCAATTCAGCACTCCAAGACAAAGCATATTGAACTACGGTATCACTTCATCAAAGACCACATCCTGAAAGGTAACATTGAACTCATCTTTGTCCATACTCATGAAGAGATTGCTGATGTGTTCACAAAGGCACTTGACTCTACAAAACTCAACAGTTTCTTACAAATGTTAGGAATGATGAATCCGGACCCACAATTCTTCTTGAATTGATAGGTACCGCAGACCATCCTTGGTCTCTGTTGCAGTCCTAACTGAAGTTACTTATGATAGATGGTTTTGGTATATTCTGTGTACTGCAGTTTGTGTACCGCAACCATATATCAAAGTTATCCTTCAATGGTCCTTACTGTTTGTTGTTACTGATTTTTGTTCAAGTGTTCTCCTCAGTTATTTTACTGCAGACATCCATCCGTCCATCCGCAATGACAAATGATCCATCCGCAATGTTAAAGGATCCATCCGCAATGAAATCTCTATCCGCAACCACATTGATAGTTTCTCAACTGTTTCATTAACCCTTGAATCATGGTGTGCTATTTAATGATCCTTCATTAAATAAGAAAAACATTAAATAAAAAACATTCCTTGACAAACTGTCCCATTCCCTTTTTGAATAAACCTTGTGTCAGACCTATTTTAGGTATGATGACAAAAAGTACGTTTTTCTATAAACAAATCCTTTTAATCTGTCCCTTCCTATTACCCAACACGTCCAATCCGTTACAACTTCCCTTTTGCACAACGGATTAAATCCACCCTCACCACACGATCATCAGACGTGATGTTGTACGTCTGACACTTCATTAATTGCAAACCCTTTTTGGTAAATCTCAAAAATAATTTAAACCTCTTCATAATCTGTGGCTGAGATTTCTTATTCCAAATCAAAGAAAACCCCTATTTTTTTACCTTATCTTCTTTCACTTAGGGTAAAAGTAATAATTGTTCAAATTCATCCCTATAAAACCCCTTCTTCTTCCCTAAGAATAGTTTACGCTCTTTGAACTTTGAACTTTCTCCCCACTTTCGCACTCTGTTTCTGCACTCTTTCTCAAACTCTCAAAAATGGTGAAATCAGGCATCTCGAAGAAAATCTCCAAGGCTTCTGCCTCTGAAAACCCCACTGGGTCTGATTCTGCAACAAGAAATCAAATGCCTTCGATTGCTTCAAGCAATTTTAGGGCTGTGTTCGAAGATCACTCCTCCTACAATGCTCCGATCAAGCTAATGATCAAATTCTTGAACAATCACCCTCTATTTGGCCCCTTCGATGCATTCACAGACGTGGTTCCTCTTTCAGCCTTATTCAAATGTGCATTCTCTGCTTACAGACCCCTCGAGAATCCTCAAGAGGTGCATCTGAACTTAGTGAACGTTTCTTTGGTCATTCTGAACAAAGAAAAGTTTCTCAACGCCATTAATCTGCTGGTTTATCCTTCCACCAAGGTTTTCACTCCAAGTATGGCCGACATTCTCTCAGCTCTCTACCAAATGGGTTACCAGAAAAAAAATCAAAGGAATTGGAGAATTCAAGAAAAATCAACTGCCTGCGGTGTGGCAATTCGTTTGTCACTTCGTCATCCGCAGCCCGTCAGGCCGAACCGGAGCCACTGACAATATGGGTCTTAAGCTTTTGGAACTAGTTTGGAGCATTTTCACTAGCCAGGACGTCAACTACGGTTAGATCTTATGGGATGATTTCCTGCAGTACATCCCCAAAGAGAGCCCAAGAGAAAACCCTACCGAACTCACATTTGCAAGGTTCTGGTCTCTGTGCATCTCAGATCTTCATGCGGATGCAGGAATTAGCATGGGCAACGACACCAACCTCTTCATCACCAAAGATCTCAAAAGGTATAATCCCTCCAAAGATCAATCTAACTTCGGACCTATAAGACGACTACCAGTCCACATTCTGACATCACTTGGACTTGAAACCCCTGATGTCACATACCATATAGAGGCTACGAAAGGTATTAGCCCATACCTTTCTACCCCGCCTCTACAAGCCACATCCGCACTCACCATTCCTAGTAGTACTACAGTCCCATCTTCCACCAGTCACTCCAACCTTTCACAAAGACGTAAACAGTTAGTCTCTGCCCATCAAGGCCCCCGCAACGTCTCCAAGAAACAAAGAACCCCAAAGAAAGATGCTCCCAAACCAACTGAACCCTCAAAGAAACGCAAAATCACCCAAACTGTACCCTCAAATGACGAATCCACTGAAAATGATTTTGATGAGGATGCACTACCCATTTCCATCTTAAAGAAAAGAAAAACCGATCCCACTGGCCAAATGCGTGACCGGACAGATGCCGTAGCCTCTCAAAAGGCTCCGGTAGTCCTTGGGGTGGCCGCAGATCCATTCATTACCACAATCGAATACCACTCAGACACAGAAAGTGTGTCTGTTTCACCACATCGTGGAGACTCACCCCTAGTTCACTCCCAAGAGGATGATACTGGTTCTCGCCCTAAGGTCTCCAGGGCTTCCCGACTTCATTTATTTTCTCCTGAGAAGTTGAACTCCATCCTCTTGTCTGTAACCCAAACACTGCAAACACCTTGTAACATCCGGATTTTCAGGGACATTATTGTGTATGTTAATCTTGAGATTTAAGGAGGGACTCGACGAGTTGAGGGACCAACTCGCCGATTCGAGTCGAGATTGCCGCGTGGATTTAATGAATGGACTCGACGAGTCAGAGGAGGGACTCGTCTAGTAGGTGCTCGGCAGAGAAACCCTAATTTCCCGGGTTTGGGACCTATTTAAAGGCATTTATAGCCTCAATTGCGGCTACCTTCCCCTGAGAGCAAACCCTATTTGCTATTGTAGCTAGAGAGTGAGAGAGAAGCTCATATTGTGGTTCTTGGTGCATTTCTATGGAGAAGGACGAAGAGCTTCTTGATGGGGAACAAAGGAAGGCAGTGGATCTTTGGTATTGAGTGTTTCAGCTGCTAAGAGAAGGTACAAAGTTCTCATCTTGTTCATTCCTTGTACTAGATCTCATTTTGGGAGTTTTAGGGCTTTGCTTCCATTCTTTTGAATCTATGAGTCGAATGAGGCCTGGTTGTGGTTGGAAACCTCAGATCTGGACCTCCTAAGGTCCTTAGAGTCTACATGTCTCAGCTTTAGTGGTCCAAATGAGGGTTGATGAGCAAAAACCTTCATGAAGAGCATGTATTGGCGTTTTGAAGCAATAACATCATGTATGAACATAAAGATCGAAGCTTTACGTAATTATTGAGCCTTGGGATGATAGATCTATAGTTTAGAGTGATAGATTTGATTGAAATCGTCTGAATGAGAAATCAGATCAAAGGGACTCGCCGAGTCCATGACCTGACTCGACGAGTCGGCAGGGTTTGTCCCGATGGATTGATTGTGCGATAACTCGGCGAGTTGGGGGTCAACTCGACGAGTTGAGCTGGACTTTTGAGACTTCTGAGGATACGAGGGGACTCGATGAGTCGCAGGAGTGCACTCGACGAGTCGGGTCAAACTTGGACTGTTGACTCGAGTTTGACTTCTGTTGACCATGGGGTTTTGGTCAACATATGTGATGGAGACCTTGGAGGGGGTAAAATGGTCTTTTACCCACTTTAATGAGTTAGAAAGAGAAAGACCCGCCTTCAATTATCTGAGTTGTGAGAAGAGTAATAATAAGAGATATTCATCCTTTGTGTTAGGAGGAGACTAGTTCGAGATCCGAGCGCGAGGTTATTTGCTCACCTGCTAGCCGAGGTGAGTCTTCTCACTATACATTACCTAGAGTGTTATCTATGTGTAGACCGAATGGTCTTGTGTGCTATGTGTATGTATGAGATTATGTGCATTGTGATATATGTATGCAATGTGTTGTATAGACCGGACCGGAGGGTCCAACGATATAGACCGCACCGAAGGGTCCAACGATACAGACCGAACCGAAGGGTCCAACGATACAGACCGGACCGAAGGGTCCAACGAGCTATGACCGGACCGGAGGGTCCAACGAGCTACGGGACTGGAGGGTTCCGCTGAGACACATCGACCGGAGGGTCGTACTGTAGCCTCGAGTGGCGTATGTGTTGTATGTGGTATTTTGAGGAAATCACTAAGCATTTATGCTTACCGTGTTATGTGATATGTGTTTCAGGTATCAGCGAGGGTCGCGGGAAGGCACCATCATGAATTGTACACACTGGCAGAAGATTCTGTGTTTAGATTCTAGGATATGTTTTATTGTGATGACATTGATACATGAGATTTTGAGAATATTATATGAGATTTATTATGTTTGAAAAATGAAAAATTGATTTAAAATTTACGTCGTTACAAGTTGGTATCAGAGCCTTGGTTTGAGGGATTCGGGTGCATCTTCGGATGAATCTGGACTCAAACTGAGGATTTGAGAAAGTTTTTCATAAGACAAACAATTTTTCTAAGAGAGTAAAAGATTTTGAGAAAGGCAGAAGGAAGCAGTGTGTACGATCAGCCAGCGCCCGAACGGTGATTTCCCAAAATACCCTTACATTATGTGTTACGAGATATGATATGATATGTTATGCATGCTAGAGTAGGCTAGGTATTCATATTAGGATTAGAGTGGCCTGATTTGTGATGCCTTAGCCTAGGAGATTACTGCTGCGTTGAGATGCTTCGAGAGGGAGTAGGTAGCAGTGAGGAGCTTATGGGTAGCCTATGCTTAGCAAGATGTAGAGTACTTGTGATCTGGGATCCTAGGAGGAGGACTTGGAATGAATGCTGATGCGGAGTGGAAGGTAGTATTGGGCCCGTACTACTGAAAACACCGGATCAGTGAGAAGTCCAAGTAAAAATCCTTAGGGTACCAAGGAATAAGTAGGGTTGGGTGATTGAGTGCGAGGATACTCGATCGAGTCTCTGGTATCTTTGTGTTGTGTTTCAGAGACATCATGGTTGGTACACCACACACACCGGAGAGCAGCAGTGTTAGCAATGGTGAGATTCGCCGTATGATTCATGACGAGATGACCGCGACGATCCGGAAGGCTAATCCGGAGGATCTAAGTAGCAGATCGAGAGGTGAATTCATGGTTCGAGTACCATGATTTGTAGCAAGAACGAGAGGTGATTTCGTGGTTCGAGTACCATGATTTGTAGCAGAACGAGAGGTGATTTCATGGTTCGAGTATCATGATTCGTAGCGGATTGAGAAGGGAGAACATGGTTCGAGTACCATGATTCGTAACGGATTGAGAAGAGATAACGTGGTTCGGGTACCATGATTCATAGCAGATCAAGAGGTGGCCACATGGTTCGAGTACCCTGACTCGTGGCGGTTAGTGCTTCTGGTTTACCGGTTATTCTGTGGTGATTGTCTAGACTGAGATCAGATGTGAAAGAGTATGGGGCCAGAGGGCCATGATGAACGAGTTTTAGTAGAGCATCCCTTGAAAGGGGAATCGAGTTAGCTCCGAGGGATTTTTGGTGAGATGCCAGTTGGAGTCGCAAGACTCAGGGATGAGTAGGGATGGTGCGTTATTGGAGAATACGGTCTGGGCTGAGCGACCGGACGATAGTGGAGATGTCATTTTCTGTGACCTGAGCGCTGTTATTTCTGTTCCAGTGGGAAACAGGAGAGATATTGAGATTTTCGGTTTCCGAGGTTGGGGGTGAGCCCTGTGGGGTAGTTTTGGTTACGATCTTTCATCAGAGTATCTGGACAGTATGTCTGCCGCGAGGTAAGGATATAGCATGAGTAGGTTGTCAGTGGGGACTGAGATGGTCAAGGACCAGGATACACCCTATTTGAGCATAGTAGGGCATGTGTTAGCTGCAGCAACGGACGGTCAAGAGGAGTATATCGGAGCGGTGGCTCTTATTGTCTATGATGGGTATCGAGTGTGGAAATAAGGTCTCTGCTCTTATGATAATTCACGTGATGGGACGTTAGTTGAGGAGTCGAGGATGAGGAGCATGTTAGTTCATTATTTTCAGACTGAGGGTCACTATTACTACTGGACAGTTGAGATGTCCGGTAGTGGGATGGTACGAGATTCTGAATGACTAGAGGCAGTCATGATGAGAAGTTTCCGAGGATTTCATCTGAGATTCGGGGTAGTTGAAGTTGTTTGATCTCCATCGGGGAGATCATCGAGCATTGTGTATCACCTTCCAAGGGTAGGTGCGATGTTACTGGTAAAAACAGTCTGTGGGATAGATTGTTGGTGAACCAATTGGTGATGGTTCGACCCCTGAGTGGGGGAGAACCGGGTACCTTTGAGGAGATTAGAGGTTGTTCAAGAGTGGTTGGAGGACTGGATATAGAGACCTGCGGTGCGGATTCCTGAGACCAGGGTTATTGGTGGTCAAGGCGAAGTGCAGAGCGAGATAGTGCATGTGGTATGTGTTAAGGAAAGGATGAGTGTCTCCACGGCAGGTGGCTGTCGATCGAAGACCGTGTGTGGCATGAAGATTAGTGGTGAATCCTGAAGGAACGCATTGTTGTATCTGTGTATGATGCGGTAAGTAGGAGATCGGTGGTTGACACAGGACATCATGAGGTTCTGTGATGGTGTACCGAGGTATCCGAGTATGATGTTCTAAATTTCAGACTATTTTGAGACTTGAGTTATGGGATGACGAGTGGTGTATCAGGTGTCTACGGTTCCAGTGGGAGCCCTTTCAGCTAGTTGACATCAAACGGGATTATTCGAGAATATGGATTGCAGCAGGGAAAGGTGTTTTGTTATGGCAGATGTCGTCAGAAATAGCAATGCATAATTTGGGTAAGTATGTACACCTATGGTTGGTCCGCAGGGCATGAGTTAATGATCGCAGTGTGGCGTCGACCTGAGGATGAGATTATGAAGTGGTAAGAGCAAGGGTGGTGATGCTACGGGGAGCCGTAGTACTCACTATTCAGTGAGAGGTTGTGGTGATGCTACGGGGAGCTGTAGTACTCATTATTCAGTGAGAGGTTGTGGTGATACTGCGGGGAGCCGTAGTACTCACTATTCCGTGAGAGGTTGTAGTGATGTTGTGGGGAGCCGTAGTACTTACTATTCAGTGAGAGGTTGTGGTGATGCTGCGGGGAGCCGTAGTACTCACTATTCAGTGAGAGGTTGTGGTGATGCTGCGGGGAGCCGTAGTACTCACTATTCAGTGAGAGGTTGTGGTGATGCTACGGGGAGCTGTAGTACTCATTATTTAGTGAGAGGTTGTGGTGATGCTGCGGGGAGCCGTAGTACTCACTATTCAGTGAGAGGTTGTGGTGATGCCGCGGGGAGACGTAGTACTCACTATTCAGTGAGAGGTTGTGGTGATGCTGCGAGGAGCCGTAGTACTCACTATTCAGTGAGAGGTTGTGGTGATGCTGCGGGGAGCCGTAGTACTCACTATTCAGTGAGAGGTTGTTGTGATGCTGCGGGGAGCCGTAGTACTCACTATTCAGTGAGAGGTTGTTGTGATACTGCGGGGTGCCGTAGTAACCACTAGTCAGCAAGAGAATGTTGCGACGAAGTACTCTCTGATCAAATCGTGAGACAGAGGAGTTTTGGGCTTGGGTAGCCCTAATATTTGAGTTTTGTGGGAGCCTGGTGGTCGAATCAGGGGTGAGACTAGGATCTCCATAATTGTCGGGAGTTGTTATATTCTGAATTGAGTAATGGTTGTCGCAACCAAAGGGAAGTGGATAAGTGAAGAACGCATGAGTTGCGGGTCATGAGTCATGAGTTGAGTGGTTCGTTGGGACGAGTGGTTCCAATTCTGTGCCGGATCAGACTCTCGAGTTGAGTTCGATTCTAGTAGTGTATCGAGTAGACAGAATGAGATTCCAGATTCAGAGATGCATTTCATTTGGAAGGGGGTATTGTTCCATATGGTGTCTTGGACCGGAGTGGGTCAATTCGTTGGTATGAGAAAACCATGAAACACATGGAACTAATGAGTAGTGGACGACAGAGATCGAGAGTGAGTCGAATTTAGTATTCGCTTGAGGTACAACGAACTCCGTGGCTGGTGTGTGTCACACTGGGCCGAGATAGTTGTTGTGGAAAGGAAGTAGACGAGACGTTTTGGGACATGCAAGGGGTAATCTTTAGAGGTTCAGCTGCTGAGTCGGGTGAGGACCTGGTGCTCAGTTTTGAGAGGGGAGCTGAGGTTTATGTTTGTTAGATATCGGAGGACGCTTCAGAACAAGCATGATCATTATCTATGTTTGAGGTCAGGGTGTTGAGGATTCGTTGTTCAGATGGATTTGATTGCAGTACAGTGGATGAGTCCCTGGTGTGATGTGATCCTTCCATTCCTTGGTATATGATCTGGGTTGTTTATCATGTCTGGGACGAGTGATCGGTAGCCAGTTTTGGGCATGGACTTGTTTTTATCGGTCCCCACCAGAGAATCAGAGGTGCAGTGAGCTATCGGGGTTTATTATTCGAGGAGCGAATAACGAGGTGACACCTGAAGAGAGCGGTCTGGCTGTGTATCGAGATACTAGAGTTTCCACACTCTTGAGAGTCAGGAGGGGTAGCGTAGTGGCAGTGAGTCTGTCCTTTTCCAGGGAGGAGTTCCTGTTGGATTCAGGTGCCCAAAGAGAAAGATAGCTGTGTGGTATGAGATCCTTTGGATGGTGCTGTTCGATTATTGGATTAGATCTATATGTTGTTGAGAAGCGATTTCGAGGGCGAAATCTAATTCAAGTGGGGGAGAATTGTAACATCTGGATTTTCAGGGACATTATTGTGTATGTTAATCTTGAGATTTAAGGAGGGACTCGACGAGTTGAGGGACCAACTCGACGAGTCGAGTCGAGATTGCCGCGTGGATTTAATGAATGGACGACGAGTTAGAGGAGGGACTCGTCGAGTAGGTGCTGGGCAGAGAAACCCTAATTTCCGGGGTTTGGGATCTATTTAAAGGTATTTATAGCCTCAATTGCGGCTACCTTCCCCTGAGAGCAAACCCTATTTGCTATTGTACCTAGAGAGTGAGAGAGAAGCTCATATTGTGGTTCTTGGTGCATTTCTATGGAGAAGGATGAAGAGCTTCTTGATGGGGAACAAAGGAAGGCAGTGGATCTGTGGTATTGAGTGTTTCAGCTGCTAGGAGAAGGTACAAAGTTCTCATCTTGTTCATTCCTTGTACTAGATCTCATTTTGGGAGTTTTAGGGCTTTGCTTCCATTCTTTTGAATCTATGAGTCGAATGAGACCTGGTTGTGGTTGGAAACCTCAGATCTAGACCTCCTAAGGTCCTTAGAGTCTAGATGTCTCAGCTTTTGTGGTCCAAATGAGGGTTGATGAGCAAAAACCTTCATGAAGAGCATGTATTGGCGTTTTGAAGCAATAGCATCATGTATGAACGTAAAGATCGAAGCTTTACGTAATTATTGAGCCTTAGGATGATAGATCTATAGTTTAGAGTGATAGATCTGGTTGAAATCGTCTGAATGAGAAATCAGATCAAAGGGACTCGCCGAGTCCATGACTTGACTCGACGAGTCGGCAGGGTTTGTCCCGATGGATTGATTGTGCGATAACTCGGCGAGTTGGGGGTCAACTCGACGAGTTGAGCTGGACTTTTGAGACTTATGAGGATACGAGGGGACTCGACGAGTCGCAGGTGTGCACTCGACGAGTCGGGTCAAACTTGGACTGTTGACTCAAGTTTGACTTCTGTTGACCATGGGGTTTTGGTTAACATATGTGATGGAGACCTTGGAGGGGGTAAAATGGTCTTTTACCCACTTTAATGAGTTAGAAAGAGAAAGACCCGCCTTCGATTATCTGAGTTGTGAGAAGAGTAATAATAAGAGATATTCATCCTTTGTGTTAGGAGGAGACTAGTTCGAGATCCGAGCGCGAGGTTATTTGCTCACCTGCTAGCCGAGGTGAGTCTTCTCACTATACATTACCTAGAGTGGTATCTATGTGTAGACCGAAGGGTCTTGTGTGCTTTGTGTATGTATGAGATTATGTGCATTGTGATATATGTATGCAATGTGTTGTATAGACCGGACCGGAGGGTCCAACGATATAGACCGCACCGAAGGGTCCAACGATACAGACCGAACCGAAGGGTCCAACGATACAGACCGGACCGAAGGGTCCAACGAGCTATGACCGGACCGGAGGGTCCAACGAGCTACGGGACTGGAGGGTTCCGCTGAGACACATCGACCGGAGGGTCGTACTGTAGCCTCGTGTGGCGTATGTGTTGTATGTGGTATTTTGAGGAACTCACTAAGCATTTATGCTTACCGTGTTATGTGATATGTGTTTCAGGTATCAGCGAGGGTCGCGGGAAGGCGCCGGCATGAATTGTACACACTAGCAGAAGATTCTGTGTTGAGATTCTGGGATATGTTTTATTGTGATGACATTGATACATGAGATTTTGAGAATATTATATGAGATTTATTATGTTTGAAAAATGAAAAATTGTTTTAAAATTTACGTCGTTACACACCTTCCCAACCGCAGGGCAATTCTTCCGCTCTTGCCAGAACTAAGCCGATGCCAGACTTGACTACGGGTCAAGGAGACCAAGGAAGCTCAGGAGATCCTACTCTGCTTACATCTGTTACAGGTGGTTTAGGCACGGTGAGCACCAATGTGCAAGTATCCGTGAACCCGAAGGACACTTCGGTGCGATTGTAAGGATTTGACGGAGATGATTTGAATGATTCATGGTTACATTACACTCCGGTGTCTGAGTCCGATATCAAGAAGTATGCCGCTTTCCGTAGGGCATTCCAAGCAAGGAAGGATCAGCAAATCAAGCAACTACAACAAAAGCAACATGAAATTCAATCTGTGGCTAAGTATTGGGCAGGCGCAATCAACAATGCCAATACCGTAGCCACCATCCTGAAAGTACAAGAATGGATGACTGAAATGGCTGAAACAATCCGCAAGGCTCAGTCCACTCTTGGTGGTGAAGGTACATCCAAAGTCCCTCCAACTCCAACTCCAATTGTCCAAGAATCTCAAGAAGAAGGAACCGCAGTCGAAGTCAACTCAGCTCCCACATTCGGCTTCGACGACTTTGATATGAATGAGGTAAATAAACCCCCTCCTTCTGATGATGATTTGATGATTTTTGATGAAGAAGACGAATCGAGTGGTTCTCAACACTCAACCTCTAAACCAAAAGCAAAGAAGAAGAAGAAGAATAATGCGGTGATCAGAAAGGAATTTTTAAGTCTGCAAGCTAAAGTCGATCAAATGCTTGCTGCGGTTAAGCGCACTCAACCGCAACCAGAAGACATTCCTGGACCGCAGTCCTTGATCGAAAGAATAGAAAGACTGGAAACCCGTGAAAGATTGGCTGCTGAGCGCATCTCCCTGAAGGTTGAAATGGGAATCCGATCCCTGGACACAAGTCGCCAAGCTGATCACAAGCAATTCATGGCTGCTGCGGAGCGCCTCATCTCTGAGGTGTCTGCAATCAAGAAAGACTTACAAGCAGCCATTGCGGACCAGTCCACTCAATCTCAAAAGCTGATAGCTGAGACTCACACTGCATATGAGTCCACTATCTCAGTCCTTCAAGCTACCATCAACAGACTGCAACGATATTTATCATCAAACTTCCATGGCCCCGAAATTCTTCAACTCACAAAGGAGATTCACCGACTGCTCTTCAACACCGCCATCCCCAACAATCAGCAACTGGCTGATGTTCTTAAAGCACAATTCCAGGAAGTATATGCCAAAGTCGATGGTCTCAGACAATGGCTTGAGGATGCTCCGGTGTTGCATTCCTCAAGAGGGGGAAGTGAGGAAGAAGACCATCATTCCAATCATTCCAACAACATTTCCCACAATCAAAGTCCCCCCCATCATTACTGAAAGAGTTCCCTCACCGCAACCATCTCATCAGATGCCACCACCGCATCAGTCTCCACCGCAAAAGGAGATCATTCAAAAAACCCCTTCTCCTGAGCGACCAGAGACCCCTCCCCACTTCAAAAATCTTGCATCCAACATGTCATCCAAACACTCAGATGACTCCCCCGTAACGCAACAAAAGAGAAAAGATTGGAAAGTAGCCAAGTTCGCAGAGATCATCTGGAGAGAAAACGGACTCGACATTACTATGGATGAATCCTTAGTAAATTCCTGGATCAATCCCCACTGCAGACTCCTAGATGATGACTACAAACCATACCTTACTTATGCCGAACCCCCTTCTGATGGTTATTGGGATGTTCCAATCTCTCCCAATGCTAAATACTTCACAATATTTGAGCCATTTGACCGCAATCTACCTGACCACAAGAGACTGCCTATGGAATTCGAAAGACTTAATCGATTCTATGCCAAACATGCGTCTTCCATAGAGAAAATATGGTCTAATGATAGGCCATCCGCAGTCAAGAACTACAAACCCCGGAAGTTCATGAAAGCTGACTTCATCCAATACACTCTCACAAGGAAGAATCAGGACTATGTCCGCACCCAGGCTGACTTCCCATGCATGAACCCTGAAGAAGTCTTTTTGATAACCAAGGTGTTCCAGAACAAGTCAGAGAAGCATCCGAAGATGAAGATAACACTTGAGAGGGAAAGTATTTTCTTGAAGGAAACTGTCTGCGACTTTGCCAAAATAGATGCAGACATTCACCCCATCCTAGCCACAAAATTTGATCTTCTACCACTTGACCCCGCATCCATGATAACTGAAGGATTCCAAGAAAGATCCCTAGGTGCAACAAACATCCCAGACCTCAGAGTCATCTTCAAACGGAAACTCAATGATACCAACTACTTCATTCCGTTGACTGCCGTGAACCGCCTTATAAGGAAGCAGATTGAAGTTTGTCGAACCGCAGTTGAAAAGTCAAAACACACAACTGCCGAAGTCAAGTTCGAGATTTTGAGAAGGATCACCTGGTTGGAAAATATCAGGAAATTTTGGTGGATACTGATCAAGTTTCTAAAACTTGATAACTGAAGAGAAGTTAAAGAGGTCACTTAGGGGGAAATTGTTGAATCATGAAAAGTGACCCTCTTGAACTTCAGCTACCGCATCCCATAAGGATCCGTAGTCAAGGTTTCATCAGCAACCTCACCCGAAGTCATCATCAACCACAGTCACTCTTAGCTACTAGATTACTTTACTTTGTCTATTTTATTGTAATACTCTCTATTGTCCAGTATGCCATGCATGGCTTCCCCAGATACCGTTATTGCTTCTTCTCCGGGAAAAGAAGTTCATGACCCGTGGGCCTTCTACCTCCACGCGGCATTGCTCCGTCAGGCTTTCGCCCATTGCGGAAAATTCCCCACTCTTAGAGACTTGATCTAGTGTAACTCTTGAGTCTCTATAAATAGAGCTCAATCTTGCTTATTTAAACATCTCTGAATCTAAAAAACAACTTCGATTCTATCACATCTCTCTCTTCTATCTGATTACGCATCTCTCCTTACTCTCAAACTTCACTAGAACATAACTGATTACTATCTCTCTTCGGAGCAAGTCACTTGTGACTTAATCACTAAGTTTTATCTCACTTACTAACTTGGTTTGAATGCATTCCTCGTTATGAATAAACTTATGTGTATACTTGATATAACAACTGTTGTCATTTACATTTCCTTACTTTTCCGCAAATAACTCTCTAACTATCTAACTCTAACTTATTTATATTATTGTTGAGCTTTTAGATCCTTCGAGATAAATTATTCTGCAACTATACTTGTTCTAACGTTTGTTCAAGTGTGTCTCAAGTTTTTCTCTCAACAAAAGTCTTTAGTCCTTTTTCTTATGAATTGGGACCCGTTATCGCATATGATTTCGGTCGGGATCCCAAACCTAGTTAGGGTATTAATTTTAATGAATGAGACTACCTCCTTGTCTCTTACTTGAACAAAGGCTTCAACCTCTTTGCATTTTGAGAAATAGTCTGTCATTACTAGCATGAAGACCGTTCCACCAGGAGCCTTTGCTAATTTTCCAACTATATCCATTCCCCATATCATAAATGGCCAAGAGGAGATGATAGGGTGTAGAGGTTATGCTGATTGACGAAGGATGTACTGGGTTTTAGTTGAAAAATAGTTTCATAAACTTGATAAATATGGCAACGGAAGACTTTAATTTTGAAATAACATAAACATTTTATACCAACCATGGATCTTCTTGGAAGTTATAGAAAGATTAAACACCAACCAAAGGAAGGATGAAGAAATAACAACCTTTGTAGTTATATGGGTCCTCTTGGGAGGCTTGGAAGTTGATGAAGAATGTGGAACCTTTGAGACACCAACAATGACTCAACTTGATGTAAATGCTAGTCCAAAACTCTTAAGCTTGAAGTTCATAACCAATATGAACATCAAGAGAGAAAAAGATATGCAAGTAATCTTCAATAACTCAAAGCAAAGAAGAGACGGAGAGTCTCCCATGGAGCTCTTAGCCATTGGAAGAAAGAATGAGGCAAAAACTTCAAGAGTGGAAGCCTCATATTTATAGTACCTAAAAGTGAAGTTATTAACCATTGGTTCCTTCAACTTTAAACCAACTTGTCTCCTTGTCTCCCATGCCTTTAAATCATGATTAGAGAAGTCATACACTTCGTCTTTTTATGCATATCTTGAAAATTGCATAAAGAAGAAGAAAGAGAGTCAAACTTTTATAAACTCTTTTATAAAATATAAACCTTGTCTTTTAGAAAAAAGACAAAAGGATTCAACCAGTCCAAAAGTTTGTACATGACTTATAAATCATACCATATGATATATATTAAGTTACTTTCTTATGGAATTTATTATTTCCATGAAATAAATAATTTCCAATTTAATTATAAGAGTTTTATTGAATATTTATTAAAATACATTTCTAACAAATAATAAATTGTATCAAGTTGTTGTTAGTGTGACCCATTATTATCATATGTTATTTAGAAATATCACTTTAATATGACTCTTGAGCATACTAGATCTTTCAATCTCCCACTTGCACAAGACTCATATTAGACTGATATAGACAGTGGTGAACGTCTAGCAACATTTCTCTGCCCCTAAGACCATACAACTGTTTGTGCCATTCTATCAACGCCCAATTCCCAAAAAGCTCAAAGCTACAATTGTTGTATAAGGTAAGTTTATCAGTTATCCCTTTGCTACAGACATCATGTTGAACATGAGATTCGGTTCGCGATAAATCTCATTAGTTGTTTAACTTTTGGTAAGGCGCCTTAGATGTCTAACTCTCATCACATAAGAGGAACGATTCCCATCTTGACTACATAAGCCTCTTGCATAGTTCACACCATACCTGAAAATGGCTTTTATAAATACCCGGTTAAGGAACAACGTTTGACCATTATCAAAGCATAGTACTCCCTATACTTAAGTCCCACTATGTATCTTAGGTGTTAAGGATACAAAGATAGTACCTTTTAATCAAGTATCATTCACGATAGTGATCCATGAAATGATCTTGATGCAGGTCAGTTCAATACTAGTTCTCTAACAAGTACCTATGAAGCTTGGTCACAACTACTTGCCTACTTTCATCTAGTGAGAGTCAACCAATCCAATTCATATTAGTCTTAATTTATAAATTCTTCCACAATTATAACAGACTATGAACTTTTAGAATAATAACATTATTCATGGATTAAACATGTTAATATAGAACACAACAAGTATTAATGTGATGGCTATATCCCAATATATCATAACATTCTATACTAGTTGTTGTTATAATGTTCCAATATCCAAATACTAAATCCAAATAAAAAAAACATTTCTAGAATAATAAAGTCTTATAGATAAAGTGTGACCATTCATACTTAGCTCAAAAGAATGACTTTATCAATGGATCTGACAAAATTTAATTTGTGTGAATTCTGTGAATACTATCATCTCTATACTTAACTTTACTCTAAGTATAGTTAAATATCTTAGAGAATATGATTGGTGTTCTTTCATGACATAGAGTCCCTTAGCTTGATTAAATATACTCTCGAAGTCACAAAGATTTCTATGTGATCTTTGAATGGCAGAAATCAACATAGTTTTTCAATGATCTCATTCATCCAATCATATTTGAATTCAACTTCTAAAGTAGTGTATTCTTATCTTGTAGTAGATTGTATCATTATGTTTTTCTTGGACATTGTTAGTTTCAAATATGTTGTAATGTGTCGAAGTTATTTGAGTCAGGTTTGAAAGTTATTTTAACTATTTACTAAGGCATAATAGTTTCTCGAAGTCTTGATGTTTAGCCCTTATTATTTTTTTTTATACTTTCTTATTCTCCTATAAATAGGAGTTGTACTCAGAGTTAGATAGAACTTTTCCAAGACATTCTGTCTAGATTCTCTTTGTACACGAAAGTATAATTGAGCTATAAACCATATCTTATTTACTCTCTGTGTTCATATTTACTCTCTGTGTTCATACTACTTTGATTACTCTGATTACATTGATACTCGATTAAATCACAACTACAATTGG
Source organism: Lactuca virosa (assembly GCF_052849685.1). Lineage (NCBI taxonomy): Eukaryota > Viridiplantae > Streptophyta > Magnoliopsida > Asterales > Asteraceae > Lactuca > Lactuca virosa. Next base: position 273,670,401 of record NC_136428.1, on the reverse strand, counting down.
TATCAGAGCAGGAATCATACTGCAATGATCTAATTTTCATCCTGTATCAATTGTATTTTGAGTCTCATCTTGGATTTAAAATTTTCCGGACCTTCGATACTGAAAATCATCCTTGATCTTCAGTTGTGATTTGATTCTGCAACTTGTTTGTTTAATCGAGTGTTCTTCTTGTTCTTTCTGTTCAATTCACCCATTAATTCTCAAATTTTCTGAAGTATTTCTGAAAATCATCCGTACATCCATGGCGAATTTTATTATCATCTCCTTGGGTCATCTACGAAGATTCCAATGCTGATTCCAGAGTATTACGATCAGTGGGATGATCGAATGGAGGATTACTTGAATGACATATATGAAGAGATATGGAAATGCATTACTAATGATGTAATTCCACCTTCTTCCGTTGAAATCTTAGGTACTTCTTCATCAAGTCCAAGTGTGACTGAAAAAAATGACAGGTTGAAGAATTATGAGAAGAAATGCATGAGATAGCTTCGCGATGCTCTACCTCCTATGGTGTATAATCATGTTCGCACTTGCAAAACTTCAAAAGTGCTCTGGAATACATTGAAGGAAAAGTACTAGGGGAGTGAGAAGACCAAGATCAGCTCTGTCAAAAAATGTCTGATTGAATTAAGAGAATTCAAGCAGAAAGATGGAGAAACGATTGAAATGTATTACGATCGTCTGAATGAGCTTATCTACAAGTGCACAAGGTATGGAATCAAAAGGACTAACATGGAATACAACATTACTTTTATTATGGGTCTTCGCAAAGAATGGAGGAGTGTTAGTTTGATGATTAAGACACAGCATGGCTTCGATTTTTCTACCTTGAATGATGTTTATAATCAGCAAAAACCTCATGAAACTGAAGTGAATGAAATGCCAAAAGAGTCAAGGATCAGTCTGGGTGATCCTTTAGCTCTAGTTTCAAAGGTCAGTGGTAGAAAAAGTGAGAAGGAAGTTGCTGAGAACGAAGGTTCTGATGAAGAAGGTCTTATTGTCAACTCGGACGATGAAGCTGTTGCATTTTACTCCAACAAGAAGGTGAAGAAGTTCTACAAGAAACCATTTAATGCGAAGATGAAGTCTGGAGAAACAAAGGGAAGTTATTCTGGAAAAGTAAGTGAGGAGAACAGGTTTGAGAAGAAAGAGGTAAAGGCTGAGGATTCGAAACAAGAGAAGAAGCTGAAGTGTGATTCAGGGATAGATTGTCATTATTGTCATGGAGCAAACCACATAGCTAATGACTGTATGCTGAGAAAGAAAGAAGAGAAGAAGAATAAAGTGAAGCATGAGGCTTATTACTCTGAAAAGCTGGAGGAAGTCAAGAAAAAGTCAAAAAATCTTTCACTTGTGGCTAGAGGAGAAGATGAAGATGAGGGAAAGTATCAGATATGGTCATTTGGGTCTGATGACGAAGAAATGAGGAATCCGACGCATGGGGCCATGTATGCAAGGTATGAGGATGTCGAAGAAGAAAATGTGACAGGCAGATGCTTTGTTTTGAAGTCTGGAGATAATGCACCAATGACGGCGAAGGTACGTTCTCTACTTCAATCTTTTAGCATTCCTTCATCTGCATATGATTCTGTATTAACTGAGTTTGATGCTTCTGTTACTTATGTGAATTATCTTGTTATTTCTGCCAGCACTGAAGCTAAGAAAGCTAGTACTCAGTTACTAGAAACTCAAAGAATCTTGGAAACAAAGAAGACTAAGATATATTGTTTAGAGTTGCAGATAACAAATATTATGGTAGATAGAGATAATCTTAGCACTGATAATAAGATCCTGTTGAAACAGAGGAACATATATTGTAATTCTGCTAAGAGACTCTATGGAAAATTAACTGAATTACATCATTTGTGTGAAATTAGTAAAGAACAACATAGGAAGCTTCTACCATTTTTAGCTTTCGAACGAGAAAAAGTAGATGAGACTTCTTATGATTGTGAGAAGAATATTTCCGATTTTGAAAAAGTTCCAGATAATAGATATAAATATGGAATTGTGAAAATTGATGAATGTTTGAATGTTGATGAAATAGTTGACATTGTGAATGACACCTTAACCAAAAATGAACAATTTAAAATTTTGAAAAGAACCGAGAATTCGAAATCTGACAATCAAACTAATTTTGCTCATATTGAGGATAATTCTGATAATTTTAACGAAATTAGTGAAATTGAAGATGTCGATTGTTCTCAGTTGTCTGTCATTAATGTCACATCTTTGAGTACATACAAAGAAAAATGTAATGATTCGTTTGTTAAGTCTGATACTGATCAAGCCTCCACTTCGAAAGATTGTGATTTTGATAATGTGAGTGTTAGAGAAAGCGACACTGACAGTAGTGATGATGAGAAGGAATATGAAGAAATTTTGAAAAATACAACATTAAAAATTGATGATTCGAAAGGAAATGAAATTCCAAAAGTTGTTGTTGATCAAGTGTATGGTGAAACAAAAAATTACCCAAAGTGTTTAAAGAAAAGGGTGCTCATTATCTCGAAACAAATACCATAGTTTATCCAAATTTCAATTGTTCTGCTGATGTCATCTTTCCAAATCAAGTATTTGTTACTACTGGAAATGTTGATAACATCAAGCCAAAATTTAACAAATTGGTAGAAGAAGATAATAAGAAAACTTCGAAAGAAGGTTTTTTTTCTAATCAAAGCACTGTTGAAAATAATCTAACAAAGAATTTATATACTTTTGAAAGATCAAAATCTCAACGAACATGGGTTGAAAAATCAAATATGTTGAATGAAGTTGAAATGAACTTGGAAGTTGACTCACCGAATGTGAAAATAAATTCAAAAGAATTTAAAGATCAAATTGAAAATTTTTCGAAAGAAAATGGCATTTCAAAGAGACAAGCAAGAAAGAAAATCTTTTGGCAAATTGTTGAATCTCGAAAGAAACAAAATGATTTGCAAAAGAAACCAACTGAAAAGAAAATATCTGAAAAGGTTAAAACAAAGTCTTCAACAAGTTCAGTTACAAAGAAAAATCCCGCTCTGTCTAAAAAGCATTTGTCTCAATCAACTTCAAACAAAGACTTTTCAAAAATAAAAAATCAAGATCCAAAGTTTTTGTCACGAAATCATAGTCCAACATTTCATGAAAAGAAATTTTCAAATTCATCAAATTTACCATCTATGAAGAAGTCTAATTCTAACAATCGAACAAGGTTTTCAAATAATGGTTTTTCAAAATCATTCCCATCTAAAACCAATTCATCATCTTTTCAACATTGAAATTTTGCTCAACAAAGGTCTGAGTCAAAAGTTGAAAATCAAAAGTTTGCTCAAGTTCATTCACAACGAAATGTCAGGTTCACACCTCAAAAACCAAATTTTCCTAATCCACCAGCAAAACAAGCTTTCAAAGTTTCGTATGTCAAGGGAAGATCAAATGTGCAAAATATCGATCATTGGATTGAAGGCAAAGGGAAGTCGTACCAAACAGGAAAATACTCTCAACAACAAATTAAAAATGCTTATGAAAAGTATTTGAACGAAATGTCGAATGCCAGTTCATCATTGAAAGACTCGACATCTTCAGTCAAGGCATGGCGTCCTGTTTTGAAAGACAACGCAACAGAGCCACAATCTAAGAAGAAAAAGGCAAAAGTCAGTGAAATTCCTACACTTTCGAAACATAATATTTCCGAGCCTTTACCAAATGAAGTAGACTTAATTGATAGTGTCAAAACTAAAGTTCGTAATTGGATTTTAGGTTCTTCATTTCATAATGTGTTTCAAACTGATCATAAAGGACCCAAACAGCCTTAGGTACCTAAAATTTTCCACTGATTGCAGGTTCTATGTGACGAGCAATATGATGAAAAATGGTATATCGATAGTGGTTGCTCGTGTCACATGACTGGAAGGAATGAGAATTTGCGTGACTGTCGAAATTTGGAAAATGCTGGTGTTGTGAAGTTTGGTAACAATCAAAAGTGTCAAGTCAAGGGATATGGTAAAGTCACAAATGGGAAGTTGACTGTAAATCGTGTTGCTTATGTCGAAGGTCTTCAACATAATTTGATTAGTGTTTCGCAACTTGTTGTGGGAACTGGCAATCAAGTGGTGTTTAATGAAGAAGGAAGCATTATTTCGAATGTTAATACAAATGAAGTTTTTCTCAAATCCAAAAGAAAGGGAGATATGTTCACTCTCGACATAAAGCCAATTGTTGGAGTTCCCTCTGTGTGTTTACTTTCGAAAGCTTCATCTGATGTTAGCTGGCTTTGGCATCGGCGTCTTTCTCACTTGAACTTTCGAAATCTCAATAAATTGGTGGTAAATGATCTTGTTCCAGGCTTACCTGTTTTAAAATTTGATAATGATACTTTATGTGATGCTTGCGAACAAGGGAAACAACATCGTCAAGGACATCCAATTGTTATCGATTCAAAAATTATTGAACCATTGGAACTTCTTCATATTGATCTTTGTGGACCATCAACTGTTGAAACTCTGAACAAGAAACGATACATTTTAGTCATAGTTGATGATTTTTCTCGATTTACTTGGGTTTATTTTCTCAGGTTAAAATAAGAAGTAGCTCAAATAATGACTGATTTTATCAAGAAGGTGGAAACAAGTTTGAATAAGATAGTTTGAAAAATCAAAAGTGACAATGGTGCTGAATTTAAGAACAATGCTCTTGATTCGTATTTGACAGAACAAGGCATTTCGCATAATTTTTCTTCACCCTATCCACCTCAGCAGAATGGGGTGGTTGAAAGGCGAAATCGTGCTCTTTGTGAAGCAGCAAGAACGATGCTCACATATGCGAATCTTCCTCAATACCTTTGGGCAGAGGCAGTCTCAACTGCATGTTTTACACAAAACTGATCGTTCATTCATTGACGATTCAACATTACTCCTTATGAAATAATCAATAACCGAAAATCTAATGTCAAATTCTTTCATGTTTTTGGTTGCAGGTGTTTTATCATGAATCTCAAGGATAATCTTTCAAAATTTCAGTCCAAAGCTGACGAAGGAATTTTCTTAGGTTATTCTCATAATTCGGTTGCATATCGAGTGTTGAATAGACGAACAAGGAAAATTAAAGAAACATTCAATCTTACATTCGATGATTATTATATCAAACAAGTTAAAAAGTCTTTCGAACAAAAACCAATCCTTAAAGAATCAACAGATGAATCTGAAAGTTTTAATTCGTCTGATTTTGATTATGATTTAGTTTTGGTGTTCCAGATAGGGTTGTTGATGCTGAAATCAATGCTCCGGATAATCAACTTCCCGAATCATCAAAGCATTCTGATTATTCGACAGTTATTCAAGATGCTGTTGATGAAAACTCAACATCACCTTCTCCTAGAAATAGCGAAAGTATAACAAATGATCCAGTGGAGGGGGAGGACTTGGATTCGAATTCTCATGTTGAGGGGGAGCATTCTTTCGAGGGGAAGAATAGGAGAATGAATGATGATGTTGAGGGGGAGCAACCTGAAAATGAAATTGATGAGGGGAGCTAAATGTGTCGAATAATGAACAATATGATATCTTTCATGATTTAAATGATAATAATTCTGTTGTAGGTTCAGAGTATGAAGAAATGTTCGAAGATGTGCCATTGGATTTTGATCCAGCATATCTACCATTGGAGAAATGGACAAGAAATCATCCAAAAGAGAAAGTGCTTGGAAATCCTCAAGATGGAGTGTTGACAAGAGCTCAACTTCGTGCAAAGAATGAGGTACATAATGCTCATTAGGAGTTTTGCATGGTTAATGTTTTTATTTCGAAAATTGAACCAAAATCATTGAAGGCTGCAATGGAACACTCAGATTGGGTTGTTGCCATGCAATCTGAATTGTCTAAATTCGAAAGAAACAAGGTTTGGAGATTAATTCCTAAACCAAAAGATGTTTCGATTGTTGGATTAAAATGGATTTTCAAAAATAAAACAGACAAAGATGGTAATATTGTTTGAAATAAAGCTAGACTTGTAGTTAAAGGCTATTCGCAACAAGAAGGTATCGACTATGAGGAAACCTTTGCCCCTGTCGCAAGACTCAAGGCTGTTCGAATATTTTTGGCCTATGCAGAACACAAAGATTTTGATGTATATCAGATGGATGTCAAATGTGCTTTTCTCAATGGAGAACTTGAAGAAACAGTTTACATTGAACAACCTCCAGGTTTTGTTAATGAAGAATTTCCTAATCATTGTTATATCTTAGATAAAGCTGTATATGGGTTAAAGCAAGCACCAAGAACATGGTATGCAACTCTTACCTCTTTTTTAAAACAATCGAAATTTAAACAAGGATCAGTTGATCCCACACTCTTTCGAAAGAAAGTTGGGAATCATCTTATGCTTGTTCAAATATATGTCGATGATATTATATTTGGCTCGACTGACCCTGCTTTGTCTAGAGATTTCGAAAATCTGATGAAAAGTCAATTTGAGATGAGCATGATAGGAAAAATGAACAACTTTCTGGGATTGAATATTCGTCAAAGTAGAGAAGGAATGTTTATTAATCAAGAAAAATACACAAAGATTCTGCTTGAAAATTTTGGTTTGACGAATAGCACGAAATTATGAGTACCAGTGACGGTTGGAACAAGGCTCTCACCTTCGTTAGATAAACCTGCTGCTGATCTTACTTTATACAGAAGCATGATAGCTTCGTTACTTTACCTTACGGCAAGTTGACCTGACATTATGTTTTCTGTTTGTAATTGTGCTAGATATCAGTCAAATCCTAGAGAACCACATTTAACAGCTGTGAAGAATATTTTTCGATATCTCAAAGGCTCAATTTTGTTAGGATTGTGGTATCCTTCGAAAACAAGATTCTTCATACAAGCTTTTTCAGATGCTGATTTAGGAGGTTGCAATCTTGATAGAAAAAGCACAAGAGACGGATGTCAATTACTGGATGGGAAGTTAGTAAGCTTGCAATCGAAAAAGCAAACATGTGTTTCGATTTCCACAGCAGAAGCAGAGTATGTTGCTGCTACAGCTTGCACTTCACAAATCATATGGATTCAAAGCCAACTGCATGATTATGCAAGAAACATTAAGAAAATTCCATTATATTGTGATTCACAAAGTGCTATACGCATTTGTCACAATCCTGTGCAACATTCAAAAACCAAGCATATTGCTCTTCGCTATCAGTTTATAAAAGATCATGTTGAGGATGGCAATATCGAAGTTCACTTTGTGAAAATCACTGATCAACTTGCTGATATTTTCAGAAAGCCATTGGATGAAAAATCATTCGTGAGAATCTTGGGAGGTCTAGGAATGATTGACGGCAATTCAGTTCCTGGATTAATTTTGAAAGAATAACAAAAGAAAGGTGCATGAGTGTCGATTCAGAGGTGCTGAATGGTCGTATAAAGAAAATAGCCTGTAATTTAGAGGTTACTGTTCATGTTCAGCGCTTCGACACCCTTCGATTTCGACATTATGTGCACACCGCTTAATCACAAATCTTCGTGAGTTTTGTACAAATTTTTTTTGTTACTTTTCTGTCGAAAAATCAAAAAGCACAAAATGATTTTATTTTTGTTTTGTCTTTCAATTTTCGAAAAATCAAAAAGAACAAAAAGATTTTATATTTGTTTCGTCTTTCATTTTTCGAAAACTCAAAAAGAACAAAAAGATTTTACATTTGTTTTGTCTTTTAAATTTCGAAAAATCAAAAACTACAAAAAGATTTTCTTGTTTTTGGAATTTGTATTCTATTTTCTTAATGCGACTTTTGGCAAAGATCATCCATGGTTCATGCTTGCAGTTCTAGGGTCAGTTATATTTTTCGTAAAACTTTTCACTAGTTAAGTTGTCCCTAGAAGCATGCTGCAACATGTTGACCTAAGCCTCTTTTGACTCAATTATGTTTTTAAAGCCTTAATGAAGTTTTCATCACAAAAATTTCTTCCCAATCAGGATATCTTTACATTAGTCCTTGAGCTACCTTACTCTTCTCAAATGAGTTAAGAGTTTACTGCGAGGTCAACTCAACGCAGAGGTACACTTGTTTCTTTTAACCAATCTTTTTTATCCCAAAATTCTTACACTTTCACACACCATGACATATGTCCAAGAGATCTCTGGTCAAAAACCAATCAGGATCTAGACATATCAAACTTTTGTGTTTATGATCTAACATCATGAGACCGTGATGAAAGTGAAACCCTAAATGTCGACCCAATTTAAGGAATTGACGGGGAACCATGTTCCAGAACTTACGAAACCTTTGTTTCAGTACCAAAATTCGATACTCAAAATCATACTCTTTTCTTGAATAGTAATCTTGATCAAATGTTCGAAACCCACTAAATTTGTTTTCCAACAAGATTTAGGTCTCATTTTGGTTTCAAGAATTTGATTTCCATTTGAGTATCTTTCTCAACCTTCGTTACTTGATAAATTTTTCAAAGCTTACTTGTCACTGACTACACTGGTCAAACAAGTAGTTTCGTTTACAAATTGTCATACTTCTATTGAGTATGCTTTGTAACGAAATTTTAAACCACCTTTTAAGCCATATTAAAAGAAGCCCTTCGATACTTCTCAATAAGTATTCGATTGTAATTCATGGGAAACCACACAAGCTGTTGACCATCTCTCTTGATGATTCGCGAAGCAATCTTTGCCCGAGATTTATCTGCCTTTATGTCGAAATTATATTTTTGACATCACAGATCCTGTTTTTTTCCTACTTTGCTTCTTATCTTTTTCCTTGACACACTACACTCATGAAATCCTTGAGGTTCTGAGTATTACCAACTCAGGCTGATGATATTGAAAGTCTGGTACATGACTTCGTTTTCAAACCCCAAAACAAAAGAGCCCAACCTCCATTCCGAAGATTTTGGTCCTTATCCACAAGTACTCACGAAGAGACTTTTGATGTGACGGTTTGGTTACTGTGCATCTTTCTCGGAGATCGTGTCCCATACTTTTTCTGACATGGTGTATATGACGGCTAATGGTGCAACTTTGAAAGGCCTCGTGTCACGATCATAAATGGTAACCGTTTGAAATTCAAAATGGGGATACATATAAAAGGGGCGATTGGGTCTTCATTCCACTTTTACGCGTACAAAATTTTTCAAGACGATCTGTGTTCTCTCTGTCTTTGTTCTTCACCACTTTCAAACAAACCCTAGTCATGGCTGCTCATCAATCCAACACTATTGACGATGCATCTTCTCAAACCATCATGAAGATTCAAAGTAACAATTATCAAGTGGATGGTGATGTTACTGTGTACCCTGAAGAACTTAAGATGCTCATCGTTGCTTTGAAACATTCCATTTTATTGACTGCGATGTTCAATGCGTTTGAAGTACCAATGTCTTGGTTGTCAATGGCTAGTTCTACTGCTTCATACAACAAGACGATGGATATCGTGACCTTCATGTTGGTCAATGATAAGAAGTTTCATCTTACCAAGAAGTTGTTTGTCAAGATCCTTGAAATCCCTAATTCTACACCTTTCTACAAAGTTACTAATGAACAAGTTCTTCACATGTTCAACGAGATAGGTTATCAACCCACTCTAACCAAGATAAGCGATTTCAAGAAGTCTGGTCTTCCAAGTTTATGGAATTTTCTTTTTGGGATTTACCTTCGATTCCTCACAGGTCGGAGTGTTGGTTTAGACAAAGGACGCATGGAGGTGTATGCTATAGTAGCAGGTATTTACTATGATCTACCTGTTGACTATGCGACTCAGATGTGGAATGAATTTTTGAAGAGTATTGAAAACACGAATGCAGTAGATGGGGTTTCATGTGCAAGGTATTGGAGTATAATTCTTCAATATGCTTATGAAAAGGAAAGTATTTTGGTGCCTGCTGATGAGCCTAAAGCAGAATTCTTGAAGTATCATTGTCCCAAGACGATTGAAGATGATGTGAATATTTTTCCTACAGTTGATAGGATTCCTGATGGGATGCTCAAGAAGGTTGATCCTTCGAATCCAGTGTTGGAGGCTTATTTTCTCACTTTAAACACAAATGATGGAATTGGTGTTTTGTTGGCAAAACGTGATGAAGGTTCGTCGAAGAAATCTTGGAAGTCAAAGAATGTTGATGAATGCACTCCTGAGAAACATGTTCAAGAGAAAACCGTCTCTAAGTCACCAAAGAAGAAGCCTGCAAACGTTGAAAAAGTTTCGAAGAAGTCTTCAAAGACTAAGGAGACTAAACAAATTGATCCTACCAAGCAGCTTATTCCTACGAAGTCTGGTGTGTTAAAGCGTCTCGAAAAGATGTCTCATCGGTCACGAAAATCTCCTGAGAGGTCATCTAGTTTCTCACCCTCAATGATTCGAAAGCCCCATGTAACTAGGAAAGGAGTTGTCCTTCGTGAAATTCCTATACCAGTTTCACCATCCTCGAAGAAGCGAAGGGCTGAGGATGTTGCAAAGCATATTTCCAAGAAGACGAAAAAGAGAAAGTTGATCCTTCAGGAAGACGAATATGACGAAATTGTTCCTGATTCTCAAATAGGCAGTCCTTCACCTCAGACGAATTCACATGTCAAATCGACTTTCAAAATGACAAGAATTTTCAGTAGCCCTGTGGAAGCTTCGATAGTGGACACATCTATTGTTCATGGTGACTCAACAAAAGTAATTTGGTCATACCACCCGAGGTTTCGTTAACCAAGCCATTTACTGGGGAGGTTCGAACCTCAGAAATTTTACACACGTATCTAATACGGATGTAGATGTGAATATGGGTGAAGGAGTCTCGAAAAACGAAAATCCAGTTTCTACTCAAGGTATTTTCGAAACTACAGTCATCACTACCAATACTTCTTTACCAACATTTGTCACCACTTTTCCCACCACCACACATTCACCTACTTTTGATTTCGTCATAAATCAACCCATTACTTCTCTATTTTCGTCTCAATCCACTGACCTACCCAAACCAATAAATGATGATGATACTGATGATGGAGGGTTTGGAGGATCATTTGCTGATTTGGAATTTTATCCTGAAGAAGAAAACATTCCGGATCATATGCTTATGTCGGGGAAATAATTCAAGATTCTTAACAGAAAGCTAAACTCTTTGTTGCAATCACAAGCAGATGCAGGGGGCGGGAATTCTGTTTCTCGTATTGAGGTTGATGTTATGGTCAAAGCACAAGAGCTTCATCTTCTGAATAAGTTGAATATCTTGATACAAGACTCAGAATCTCGCCTTCAAGACAAGCTTGATGTTATGGAAAGATATAATGAGTCAAGAATGAAGTTTACGTCTTCGACTTTTAATGAGGAGCTCAAGGATTTGAAACGTGTTTCCAAGGAATGTCATGTTCTTTTTATGCAAGATGTCAAAACAGTTCGTGAAAATGTGAATCAGAAGCTTGAAGAAATGAAAGAGAGTGTGTTTACAGAGCTCAGTGAGTTGGATAAAAAGTACTCTTCTATCCTTGAGAAAGTTGATATTATTGCTGCTGGTGTTACTTTGTTTCTTAAAACACATCAATCTCTTGTTCCCAAGTTTGATGAGAAAGCAACTGCTGATGTTACCAGTTTTGTTCAACTTAACACCATGCTTGTAGAATTAAAGGAGCTTGTTTCGAAGTCTGGCTCATCATCTCTCTTCACTCCTGAGTTTGTAGATTAGAAGTTTCGCTCATTCGAGACTGCGATTCAAAATGTGTTGGCTCCATTGTCTCGGTTTGTTACTCTCTTACCAACGAATGCCCTGCCTGTTGCCACAGGGGTGCAAGGGGGAGAAAAGGAAGGTGTTGGTAAAGGAGTAAATGTTTCTTGGAAAACGAATGAAGAAACAAAGGTTGCTGGAAAAGTTTTCAAAACTTAAATTCCTACAACAAAACTAATATTTTCGAAGGCTGAATCGGTGATGGCAACTACAGTTACTACAAGGCCAATTGCGAAAGGCATTGTAATTGAGTCTACTGGTGGAGGGAGTTCTTTGAAACCCAAACAAAATGAAGCAGATAAAAGGAAAGGAAAAAGGGTTGTTATAGAAAAGTATAAGGAAGAAAGAAAAGCTGAAATTGAAGCAGAGATGGAGAAACAGTGTCAAATTCAGAGTATTTTGATGCTTCGTAAAGATGATCCTCCTACAATGAACAAAGGTGATCCAACGAAGTTACACAGTTATGAAAATATTGAAGCAAGAGTGTCATACAATGAAATGTATGCATTCGAGAAGAAGCCCAGGAAGAGCTATGCCACAGAGAACACAGATATGAATCAACTTGATTTCCCAATCAATGAAATGATGTTCATCACAACACAATACAAAATTATTGAGAAATTCAAGAATGAAGATGACTTTCTGCATATGAAGCTGAGGTTTCATGCTGTGCTGGGAAAGAGTCAGGAAGAGGTTTGGTCCCTTATCAAGATTGTGCGTGTGATAAGTGTGACTAAGGATGTATTGTTTGAAAACATGATTCAGAATTTTCGATTTCATGTTGTAAGGGCAAACAATGTGGTTTGTGATTTTTCAGTTGCTGATTTTCCATTGATGAACTTGAATGATCTTATTCAAGTTGCATTGATTCTCAAAGATATGGACGCTTCGAAACTTCAAGGGACATGCAAAGAGAATTTGAGACTTGGTCTAGGTCACATCAAAATCTTTATAGACAATTACTATGATTGTCTAGCCTTAACTGATATTGAGCTGTGTACGACACTGGGAAAGGAAGTAAAAGTAGCTCAAGAAACTGTGAAGAGTCAAGAAGAACTGAAGAAGTTTGCTGATGGGGAAATTTGTTTAAAGCCAATGGGATTAGTTTTTTCGGGAAAATACAAGAAAGGAAAAGCTAAGAGGTTCTTATTTCAAGCTTCGAAAGTGGAACGATATACTACTTCTCAATATACAAACTTTATTCTTCGTATGAATAATTGTAAGAAAAACAACGAAGGAGATAAGGATGAGCTGAAGAAGGTTATGAGCTGGTATACAGAGGTTTGAAGATTATGCTTATGGCTGCTCAAATTCTCACAAACTGAGTTCGACACTGATTAAAAAGGGGAGAATGTTAATGTCAAATATGTTGTAATGTGTCGAAGTTATTTGAGTCAGTTTCGAAAGTTATTTCAACTATTTACTAAGGCATAATAGTTTCGAAGTCTTGATGTTTAGCCCTTAGTATTGTTTGTATACTTTCTTATTCTCCTATAAATAGGAGTTGTACTTAGAGTTAGATAGAACTTTTCCAAGACATTTTGTCTAGATTCTCTTTGTACACGAAAGTATAATTGAGCTATAAACCAGATCTTATTTACTCTCGGTGTTCATACTACTTTGATTACTCTAATTACATTGATACTCGATTAAATCGCAACTATTGACCTTATTCCAACAAAACTTACCCTTCATTCCATAATGAAGTCAAACTCCAATTATAATTCATAATTATTTGTATATGTTTAGAAATTAACATCTTGTGTAGCTCTTTCCATAAAGATCCTCTCTAAATTGATTGTCTCATATACATTCTCTTAGTTCTTCTAAAGTACTCTTAGAATGCTCTCTTAGTCATCCAGTGACTTAACCATGTATTTAATTAGTATCCTATAACATGCTTACAACATGATCAAATACGATGTCCTATGCATAATATGGCGTAAATGATGAATTAATTTGCCAAGCAAATAGATTATAAATCATTTCACCTAGTTCAATCCTATGAGGTATGTACTTTTGAGGCTAGCTAAAAATGGTGCCATATGACAATGCCAAGAATTCTCCAAAAGAATCTTGTGTCTTGATCCCTTTCAAGATATTGCCAGTATATGTATAAGGGCATGAAACTTTTAACATTCATTTTATCTATCCCTTATAGATTTTACATTCCAAGAATGTATCTTCTCCTTCCTAAGTCTTTCATTTTAGAAACACTTTATGAGTCAAGGTGAAAACGACCTTGGTTAGTCCGAATGTGATTTCAAATGATTAAGTATGTCTCATTCATACAAGATTAGGAATTTCACTATGCTCCCACTAGTTCTTAGTAAGCACACATGTTCTATTCATTTTGATATAAAAACATACCTTTTGGTTTTACATAAAATGGTGATTGCAACATTAAGATGTCTGCTTTATATCCACAAGTGGATCTCAAGCTCTACACATTTTGTAAGGATAACTTGTATTAAGAAAACCTCCAGGCTAATCTATATAGATATCTTCTAGTAGATGTCTATTAAGAAAAACAGTCTTTCTTGAAATCTATTTTCTATATCTCATATTAAGAATATGAATTTATAGTAAATAATATCCTTGTTGATCTAATCATAGCTACTTGTGAAAAAAGGTTTGATCACAGTCAATGTCATGAGTATGATGAGGACCATAGTCAATGACATGAGTATGAGAGAATCCGTTTACTACAAGTCTTGCTTTAAATGTGTATGGTTATCCATGTAATTTATTCTTTCTAGAAGAATCATTTACTCCTTCTAGCCTTGCTATAAGGAGAAATTTTAATCAAGCCCATACATGATTCTCATACATGGATTACATCTCATGTTCATGACTCTAATTCATTTATGAGATTCAAGATCTGACATAGCAACTTCGTATTTGATGGATTTTCCAGAAACCATCAATAAAATATCATCAATGAGAGATTCCACATTTCTCAAGTCATAAATGATTTCTACCACTAATGCGAACAATTTGTGTTTGTGAATAGCTATTATTCAAGTTTAACAATCCTTGTTAAAACTAGTGCCAACTATTACTACATATGGTTATGGTTCTTGAGCTGCTTCAAGTTCCATGTACCTCCCACTTGCTTTGTCATTATAAGTTTGCTTTCTACTAACTTAGCTTTCACAGGAATAAGAGAACTTATTCTTGGTGGCTTTGCATATGATAATCTAAATCACATTTAGAGTATTATACAAATATGTATTTAGTAGATTTTGGGTTTAGAAGCTTTAGTCCAACATCGGCTTCAAAACCATAAAACATTGAGTAAGATGAGGATGGAGCCTTTCCATACTTAATCTTATAAAATGTTTAATCTACTTATTAGTTGATATTTGTATTCAAGATACAGTTAATAGTGATTGAAGTATTATCCCAAAAAGATTTAAAGGAGGATATTTCTACCGACTAGAAAGTAAATCATACCAAGTAAGATTTAATTCACCCTTTATTATCATTAAGGCCTTAGATGGTTTTTACCGGTTTGTATCTTAACTTTTTGAAACCTTCAACAAAGATTTCACAATATGAATATTATCGTTATGAAAAACGATTAAGTAAATTATCAAACATTTAAATAAAATAACTGAGACTTAAATTTAGACATGCTAAATTAAAACATACATTGTTCCAAAACAAATATTGTTTTACATTACAAGTAATTTATGTTCTAAGTATAAATAATAAACTAAACTCCGAGAGTGTACTTTCAACTTGATTGTGCTCAGCTTGGTTACTCTTCAATAAATATTTGTAAGCCATTTACAAATATTAGATTAAAATTTAAGTACCAAGTACCTAAGTGTTATATGAAAAGTATGAGTTCTATCTAGTAGATACAAGAAGTACTAGTCTCTTCAACACTTTCTTTCCAAATAAGAGGAGTAAATCCTCTTCCATTTTCCAGTTTCTTGTCAAAAGAAACAAGATCCATCTATATGTGCCTTAGTAGATTTCTTGGTTTTAAAGGTGTTCAGTACATAAAACATGGGCCTCCTGGATCACAGAAGGTGATTCTTTTATCCTTGCATTATTCCAATGTTTAAACTAGCTTTAAATAAAATATCATTATATTTATTGGAATATTGCTTGACCTGTTATATCATCAGATATATGTTTAAATTATCCAAGACTTCCTAGAAGTCATGAATAACTATTCCTCGCTTAATGTTAGAAGCATATTAAGCATCACAGTGATGCCTTTACTAGGTATCATTTTCAGGTTTAATTGCTCAAAGTAAATAGTTTAGGACTAGGACGTTTAAGTGTATACAATTTCATATCTCTTACGATATTGTCTCTTAAGACATGAACCCATTTATTGAAGTTGTATCTAGTGAATTTTATTGTTTCATTTAGTCATTAAAGAAAATGACAATTCATGATAATGAGAATGGATTATATATATAACTACAAAATTTTAACAAAATTCATTTAGTATTTTCAATATTTAATCTTTAATAATTAATACCCTTTTACTTTCCAAAAACATTAATTATCAAAGTCTAGGATCCAAGTTGCAAAACAAATAAATGGTTAGGTATCAAATGGATGGTTAGGTATCTTTTAAGCCATGATCCCGACATGTATGATACGAGTCTCAAAATAATGTCTTAATTTAGTAGAAGCTGTAACCAGTGCAAGTATTAGTTTTTTGAGATGAGAATACCTGGTCTCAACATCTAGGAGACTTTTACTTACATAGTAAATGGGATGTTGGTCCCCATCAAGATCCTTGGCCAGGACTGCACTTACAACAATTGATGATACTGAAAGGTATAGGAGGAGTGGTTCTCCATTTAATGGTTTTAGTAATGGGGGTGTTGAACTTAAATATTTTTTCATTTCTTGGAAGGCGTTTTCATGGTCCTTGGTCCACTCGAACTTCTTGTTTTTCTTTAGGATGTCGTAGAAAGGTTTACACCTCTCTGGGGATCTTGGAATGAACCTGTTTAGAGCCGCTACTCTTCCGGTCAGCCTTTGGATGTCTTTGGTCGTACTTGGGGATCTCATATCAATTATGGCTTTGATATATTCATGGCTTGCTTCTATCCCCTTCTTGGTGACCATATATTAAAGAAACTTACCCGACTTCATTCCAAAGTGGCATTTGGAGGGATTTAGCTTCATGTTGTATTCGTCTAAAATGTCGAAGGCTCCTTGAAGATTCTTGAGGTGATCTTAAGCTTTATTAGACTTAACCACCATGTCATCAATGTTGACATCCATGGTGTTCCCTAGTTTGTCCTTGAACATTCGATTTACTAGCCTTTAGTATGTTGCCCCTGCATTTTTAAGACCAAAAGGTATGGCAGTATAGCAATATATACATGTAGGGGTTATAAAGGCAATATCCTCTTTATCAGATAGTTTCATCTATATTTGTTGGAATCCTAATGAAGCTTCCATGAATGTTAGTAGCTCATGTCCTGCTGTGGCATCTACCATCAAGTCTATGTGTGGTAAAGGGAAAGGATCGTTAGGGCAGGCCTTTTTGAGATACGTGTAGTCCACACACACTCTCCATTTGGTATTCTTCTTTTAGACCACCACTATGTTGGTTAGCCATCTTGGGAACTTCACTTCTTTAATCATCCCAGTTTTGAGAAGTTTTTCAATTTCTTCTTGAATGATTTGGTTTCTTTCAGGTGCAAATTTCCTTTTTTTTTGGTGTATAGGCTTGAAAGAAGGATCTATATAGAGTTTATGAGTTATAATTTCCTTATCTATACCTGTCATATCCTCATGCTTCCAAGCGAAGGTTTTGTTTCTGTCTTTTAGAACTTTATCATTTCTTGCTCTATTTGTCATAGTAGTGAGGATTCAATGATGACTTTTGCTTCAGGATCCTCGAGGTTTAGGGGCACTTCCTTTACATCATGATCTCTTGCTTCTAGAACACCTCGTGTCCCATGCTTTAATTTCTATGCATGTCATGATATTGTTGAAGATTTTATCGAGGTCTTGTAGCATTCTTTAGATTCTTGTTGATCCCCGAAGATCTTCATTGTCCCCCATGGGGTTGGCATCTTGATGCACTGGTGGTACGTGGATGGGAATGCTTTCATGTCATGGATCCAAGGTCTACCTAATATAACATTATAGATAGACAAAGCATCAATAACACAAAAATGTTGCATGGAATTTACTCCTTAGATGTAGATATATAGCTTGATTTCTCTAATGGTGTGCTTTGTTTTACCACTGAATCCTATTAGGACCGAGGATATTTTGATTATATCTGATTCTATGATGTTCATCCTGGTTAGAGCATCTAAAAGTATGATGTTCACCGAGGATCCTCAATCCATCAGGATCCTTCTAACAAAATGATTGGCGACATATAGAGTAATCACCAATCCATCATCACTACTAGAAAACAGCCCTTTAATGACGCAGAAACAATGACCCGCGCTGATAGAGGACACGCATTTGTGCGTGCCCTAAAAAATAATGTTAGTTTTGCAAAATTTGAAGGATAGAGGACACACATTTGTGCTTGCCCTAAAATTAGTGTCAGAAAAGAAAAAAAAAAGAAAATGCGGAGGGCGCCTTTCATAAAATGTGTGTCATCTAAATGTGTCACTTTATAATTTTTTAATGAAACACGCGTTTTAAGGTGGGATTTCACCCGCCTATATTGGATTCCAAAAATTAACCCCCCGCCTCTTCCAATCAGCAAGAAAAAGCCCTAGGGCCTTTGTCTTCATAGCGACATCGCACCACCACCCAACCTCCGATCTCGCACTGCCAAGTGTCTCCGACCATCTTCTCCAACCATTTGGGAGAAGTTGTTTCCAAACGTTTCAACGTTTCATTACGTTTGACCAGCTTCTAAGCCAATTTTCCCTTCCATCTTACGAACACACCCTATTTTTCTTCTTCAGCGATTCCCTTATCCTCTAACCACTTTCCCGACTTCTCCCCTGACTTACAACAAGAAACCCCTAATTCTTTCCTTTATTTCATCTTCGCAAAATCAAGCATATACAACCATCGTCTATGAGAGTATGTATGTCTTCTTCCTCTTACAATTGCTAAGCCCTAACACCGAAGATTGAAAGTCAATTGACCCTCCGTTAGAAGAAAAAGGTAAGCATTTTCCTTTATTTATTCCATTCCGTTAGTTTGACCTCATATTCTTCCGTTCTTCGTCTTTTTTCTTCCAGATTATCAACTATAGCCCTATACTGTGTTTTCTTTAAATGGAGAACCATTCAATTTAGGGCTTGATTGCAATTTTCTCCACGAAGCCCTTCTTCAGTAGTCAGCTTTTTCGTCTTTTTCTAAAGGACCAATGCCCTTCTTTAGTGATTTCAGGATCCATGTAAGTATCGATGTTGAATTCATCTTTTCTGATTGCTTTTCCATCTCATAATGCAAATAGGTCTGGAACTTTACATCAACTGTGATTTTAAGGGATGAAATTTCTATTAAAGACCTTGCAAATTCCTTCTCGCTTTCTGATTTTCCACTTAGAACTAATAAAACAGGTCGTTGGGACTCCATGTTTGCTATAAAAAAGCACGATCCAATTAGTATACACATATCATAAACACTAGATTCTGCAATCTTAGATGATAGTGATACTTAAATTGTAATACTTAAATTGGTGTGTTTAAGATTTTGTATTTGAAACTAGAAAAAATAAGTGCTTTACATATGTCATATGTGTATGTTGATACTATTTCAATGAACTAGCAAAATGAGACTGTGTAGCATTTCCATATCAATGTTTAGCTTAACTGATACTTATATCACCTGACATTGCACAAAAGACCGATCTGAATTCTAAGGTATACACTTTTGTTGATTTTTTTCGTCAATGTTGATTTGTTGAAACTGTATATATATGGTAGATTACATATGGATCAGTACTGAAGTTGATGCATGAAAAGACAAGATTCCGACTTCATTCACATGATGTGCCATATGGGTCAGGCAGTGGGCTGCAATCTGTTACAGGTTTTCCTAATGTAGATGATGCCAATAGCTACTGGGTATATTAATGGTGTTTATAATTATAACTTTATATCCACATTTCACATGGTTAAAAAAATGACATAATTCTCGAGTATGCATGGGCAGAAGGTTGTGTTATCTGCTAATGATGAAGGGAAGAATTTTGCAGTGGTATCGTTGAGACATGTGCGGGCCCCATGCCTTAGTGACAAATTCTCGAGTGTGCATGGGCAGAAGGGCATTTTAGGGTATTTGGAGTCTCAAGAAAACTTTCCTTTCAGTGTACAAGGAATAGTTCCAGATATTGTGATAAATCCACATGCATTCCCATCTAGACAGACTCCCGGGCAGATGTTGGAATCTGCTTTGGGGAAAGGAATCGCGTTGGGAGGTTCACAGAGATACGCTACACCTTTTTCTTCTCTCTCCATTGATGCCATTACAGACCAACTTCATAGGTAATTGGTAAACTAAACTACTCCTTTTTCTTTATGATTATAGCAAAGTATTTTCATCTACTTGTTTATTACAGGGTTGGATTTTCACGATGGGGAAATGAGAGACTCTATGACGGGAGGACGGGTGAAATGGTAAAATCGCTAGTGTTCATGGGCCCCACGTTCTACCATAGGTTGGTTCACATGTCAGAGGACAAAGTGAAGTTTAGAAACACGGGCCCAGTGCACCCGCTGACGAGGCAACCGGTGGCTGACAGGAAACGGTTTGGTGGAATAAAATTTGGGGAAATGGAAAGGGACTGCTTGATAGCCCATGGAGCGTCTGCTAAATTACACGAATGCCTTTTCAAAATTTCTAATGGCTGTGCTTTTTAGTTCTTTTAACAATATTTTGTGACTAGTTATTATTTTGAATGTTGACAGTATGACCACATTGGCAAGTTGCGTTCTATTAAGCATTATCTTCTTCTAGATCAGGTTAAATTTTGATTGTTGTGTTTTTGTAGTTTAAATTTTTTGAATTGTAATTTGTAATTAAATTTGATATTTGATTTGGTTGAGTTACAAATACAGGGTAATTTCTTCGTTCATTTTATGGATATTGCACGTGATGAACTTGATAAAACACCAAATGAGATCTCTGTTGAGAAGCTTCAGGTCTTTCTCCATTTAACTCATATTATCTGACTCAAAAAACCAGAGTATATTTTGGGTAATTATTGTGAATACACCACTGCTACTTTATTCTTTCCAATCAAACAATAATAGTTAAGACATTTTTTCCAAATTAACCATTCTAATTCTCCAAATTAACCATGTTTGACCTATTATATCAGGTCAAAATGGTTAAATTGGAAATATGTCTGAAAATTTAATGGTTTTTTTGATCGGAAAAAAATAAAGTAGAAATGGTTAGTTAAACTACAAAATTACCCAATATATAATGCTGTTTATGTAATTTGCCCTTATGTGTATCCATATATAAGAATTATCGTTTCTCTTTTTACCCATTAAGTTCGTTCTGAGAAAATAAATGACAATTGTAAACAGATGACTTATGGAAAAATTCTTAATTTCCTGACTTTCTTTTTGCATAAAGAGTTTGATGTTATAAATATAATACACAAATAAATGAAAATGAAAGTACACTGAATAGACAGATAATCATAATCATAGTCATAGAAGAAACTAAAGGTACGTATCTTATCCTATCGTTTCTAGTTAAGTACTGAATATATAGATAATCATAATCATAGTCATAGAAGAAGATACTTATACCACTTTTTTAAGTACTAAAGATTCTATTAATGCAATGCAATGCATGTTGAAACAGGAAGTGAGGTTTTTGTGTCACAATTACAATGTATCTGTGGCAGAGGTACTTATACCAGGAAGTGAGGTGTCACAACATAAAAGTACAGCTAGCATGGAAGCTAGTGGGACAAGTATATGTAAATGTTGTCATCATAGTTACAGTCACTCAAGGCTGCTGCATACACACTTAAGGTGAGTCATAGATGTCTCTTAATTTCTTTTTTACTTCATTTTTTTTAATTTGTATATTTATTTTTAATTTGTATATGTAAATGTTGTCATCACAGTTACAGTCACTCAAGGCTGTTGCATACACACTCGAGTTTCCTGTTATTCTAAGTATGTAATTCATGTCATTTTGGCTTTGCAATTTACACATTTTTCTAATTCAACCAATTATTTTGTAACTTTGTTCATTGTTGATAATGAAACAGGTGAATGGCGGGATAGAAAGGTCATCAGTGTTTTACAATTAATGCCACAAATTATTGTCATTATTTTTTTTGTGATGTTAGTGTTGGGAGAACATATGTATTCATCTGTCTTGGGTCACGCTCTATATTATTGCTTGCAGCAGAAGCAGAAAGTGGTGCTGATTTGCATTTGCTGCCTGGATTCACCTCTACACAAAATGTAATTTGTGGAATGGTAATGTCTGCAACTTCATAACAAAAACAGGACCTATTGGAGAAATGTAATTTTGAATTATTTTATTTTTAGATTTGAACTTTAGGGTAGAAATGTAATTTTGAACTTTCATCATAAGCAGATGCTTAATTGTTGCAATCAACAGCCCCAATCATCACATACTGAGAAGGGAATAAAAAATGACTTCCTAATAGCTCTTGTTATTTTTATGCATTCAATATGTTCTTGCTATATATAAACATTAAATCTTTGTTGTATTTTTTCAAGTTTTTTGCAGATATACAAGTGTTGCATTCTTCATTTCAATTGTTAGTTGTACTACTAATGATGGAAGCTGCTAATAATGGAAATGGAAGAAGCCGCATAAAATAGATTTTTTGTATGAAATTAACACAGTAGATTAGATGAAATGCAAATTTATATATTGTAAGAAATAGAATTGTATGACATTAAATTTTATGCAATGGATTGTATTTTTTGTATATGGTATTCTATTTCTATTATGAGATATTAAATGCAAATTTAATTTAAAAATTAATAAATATATAAATATATTTTTTTTAACATTTAAATTTACGGTACGCAAAAATGTGTGTCATCTTCATTTATGACATGACATTTCTTGACAGGGGTTTTAATGATACGCATTGCGTGTCATAAATGCGCATCGTAAATGCGCGTCGTCTATAGACGACGCGCAAAAGCGTGTCGTCTCTCATTATGACAGGGCCTTCCTTGACGCGCATTTGCGCATCGTCTGAGCGTTTTACGACATGCATTGCGCGTCGTAAAAGGCTGTTTTTCTAGTAGTGCATGGTGAGGATCCTAGATGTTTTATCTATCCTATTCATCAAAGATGATCTCATTGTTGTCTGTTATCGACGTGTTTTTTTCGGGGTCTTTCCTCCTTTTCTGTTTTGGACGCTTTGCCTTTTAGCTACAGATAAGAAGTTCCACAAATGTCAGATCCATCGAAAATAACATTGATTACCTTGGCATCCGAGGGAGGGGATCCTGGATTTTACAGGATCTTCATAGGGTCTTGCTCTTTTTCCCTGGGTCTTTCTTTTTTCCATCCTAGGATCTATTTGAGATATCCTTTCGCTGGAGATAACTAATCTCCTTCCTGAGGGCTATGTAGTCCTCAGTGTTGTGACCGAAATGCTCATGGTATGCACACCATTTGGATTAGTCTTTCCAGTTGTTTGACTTCTCTCCCGTTCTTGGTCATCTTGCTTTGTCACCAAGATTCTGCATGGAAAATATTAGACCTGAAACATCCACAGAGAAGCAATAGTCAGTAATTTTAGTAAATTCGCCTTCCTTTCCTTCATCATCGAGGGCATTAAACCTGTGATGATCAAGTTTGGAATATGGTTTTGAATTATAGGATCTTTGGGCTGAGGATTCAGCCTTTCTGTTAGGGTTGTCATAGAGATTCGGCGTGATGGCCCTTTTTTGTATTTCTTTGTCTTCTACCAATTTGATGAACCTTAGTTCTCTGCTTTTGACTTCATCCATTCGTTTTCATGGAGTCATTACAAGGTCTTCATAGAATGAAGAATCCTTCTTTAAACCCTTATTAAAGACCTCCATGGTAGTGGCCATGTCGATGTTTGGTATGTTTACAACTTCCCTGCCAAATCTGCTTACAAAGTCCCTTAAGGATTCTTTGGGATCCTGGAACACTCGGTAGAGATCACTGGTGATCCTTTCAAATATTCTGCTGCAAGAAAATTGATTGTTGAAAAGATTAACTAAATGAGCAAAAGAGGTAATAGAATATAGAGGAACATTAAGAAGCCATTATAAGGATGATCCTATAAGAGTCGATCTGAAGCCTTTACATAAATAGGCTTCGTTTAAATGTGACGGAATGGGAATGATCTCCATTCTATCCTTATATTGTGCGATACGTTCTTCAGGATCCGTGGTTCAATCGTAATGCTTTATGCTAGGTGTTTGGAAATGCTTTGGAACTTTGGTATCGGCTATAGGGAGGAAAAATCTTGAGATCCTATAACTGGTGGGGGATGCTACCGGTATAGGTTGGACCACCCCTGGTACGCTTGAGATCAACTATCTTAGATGTTGGATTTCTTTGTCCATAATTGGACTTATTCCTGCATCAAGATCTGTAAGGTTAGTATTAATAGTGTTACTGTTAAAGAAGTTACCTGTATTTCTGTTATTAGGGGTATTGAAGGTCTCATCAAGATCCTCGGTCACACGAGTTTGAATATTTGGAATTGCTCTCCCAGTTGGGGTAGCAATTGATGTTAGAGCTGTTTATTCTGGGCGTTTCCCTAGGGATCTTGCGTTGTCGAAATTCAGGATCCTCGGTTGCAGGATCGATGGTGTCGCCTCCTGAGGTTTGCAGATCTCCGCCCTTATCCTTTCGACTTCCTTAAGCAGTCGTCTATTATCAACCTGTTATTGAGCCACCTACTATGTCAATGTCTTCATCATGGAGAATAGTTCTTTATTAGAGACCGAGGCAAGGGGATCATGGGATCCTAGGGATCTTGGAGAAACCAGATGAGTGTTCTTCTTTGGCACATCAGAAGTTTTCCTCTGAACAGGGAGTGCTCTTGGAAGAGGAGGACGATTTTTCGAAGGAATGAAGGGAACGAAAGAAGAAGAAAGAGTTGGTTGTGTAGACATGATTTTCGAGGATTATTATCACCGCGGCCCCATGGTGGGTGCCAACATGTTTTTTTTAAATCGGTCTAATGAATATAAACCAAGGTGAATGAGATTCTATGGTGTTGTTGTTGAAGTGATAATAGAAATTAGAACAAAATTGCACAAGTGGGTTACAAGAAAAGCCCTTGATCCTTGCTAGGTTCTCGAACACAAAACCTTGGGTGGTGATAATGATCATTTGCCTTGTTTAATTGTATTGATTGAAATATGAATTACAAAAATGGAAGTATGTAAACGAGTGCAAGTATTGCAATAGGTCTCATTATGTGTAGCGTTTCAAGTACTTTTGCAATTATAGTCTAGTCTAAGTAACCATAAGTCCGATAGTTCCGGGATCCTTTTGAATAAATATAAACACGTTGGTTTGATTTGGTATCCCCGAGTCTTCTGCCTGGAAA
Source organism: Lactuca virosa (assembly GCF_052849685.1). Lineage (NCBI taxonomy): Eukaryota > Viridiplantae > Streptophyta > Magnoliopsida > Asterales > Asteraceae > Lactuca > Lactuca virosa. The sequence goes on along the minus strand of NC_136428.1, from coordinate 273,645,189 downwards.
AAAACATTTCTTCGATAAGAATGAGTCCTATGTTGACTATATCCGCACATGTGAGAAAAAGACTTGAAATATACCCTTTAAAAATGTTAGCAAATAATAGTAATGATAATGGTCAAGATCCTAAGATGTGTTTGGGATCCTGAGAGTTCTTGAACAACTGGAATCCTGAATAGTGTTGAGGATCTTGGCCCAAACAGTTGGATTGAGGATGAAATTAAGTGGACATTATCATCTTGATTCCCCAACTGGTGCAAAAGTCGTGTGTACTTTTGCTTATGAATTGGGATCTGTTATCACATATGATCTCTGTAGGGATCCCTGTAACATACACGTTTTGAGATGGTGTTTTAAATAAATAATATTATGAAATCTTATGTGATATTGAGTATTGAGTTCTAACAGATAGTTTTTACTAGAAATAAGGTAAAACTATGTTTAGAATCACTCATAAATTATTGGAAGTCTTATGAGATTCCAATTAAAAGCTAAATAGTGAAATTTAGCGAAAATAAAAAATTTGAAATAAGTGAAATTTTATTATTGAAAGTTGTAGATAATCTCGTTAGAAACATATAGGCGAAAACCTCATCGAAATCCGAGTTATAACGAAGAAGTTATGACCAAAAGAAGATCCGCGACAAAACCGGCACGGTGCCGAATGTCACACCCCAAAACCGGAACGGCGGAAACGTTCAGGGGTGGAGGACGTCATGTTCAGTATCACAACAATGAATAGTAGTAAACAAGCAACAACATCATCCATTGCATTAATAATATAATTTCATACATGTGTGTTCTGTAAAGTTTAATAGACACCAAAAATATAAATCAAAATAAAAGATGAGTCTTGAACGAGCTCCATCTTCTCAAAACCTGGCACCGGTACCTGTCTACTGGTGACCTGAGAATACAAGTTGTTTTGAAAGAGTTTATCAACTTTAAAGCTGGTGAGATCATAAGTACTTTAGTGTCATTGTTTGTATGAAAGTGTTTGTAAGTATGTGATGTATAAGTTTGTAAAAGTTTGTAATTGTTTGAACTCTCCTAGAAAACCCTATGTTTCCTACCAAAAGTAGCCTTCAACCAAGGCATCAAGTATTTGTGTGTATGTCTCTTGTAAGAGTATGTATTTTCCCAAATCTGACTATCATTAACCAAAAATATAGTTTTTGCATTACGGTTCATTGTGTGAAGATCACAAAGTGAATGCAATGGGAAATAAAATAGTAATGTAGTGTTGTATTAAGTAACTACTGCTATACTAACTACTTTAAAACATTTGTCATTTAAAGTATTATGTGATCGGCCTGTACCATACTACCGACTAGTAACACGACGATGTAAGACGTCGGAAGGAATGACGTTTGGCACCCGTAGACTTGCAAGTCCCACTGTAGCTAGCAGCAAGGTGTAGGATAGTCAATCCAGTATAGATCTATACGCAAACTCAACGCTCCCCATTTAAGGAGATTTTGGATACAAAACGAGCCATGACAGGTGATGCCATGCCCCGTTACGTGGCTCACATATCTGTAATAGTATTCTTGTATATGTATTAAATGTACTAGCTGTATTGTGTGTTCTCTCTCTGTCTAGTATGTATGTATGTTCTCTCTGTCTTTCACAATAGTATGTTCCCTAGTATAATGTATAGTATGTACTAGCTGTATTGTAATGTATAGTATGTACTAGCTGTATTGTCTCATGTATGAACTGACCCTTTGTATGTTTCATTGTTCTAGTAATAGTATTAGTATCTCCCTAAACTATATCTATTATAGTTTACTAGTAATGTAGTTTGTATGTATGAACATGTTTGTATACCCTTGCTACCCAAAGGTATTGAATTGAAAGAAGGAACTTTTATATCTATATACATATACATAATATATAACTAGGATTCAAACGACCTTCAGACAAATAACCTGAATACCCTAAGTCCACAACCAAACAAGGAACAGGAAGTAAGGTGAGCTATCAGTCCTAAGTCTTTTAAATCCTACTTATATAACTATATCTATATAGATACACATTTAACAGAATATAAGTTTAAAAGAGTTTAATAAAAGTATTTGACATGTAAAAGAGTTTGTAACACAGTTTGAAGTAGTTTGTTTGATAACACAGTTTGAAAAGTAAGAAATCCACTTGTTTGGTAGTTATTAATCACATGTGATTGATATAATAACTATAATAGATCAACTTGTATCCCCCCCATAAAAGCATTTAAAAACATTTAAAAGGTTAATTTAGGGGTATGAACTCACCTGTAGTGAGTAACTCAAATGAAAGATCGATATAGGATTGTTGGGTGTCAATTGGAGTGTATGGCCCTATATTTGTTGCCAACACCTATGGTTGTACAATCCTTAGGGACATAAAAACACTTTAAAGTATTAATTTAGGGACACGCCTTAGGGACATAAAAACACTTAGAATTAATTGTTACCAACACCTATGGTTGTACATAAGGGGTGTGTGGCCCTATATTTGAGTGTAAGGCCACAAAATCATGGTTTTTATGTGTGTGCGGCCAGAGTGTGTGTGCGGCCGCACACTCACTATGAAGTGTGCTAAAACGTTTTTCCAAGCCTCAAGTATGTTCTAGGGAAGGTGTTTTGACCATTGGCTAGCCGGAATGAGAGTTTATTGCTATATTGGACCCTTAAAAGGGTGTGTGCTGCCACACTTGGTGTGTGCGGTCGTACACATGGTGTGTGCGGCCGTACACACTTGAAGATCATATGAAATGGCATTTTTCATGCAGAAATTCAAGGGTCCTTAGCTTATAACAAGCTTTTGCAAGTGTATACTCGATTTAGAGGCTTAAAAGTGTAGTTAAAAGCCCCAAAAGTAGTGTGTGTTCTTGGTGTTCTTGGTGATCTAACACCAAATAGGTGTTTTCATGGATCAAATCAAGGAAAAAGGCTAGTTAAGGTCATGTATTAACTAATCAAAGGATGAATCACTCACCCGATTGAAGATTGATGTGAAAAGTTGGATGATACTTGAGAGAAAACGAGTTCTAGCTTTGAAGAAGTGGAAAAAGTGTTCAAAATGACTAAGTGTTGAATATATAGGTGGGAGTGTGCGGTTGGGATGGGTGTGTGGCCGCACACTCGGGTGTGCGGCCGTACAGACCTTGTGTTGGTGTGTTTGGCTCATTTGCAAGGTGTTACACCCACAATACTCATCCCACGACTCATACCCTGATTATACTAGGTTTTAAACACTCTAATTGATTCTAAACAGTGCTAGAAAATAACAAAAACGAGTCTGACCTTGATTGATTTGAAAAAGTGTACAAGATAAAAATTTCGGATTGTCACATCATCCCCCCGTTAGAAGGAATTTCGTCCCGAAATTAGAGTTTAAGCAATAAGTAGTTACAAATAACTAAGCAAAAAGATGAGGATATTTCAGTTTCATCTGATCCTCTCGCTCCCAAGTGAATTCAGGCCTTCGTTTGGCGTTCCAGCGAACCTTCACTATCGGGATACGACTTTGCTTTGTTTGCTTGACCTCTCGGTCCATGATCTCTACAGGTTCTTCCACGAAGTTGAGGCTCTCGTTGATCTCGATCTCGTCGAGTGGAATTACAAGAGTCTCGTCGGACAGACACTTTCTCAAGTTCGAGACGTGGAAAGTAGAATGTACGTTACTGAGTTCACGAGGTAAGTTAAGTTTGTAAGCTACATGGCCGATTCTGGCAAGAATCTCGAAAGGCCCTATGTATCTTGGATTTAGCTTTCCACGCCCACCTGGAATTCCAATGGTTTCCTTCGTTTATCTGCGTAGCTTTTCTGTCGGTCTCTAGAGGCTTTCAATCGTTCACGAATCTGAACGATCTTCTCTGTCATTTCCCGAATGATCTCCGGACCCGTGAGAGTGCTTTCAGGAACTCGTCCTTTAGCTAACTGGGTATCACCCACCTCAGCCCAGCACATAGAGGATCTGCACTTTCGGCCATAGAGGGCCTCGAATGGAGCAGCCTTTATGCTCGTGTGATAACTATTGTTGTAGGAAAATTCGACAAGGGGTAAATGAGTATCCCATGCTTTCCCAAAGTCGATCACACAGGCTCGCAACATATCTTCCAAGGTTTGTATAGTCCTCTCACTTTGTCCGTCGGTCTGTGGATGGTAGGCTGTACTCATGTCCAGCCTAGTTCCTAGGGAGCTTTCTAGCGACTGCCAGAACCTCGAAGTGAATCTACTATGTCTGTCCGAGATAATAGATATGGGAACACCGTGCAGTCGTACAATCTCCTGAATGTAGGTTCTTGTAAGCTTCTCCATCTTGTCTATTTCTTTGATAGGCAGGAAGTGCGCAAACTTGGTCAATCTGTCGACGATGACCCATATGGTATCAAGTCCACCCGTTGTCTTGGGAAACTTGGTTATGAAGTCCATAGTGATCCGCTCCCACTTCCATTCTGGTATCTCCGGCTGTTGTAGTAGACCTGAGGGTTTCTGGTACTCGACCTTGACCTTGGCGCAAGTAAGGCATTTACTCACGAAGGTAGCAATCTCTGCTTTCATGTTAGGCCACCAGTATAGCTTTTTAAGATCCATATACATCTTATCTGAACCTGGGTGGATGGAATAACGGGGTTTGTGCGCCTCGTTCATGACCAAGTCTCTGAAACCACCTTGTTTCGGGGTCCAGATCCGATCCATGAGATAATAAGCTCCGCCACCCTTGACTTCCAAGTTCTTATCCATCCCTCGCAGGGATTCACCCGCCACATTTTCAGGTTTCAAACATCGAGCTGAGCTGCCATGATTTGTGTGGACAAGTGTGAATGGACAGTCATAGTCAAAGATTTGACTCTACGACCAGAGTATTCTTTCCAACTTAGGGCGTCAGCTACTACATTGGCTTTGCCGGGGTGATAACGAATTTCAGATTCGTAATCACTGAGTAGCTCGACCCACCGTCGTTGTCTCATGTTGAGCTCCTTCTGGTCGAATATATGTTGTAGGATTTTGTGGTCTGTAAAGCTAGTGCTTTTTGTACCATACAGGTAGTGTCTCCAGATCTTCAGAGCAAACACAACTGCTCCTAGTTCAAGATCATGGGTGGTGTAGTTGACCTCGTGTGTCTTCAGCTATCTCGAGGCGTAGGCGATGACCTTACCTCGTTGCATCAGAACACAGCCGAGTTCTTGATTTGACGCATCGCAATAGACAACGAAGTCTTCTATTCCTTCGGGAAGGGATAGTATTGGTGCGGTGCACAAGGCTCGCTTGAGCGTTTGGAACGCTCTCTCCTGCTTCTCTTCCCAGTCAAAGGCCACACCCTTCTGGGTCAAAGTCGTGAGGGGTTTTGCAATTCATGAGAAGTTCTTCATGAACCTGCGATAGTAGCCAGCGAGGCCTAGAAATTGACGAATTTCTGTAGGCGTCTTCGGTGCTGACCAGCTCTCAATGGCTTTGATTTTGGAAGGGTCCACGTGTATTCCCTCTTCGCTAACCACGTGCCCTAAGAATTCGACTCTTCGGATCCAAAATTCGCATTTCGAGAACTTCGCATAGAACTTCTCCGAACGCAGTGTTTCTAAGACCTGTCGCAAATGTTGACTATGCTCCTCCTTACTACGAGAGTAGATAAGTATGTCATCGATGAAGACGATGACGAACTGATCCAAGTAAGGCCGACACACCCTATTCATTAAATCCATGAATACCGCGGGCGCGTTTGTTAATCCGAACGGCATCACTACGAATTCGTAGTGCCCATAACGAGTTCGGAAGGCTGTCTTCGGAACATCCTCCCCTAGCACTCGTAGTTGGTGATATCCGGACCTTAGATAAATTTTTTGAAAAGAAGTTCGCCCCTTGCAGTTGATCAAATAAATCGTCTATACGAGGCAGTGGATAACGATTCCTGACGGTCAGTTTGTTGAGCTCCCTGTAGTCGATGCACATACGAAACAATCCGTCTTTCTTCTTGACGATCAAGACTGGAGCTCCCCAGGGTGAGAATCTTGGTCTTATAAAGCCCTTGCTGAGCAGTTCGTTAAGTTGACCAGACAGTTCTTGCATCTCTGCAGGTGCTAGCCGATAAGGCGATTTGGCTACGGGGGTAGCCCCTGGAACTAAGTCGATTCTGAACTCAACTTGACGTTGCAGAGGTAATCCTGGGAGTTCTTCTGGAAAGATGTCGGGAAAGTCGCGTACTACTGGAATGTTCTGAATGTCTTTCGTTTCTTGGCTCACATCGACCACATGAGCTAGGAATGCGCGGCATTCCTTTCGCAAGAATTTCTGAGCTTGGATGCTCGAGATGATATGAAGGTTTGTGTTGGGTTTGTCGCCATAAACTACTAGAGTTTCGCCAGACGGTAGATTAAGGCGAACTGCCTTTTCATAACACATGATGTCGGCACGATGAAGACTCAACCTATCCATGCCGATAATGACGTCGAAACTTCTAACTGAGACCGGCATGAGGTCGATCGAAAATGAATGGTTATCCAGCGTTAGTGTACACCCTACGAATATACTGCTAGTGCTCTCCGTTTTTCCATTAGCCATTTCTACAGTGAACAGTTCTTTGAGTGCTCGTGATTTTTGCTTAAGTAAATGAGCAAATTTTTGGTTCACGAAACTCCTCTCCGCTCCACTATCAAACAATATGCATGCATAAGAGTTATTGAGGAGAAACGTACCAGTGACCACTGTGGGGTCGGAAACTGCTTCCTCATGGCCTATAGCCAGAACTCTTCCTACTCCTCCGGCGTTCCTTGCTTTTGGGCAGTCCCTCTTATAGTGGCCCACTTCGCCACAATTGTAGCAAGCTTGGCCCACACCAGCGTCGGGGACTTGGGTGATTGGTTTTGCTGGAGCCTTGCAGAAACGGGCAGTGTGCCCCTTCCTGCTGCAGTTAGAACACTGCATTTCACGGCAGGCTCCGATGTGGTGGAAGTTGCACTGGTTGCACTTAGGCAGACTTCCAGCATACTGCCTTACCGGAGCAGCAGCGGCAGGTGCTATCGCAGCATGAACTGCCACGACCTGCTGCTTTTTGACAGCCTTCTTCTTCTTTTTGTCATCCCAGAACTTCCGCTTGGAGTCAGCGGTTTTGGAGGGTTCCGAGATGGCCAGGGTTGTTGTTGCGGCCGGGGTACGAACCCCATGGTCAATAAGCCGCTGTGCCAATCGCTTGGCACTATCGAATGTAGTGGGGTTTGAAGCCAAAACATTCCCCTGGTATGGAGGCACCAGCCCCCATATGTACCTCTCTATCTTCTTTCCCTCTGTATGAACCATGTTGGGACAGAGGGCCACCAGTTCGCAGAACCTGGCGGTATAGGTCACGATGTCGGAGCCCTTCATGGTTAGGCTCCATAGTTCCTGCTCCAGTTTTTGGATTTCGCCCCTCGGGCAGTATTCCTCAATCATGAGGTCTTTCAAAGTTTCCCAGCCCATGTCGTTTTCCACTACAAGAGTTAGTGACTTGACATGGCTATTCCACCATGTCAGGGCTTTTCCTTCGAAAGTGCAAGCAGCAAACTTGACTTTACTCGCTGCAGAGCAGGAGCAAATCTCGAAGATCGACTCCGTCTTTTCGAACCATTGCGAGAGGGCAATGACTCCGCCAGTCCCTTTAAAGGACATTGGCTTGCAGTTGGAGAAGTCCTTGTAGGAGCACTCTCTCAAGCGCACATGGATTTCACCATGATTAGATTGAACGGGTGTTCCTCCTCCAGTGGAACCAGAAGAATGATATTGAGCCATGGCCGTTGCCACAGCCGCAGCTACTGCAACATTTAGTGCTGCCGTATCGATTTGAGGAGCAGGTGGTGTTGCAGTTATCGGAGGATCACGTCTCGTTGATCGACGTGGAGGCATCTTTCAACTATAAGTTTACAAAGATGAAGATGTTGATAAGAATTTAATAGTAAGAATTTGATGAGAATGCCTCATGGACTAACTCTCCATAGTCCAACAACACAATTGAATGGCACGATTAAATGCAGATCTAATACTAACAGATGATAGCATTTGGATAATAATTTCCATGAGATTAGATATCTGCCAATAATACTGGTATTACAGATGTAACAAGTTCGGGAAAAATGACCTAGAAGTAGGTCTTACATCAACCAAGAAGCGAAAATTTTTGACAGATCTACAACCTAATCAAGACCTAGTAGGTTCAAGTTTTAACAAAGATAGGAAATTAGACTAGAGTTTTTACATAACTAAGTTATATCCAAAAGAGAAGTCGAGCAGACTTTAACGGCGACGAGAACTACTAGAGTGAGTCCTTGACTCAGACAGAAGGCGTTCTATGTCTCGCATGCGCCTTTCATATATTGACTGTCTAGCCCGAAGTTCCCTAACTTCAGCTTGGGATGCAGCTAACTGTTGCTGTAGAGTCCCATTGGTTATCCTAGTCCTTTCCATGGCTACCTCGAGTTGGCGAATGCAGACCGTGTTAACGCCAGAGTTGGCGTCAATTTCCACGACTCGGTCGATGGCTGCTCGACCTTGCTCAACATTCCGAGCTATCCTACGGACCATGATGGGTTGGACTCGATCAGCTGAGCCTCCCTCGCTCAAGTCATAGAAGCTTCGGTCTCCGTTGTAAGGTAACGACTGACCTTGCTCGTGACTCCATCTGTTCAAGTTTGTTGCCCATAGAGGTGTGGGACCTTGATACGCTGGACGAGGGTTTGGGTTCGGAGCTACTAGGGGTAGGTTGTTGACTTCTGGCTCTGACTCAGAACTATCAGAAAAGCCTTAAGCTTGGTGATCATCCAAAGGGATTGGGTGATCATTTTCTGGTTCTTCTTCCAGCCATCCTGCATTGCCGTTGTTGGGATAGTATGGGTCTCCGGGGAGATGGAATCCAACCATGATATCTACGCGAGAAAAGGGGTATAAGAACTAAGCACATAAGTAATTTATAGTAACACAAAATACTCCTATAGTATTTTAGGTTTATGTTTTGTTCTAATGTTTTCATTGTAGTAGTGTTGGTAAGTTTTTAGACTTGTTGCAACCTCACAACCATACTTAGGCACATGCTAGTCACTCCTCGGATAATACAGTTGATCAGGCTAAATCTTCCCAGGGTTGACCATATGTCTCTAAGTCTACTTGTGCTGCCCAACAATCGTAATACTTTTGTTCTGTCCTAGTGACACTGATTTTAGTATGAATGCAGGTATGTATACTTAGTTAAATATTTTATTATTTAAAAGTATAAACTCTTTATCAGAGTATTTAAATCCCGCTGTGTTTATAGTTCGTATATCTTTTATGGGTTGATACACTCGATTCACTATAAACAATGCTCTGATACCAATCTGTCACACCTCAAAACCGGAACGACGGAAACGTTCAGGGGTGGAGGACGTCATGTTCAGTATCACAACAATGAATAGTAGTAAACAAGCAACAACATCATCCATTGCATTAATAATATAATTTCATACATGTGTGTTCTTTAAAGTTTAATAAACACCAAAAATATGAATCAAAATAAAAGATGAGTCTTGAACGAGCTCCATCTTCTCAAAACCTGGCACCGGTACCTGTCTACTGGTGACCTGAGAATACAAGTTATTTTGAAAGAGTTTATCAGCTTTAAAGCTGGTGAGATCATAAGTACTTTAGTGCCATTGTTTGTATGAAAGTGTTTGTAAGTATGTGATGTATAAATTTGTAAAAGTTTGTAATTGTTTGAACTCTCCTAGAAAACCCTATGTTTCCTACTAAAAGTAGCCTTCTACCAAGGCATCAAGTGTTTGTGTGTATGTCTCTTGTAAGAGTATGTATTTTCCCAAATCTGACTATCATTAACCAAAAATATAGTTTTTGCATTACGGTTCATTGTGTGAAGATCACAAAGTGAATGCAATGGGAAATAAAATAGTACTGTAGTGTTGTATTAAGTAACTACTGCTGTAATAACTACTTTAAAACATTTGTCATTTAAAGTATTATGTGATCGGCCTGTACCATACTACCGACTAGTAACACGACGATGTAAGACGTCGGAAGGAATGACGTTTGGCACCCGTAGACTTGCAAGTCCCACTGTAGCTAGCAGCAAGGTGTATGATAGTCAATCCAGTATAGTTCTATACGCAAACTCAACGCTCCCTATTTAAGGAGATTTTGGATACAAAACGAGCCATGACAGGTGATGCCATGCCCCGTTACGTGGCTCACATATCTGTAATAGTATTCTTGTATATGTATTGAATGTACTAGTTGTATTGTGTGTTCTCTCTCTGTCTAGTATGTATGTATGTTCTCTCTGTCTTTCACAATAGTATGTTCCCTAGTGTAATGTATAGTATGTACTAGCTGTATTGTAATGTATAGTATGTACTAGTTGTATTGTCTCATGTAGGAACTGACCCTTTGTATGTTTCATTGTTCTAGTAATAGTATTAGTATCTCCCTAAACTATACCTATTATAGTTTACTAGTAATGTAGTTTGTATGTATGAACATGTTTGTATACCCTTGCTACCCAAAGGTATTGAATTGAAAGAAGGAGCTTTTATATCAATATACATATACATAATATATAACTAGGATTCAAACGACCTTCGGACATATAACCTGGATACCCTAAGTCCACAACCAAACAAGGAACAGGAAGTAAGGTGAGCTATCAGTCCTAAGTCTTTTAAATCCTACTTATATAACTATATCTATATAGATACACATTTAACAGAATATAAGTTTAAAAGAGTTTAATAAAAGTATTTGACATGTAAAAGAGTTTGTAACACAGTTTGAAGTAGTTTGTTTGATAACACAGTTTGAAAAGTAAGAAATCCACTTGTTTGGTAGTTATTAATCACATGTGATTGATATAATAACTATAATAGATCAACTTGTATCCCCCCATAAAAGCATTTAAAAACATTTAAAAGGTTAATTTAGGGGTATGAACTCACCTGTAGTGAGTAACTCAAATGAAAGATCGATATAGGATTGTTGGGTGTCAATTGGAGTCTTGAGCACAAACGATTCCTATTTAACATATAATTACACATATATAAATACATTCCACATATATAATCACTAAAAGTGATAGGGACACGCCTTAGGGACATAAAAACACTTAGAATTAAGTGTTACCAACACCGATGGTTGTACATAAGGGGTGGATGGCCCTATATTTGAGTGTAAGGCCACAAAATCATGGTTTTTATGTGTGTGCGGCCAGAGTGTGTGTGCGGCCGCACACTCACTATGAAGTGTGCTAAAACGTTTTTCCAAGCCTCAAGTATGTTCTAGGGAAGGTGTTTTGACCATTGGCTAGCCGGAATGAGAGTTTATTGCTATATTGGACCCTTAAAAGGGTGTGTGCTGCCACACTTGGTGTATGCGGTCGTACACATGGTGTGTGCGGTCGTACACATGGTGTGTGCGGCCGTACACACTTGAAGATCACATGAAATAGCGTTTTTCATGCAGAAATTCAAGGGTCCTTAGCTTATAACAAGCTTTTGCAAGTGTATACTCGATTTAGAGGCTTAAAAGTGTAGTTAAAAGTCCCAAAAGTAGTGTGTGTTCTTGGTGTTCTTGGTGATCTAACACCAAATAGGTGTTTTCATGGATCAAATCAAGGAAAAAGGCTAGTTAAGGTCATGTATTAACTAATCAAAGGATGAATCACTCACCCGATTGAAGATTGATGTGAAAAGTTGGATGATACTTGAAAGAAAACGAGTTCTAGATTTGAAGAAGTGGAAAAAGTGTTCAAAATGACTAAGTGTTGAATATATAGGTGGGAGTGTGCGGCTGGGATGGGTGTGTGGCCGCACACTCGGGTGTGCGGCCGTACACACCTTGTGTTGGTGTGTTTGGATCATTTGCAAGGTGTTACACCAACAATACTCATCCCACGACTCATACCCTGATTATACTAGGTTTTAAACACTCTAATTGACTCTGAACAGTGCTAGAAAATAACAAAAACGAGTCTGACCTCGATTGATTTGAAAAAGTGTACAAGATAAAAATTTCGGATTGTCACACCGAATGACGTAAAAAGTGAGTTTTTGATAAACTACTTTTTAGCCTTAGTGATCTAAATGAGTGTCGTAGTATTCGTTAAACCGAGAAGTTCGATAAAAAAGAACGCCAAAATCTGACTTCGTATGAGGAAGTTATGATTTTTACGAGCTTCAGCTTAGCAGCAGACAGCTAAAAACTCGAATTTTAGATTGAGTGATTTTTAGCCGACACAACCTAAACGAGAATCAAAGCTCTCGTCATTAGCAATACAACGGTAAAAATTCTGACGAAAACGGACGTCAGATGAAGAAGTTATGAATTTTTAACGGATTTACCAGTCTCGGTCTGTTAAAAATAATAATATAAAAATAAAGTCAAAATTTTCCGACCAAGTCTAAACGAAAGTTGTAGAGCATAACTTTCTCTACGCGTGCATATAAAGAACGTCAAAAACGGAGCCCGTATGAGAAAGTTATGGATTTTACAAGATTTGACACAATTTTCGAGAAATTTCGCAAGAGTCATCTTTGGACACGTCACCCTCGCATGCGAGGCTTCCACGTGTCAGACATGTGCTCGCTGGTGATTGGACCGCAGTACGCGTTGTCACCCGCTGATTGGTCCGAAGTGCTGGCCCGAACCGAGGAGTACCGTGTCATCCGACCAATCCGAGGCTCGCAGGTGTCCATCCGAAGCGCGCCAGCTGCCAAGTCCGAGCCTCTGCCTTCTGCCACGAGGCCTTCGCACCAGCTGCCTCCTCGCATGCGAGCCACGTGCTCGCTTTTCATTGCCTCGGATACGAGCCTTCGGACCTCCTCCCCTATAAATAGCAGCTATGCGAGCCTTCCCGGGTAGTTTGAGAAATTTGCCACTGTCACCCCCCTTTTTGATATTTTTACTATCTCGACATCCCCCGAAGCACCGATATCATTTTTAGCACCCAAAACACGCCCCGAGATTCCCGAGAAGCCCAAAAAATTTATCTTTTCGGTTTCGAAGCCCAACCTTCGCAGAGCCCGGTTTTCAAGAAAACTCCCGGTTTTCAACGAAGAAAGTCATATTTAGAGCTGAAGTGCTGCCCGAATTACTATTTTAACCCCCGGTTATTTCACGGTGAGTTTAATATATAGGAAAAATTGTATGTTATGTGTTATATGTGCTATGTGCTTTTCAGTGTTATTATTCCGGTTTATTTTCCCGTGTTAATTTTATTCGCTATGTTTAATAGCAAAGTAATACCTTTGACCATGTGATCAGTGAAAGGACTTAGATTCATATTGGTAGTGGTATGTAGCCTCTGGCTATGTAGAACATGTCTCCGTAAGAGAATAATTTCTATTCTATGGTATTGGCAGAAGGTTAGACAGGGCTATAAGCCTGAAATCTACCAAAAGGTTAATCCGAAGTTGTATGTCTTCTGTGCCATTTGGGCCAAAGCTTTATTGATGTATATCAAGTATGGAAATTGTTATGCCTCATTGATTGTATATCTTTGAATCAAATCAATGATCGATATGGAAAGTTTGTCACATGATTCACATATGCCTTTGTTGTTCCTTGATCCTCCTTGCCTCTGCTATAGTGAAGTATATATATGGCATAACGTTATATTGTATCTATTATTGGACTCACTAAGCGTCACCGCTTACCCCTCTCAATGTTTAACTAATTTGCAGGAGATAAGCATCCAATATAGTTATATACTGGTAGAAGATTTTTGAATAGTTTGAAACTATTGTTTTGATAGAAGATTTTAGAATAGTTTGAAACTATTGTATTTTGCACTCCCATATGTATAAAACTATAGAATCCTGGGAAGTTATGTAATATATAACATTATGAAATAGTGAGTTTGTATCCAGTAGTTTGTAATCACTTTATCAATATAAAATATTGTTTTTATGAATATGCATGTAGCATGTTTCGGAGTAACAATTGTTATATATGAAAGTGTGGGTCTTTCAATCCCGAATCTGGTGAGGATGTTACGCTTGATGAATGAGATTACCTCTTTATCTTTTACTTGAACAAAAGCATCAACTTCTATCCATTTGGAGAAATAATCTATCATTTCTAGCATGAAAACCTTTCCTCCTGGTGCCTTAGTCAATTTTGTTAGGGTGCAAAGTCACTCTTGGATGTCATGTGTGCTTACTCCTTTGTATGTGTGTAATGAGTTGTCTTTCCTTTATAAGGAAGTGAGTGACACTCATGTTATGTAAGCAACATTTATGAGAGATTAGTTTAGAGAGAGAATTATTGCAAACCCATTTGTACTCTTTCTAAAAAACTAATGAGAGCTTAAACGAGATTTATTTACTCTTGTGTTCTTCATGTTCATGATTCTTGTATGATTCACTAAATCATTTCATATTACGCATTCATCATCATAATCAACACCACAAAAATTGGTATCAAAGCAGGATTCTAACAATTGATTTCTGATTTTCTCTTTGTTTGAAAAGTTTTTAAGTCGATGTTCTAGATTCAAAAATATTCCCCACTTTTGATCTAGAAAATCATTTTTATTCAATTGTTTTGATTCGATTCTGTTGTTCGTTTGATAAATCGAGTGACCAGTGATTGATTTCTAAAAGATTCATTCCTTAGATTTCTCTTTCTAAAGTTTTTCATCATTTTTGTCCGTACGTTAATGGAGAACTTCAACATGAACATGATGACTAGTTTTTATCATCTTCTCGGATCTTCAACCAAAATTCCGATGCAGATCCCTGAATATTATGAGCAACGGGTAGATAGAATGGAAGACTATCTCAATGGAATTGATGAAGATCTATGGAGCTGTATTACTGCTGGAGAACGTCCTAATGAAAGATCACATCAAGTTGGAAGTTCTAGTTATGATCCAAGTGTTGCATCACAAGGAGAGAGACTAAAAGAAAATAACAAAAGATGCTTGCGTGAACTTCACGGTGCTCTTCCACCGGTGGTTTACAATTATGTCCGTGGTTGCAAAACAGCTAAGGAGATCTGGAATACTTTGAAGGAAAAGTATCAGGGAAGTGAGAAGTCAAGAAAAAGTTCTATGAAGCAGTGTCTACTTGAATTAGGTGAATTCAAACAGACGGATAATGAGACCATTGAACTGTATTATGGAATGAGTTAATCTTCAAATGCAGTCATTATGGAGTTAATCGTTCGACTATGGAGTACAATCTTACTTTCTTGATGGGACTTCGAAAGTAATGGAGGAACATTAGTTTGATGATCAAGACGCAACAAAGCTTCGACAACTATTCTCTAGGTGATCTTTATAATGTTCTGAAATCCCATGAAAGTGAGATTAACGAATTTGCTGAAGAAGGAAAACTGAGTTTGGGCGGTCCTCTTGCATTGGTTTCGAAGGTGTCTGGAAAGGAGCCTGATGTCGAATTTGCTGATGTTGATGGTTCTGATAATGAAGGTTTTGTTATGAACTTGGATGACGAAGCTGTGGCATATTACTCAAATAACAAAGTCAAGAAGTTCTTCAAGAAGCCATTCAATCTGAAGTTCAAAGGAAGTGATTTCAAGGGAAACTCATCTGGGAAGAATGTAAGAGAAGAGTCAAAGTTTGAGAAGAAAGAGAGTAAGGCTACTGAAGAGAAGGTGGAAAAGAAATTCAAGGGAGATTCTGGTTTTGACTGTCACTACTGCAATGGTGTGAATCATATGGCCGCGGACTGCATGTTGAGGAAGAAAGAGGAGTCGAAGAAAAGATGAAGAAAAGTAGAATAGATAATCTAGAATTACAGTTAAAGAATGTTACTTGTGATAGGGATAATATGAGAATGGATAATTGTATTTTGTTAAAACAACATAACATCTACTGTAATTCGGCCAGAAGACTGTATGCTAAATTGACTGATTTACATCATTCATCCGACATAAGTAAGGAACAACATAGGAAACTTTTTCCCTTCTTGACGTTCGAAAGGGAGAAAATAGATTCGAATTCCTATGACTGTGAGAAAAAGATTTCTGAGTTTGACAAGGTCCCAAATGACTCGTATGCATATGGTATTGTTAAAATAGATGAATGCTTGAAAGCTAAGGATTTGGTTCATATTGTGAATGAGACCTTGACCAAAAACGAAAAAATCAAAATTTTAAAAAGAAGTGAGAATTTGACATCTAACTCTCAACACAATTTTGCTGATATCGAAGATGAATCTGACAATATCAGTGAAATTGAAGAGGAAGAAGTTGTTGATTGTTCTAAGTTATCTGTCATTAATGTCACTTCGATGGATAAGGGTAAAGAAATTTGTAATGATTCATTGGAAAAGGTTAATATTAACCAACCCTCAACTTCGAAAGTTCATGACCCTGACCGTGTGATTGTCAAAGAAAGTCAAACTGATAGTGATAGTGATGATGAAGAAGATGTTTCCGTCGTAACAACCATTCCCAGAGTTGTTGTTGATCAAGTCAATGAGGAAACTGAGAGATTCGAAAAAGTGCTGAAGGAAAAAGGTCCTCATTATCTCGAATCGAATTTAGTTTTTTTATCCAAATTTCAAATGCACAGATGATGTGGTGTTTCCAAATCAGGTGTTTGTTAAATCAGGAAATGGAGACAAAGTGAAACCTGAAATCAACAAAATTGTTGTTGAAGATAACAAAGGAGTTTCAAAAGAAGGGTTTTTCTCAAACCAAAGCACAGTTGAAAATACTCTCAACAAGAACTCATCCACTTTTCAAACGCAAAAACCAAAATGAAATTGGGAAGATAAAACCATCTTGTTTCAAAGCAGCCAGTCAAAGCTTCATTCGTAAAAGGGAAGTCTGATACAAAGAACATCAATCATTGGCTCGACGGAAAAGGAAAACCTTATCAATCTGGAAAGTTTTCTCAAGAGGAAATGAAGCCTGCTTACGAAAGCTACTTGAATGAGTCCCAATATGGAAATTCTTCATTATTGGAATCCAATCCTCCTTTTCGAAAATGGAAAGAAGTTCCCAAAGCAAAAGTTGAGGCAAAAAGGACTGCTGAGGAAAAAGGAAAGTCTGTGTTGAACATAAAACAATGAATGATTTCATTTTGATACCTAAGTCTATCGAAGTTGATTTAATAGATAGTTTGAAATCTAAAGTTCGAAATTGGGTTTTAGGATCTTCATTTTATAATGCATTTCACTCTAATCACCAAGGACCCAAAAAGCCGTGGGGACCTAAATTCTTTAATAGATCGCAGGTGTTAAGTGACAAGCAATATAATGAACACTGGTACACCGACAGTCGTTGCTCTCGTCACATGACAGGTCGAAAGGAAAATTTGCATGATTATCGAAGTTTGGAAAATGCTGGAGTGGTAAAATTTGGAAATAATCAGAAGTGTAAGGTTAAAGGCTACGGGAAAGTTACAAATGGGAAGTTCATAGTTAATCGAGTGGCATATGTTGAAGGTCTTAAACACAACTTGGTTAGTGTTTCACAACATGTTGTGGGCACTAGTAATGAAGCAGTCTTCGATGAGGAAGGTAGTGTCATTTCGAACAAAGAAACTAAAGAAGTGTTGCTCAAATCTAAGACGAAAGGAGATCTATTTACCCTTGACATCAAGCCGATTGTTGGTGTTCCCTCAGTCTGTTTACTTTCGAAGGCGCCATCTGATTTGAGCTGGTTGTGGCATCGAAGGCTATCTCATTTGAATTTCTAAAATCTGAACAAATGGGTGGTAAATGATCTTGTTTGAGGCTTACCTGTTTTAAAATTTGATAATGATTCGTTGTGTTCAGCGTGTGAACAGGGAAGCAACGTCGTCAACATCATCCAATTATCATCGATTCGAAGATCATTGAACCTTTGGAACTTCTTCACATTGACCTTTGTGGACCTTCGACTGTTGAAACTCTCAACAATAAGAAGTACATATTGGTTATTGTCGATGATTTTTCACGTTTACTTGGGTTTATTTTCTTTGTCAGAAGTCAGAAACATCTCAAGTAATGATCGATTTCATCAAACACGTTGAACTCAGTTTGCGCAAAAATGTTAGAAAAATCAAAAGTGATAATGGTTTTGAATTCAAGAATCAAGTTCTTGATTATTTTCTGGATAATCGTGGGATTACACATAATTTTTCATCTCCTTACACACCAGAACAAAATGGTGTTGTCAAAACGAGAAACATGTCTTTATGCGAAGCAGCAAGGGTGATGCTCACCTATGCGAATCTTCCACAATATCTCTGGGCAGAAGCGGTTTCGACAACATGTTTCACTCAAATTTGGTCATTTTAATATCACCCTATATGAAATCATTAACAATCGAAAACCAAATGTGAAATTTTTCCATGTTTTTGGTCGCAGGTGTTTCATAATGAATCTGAAAGATAACCTTTCGAAATTTCAGTCTAAAGCTGATGATGGGATATTCTTGAGATATTAGATCAACTCAGTTGCATATCGGGTGTTGAAAAAGAGAAAAAGGAAGATTGAAGAAACTTTCAATCTACATTTGATGATCATTATGTCAAACGTGTCGAAAAGTCTTTTGAACAAAAGCCTATCATCACCGAAACAAATGAAGAGTCACAAATTACGAATTCTTTGGATTTTTATTATGACTTAATCTTTGGTGTTCCTGACAGGGCAATAGATGTGGAAATTAATGCTGATGATAATCAGATTGCTGAAGCATCGAAGCATTCTGATGACTCGACAATAACTCAGGACAATGTTGATTTAAATTCTACATCAAACTCTCCGATACATGTCGACAGACAATCGACATTGCAAGGTGATTAAGTGGAGGGGGAGAACTTGAATTCGAATATTGATGTTGAGGGGGAGCATCGAAATTCGAATGCTGATGTCGAGGGGGAGTATGGATGTTCGACTGTTGATGTTGAGGGGGAGCATCAAAATGTCAATACAATTGTCAAGAGGTAGCAAACTGGATTTATTCCTTCTAATTCGAATGGTCAAAATGATGTTTTTCATGATATGGCTGATAATGTGTCTAATGCAGGTGAAGGTTCAGAAACGGATGAAATGTTCGAAGATGCACCTTTGGATTTTGATCCTGCATATCCACTAATAGAAAGATAGACGCGAAATCATCCAAAAGAACAAGTTCTTGGTTATCCTCAACCTGGAGTGTTGACAAGATCTCAGCTTCGTGCTAAAAATGAGGTATTAAATGTGCATCACAAAGTATTTATGTTTAATGTTTTCATTTTGAAAATTGAACCAAAGTCTGTAGAGGTTGCTTTGGAAGATCCCGATTGGATTGTTTCCATGCAATCTGAACTTGCTGAATTCGAAAGAAACAAGGTTTGGAGACTTGTTCCAAAACCTAATGATGTCTCAGTTAAAGGCTTAAAATGGATTTTTAAAAATAAAAATGATAAAGAAGGTCATGTGGTTCGAAACAAAGCAAAGTTCGTTGTTAAGGGATATTTGCAACAAGAAGGTATTGACTATGATGAAACCTTTGCCGCTGTGACAACCCGATACTTTCCAGTCAACAAAAGTCAATTCTGTTAAATAAAATTTCGAATTTTATTTATTCCGTTAAGTTCGTGAAGGTTAGAAAATAATTTAATATAGATAAATAAAATTTATATAATCCTTTGGAGCTAAAAACACTCAAAAAATGAAGTTTCCTTTGAAAAATCAGCAAAACTCGTTCCAGCCAAGTGTTTACGGTCGTAAACACGTTTACAGCCGTAAACTCTTGGACCGAAAACCGTTTACCACCAAGGACCCACCTCCGACTGTAAACCCAACCGGTATATATATTTTTCCTGGAGAGATTCCTAATTTTTCATCTTTTTCACCCAAAAACTCTCTCAAATCTCTCCCAAAAACCTCCCAAGAATATTCATATCATCAAGATCAAATCTTCAAATCTTAAAGTTTTTCATCAAGAACACCAAGAACAACCTTCAAATCTTCAAAGGCTGCAAACTGTTCATGGCCGCAAACCCATTCACGGCAGCAAACAGTTCACGGCCGCAAACAGTCTTGAGCGAACTTTGGCTGTAGACCTTCTTTTTCCGCTTCAAACAAGTCTCGGTAGCATTCCTAACCCAAAAGAAAGTGTTTTCTAACACTTCAATTAATGAAATCTTTGATTTAAATACAATTAAGTGTTAAATTATCATTAGAATACCGTTAATTCCGCGTACTCCAACTCGAGGGTCATCTTTCCGGTTTTGCTGTAAAGCTCGTACACATAATCAACTGTGAGTTCATACCCCTACACTTTTACTGTTTTTAATGTTTTTAGGGGGGGGGGACTACAAGCAAAACACAAAGAAATTTTGTGTTCTTATATAAAGGATTTCAAAAGGATCAAAACTTATGCAATTGATACAACCAAGAGATCACCACATTTTATAAAATATTTAGATATTTTATCCCTCTTGTAACATGCTGAGCATGAGGGAAGTTTTTCAACATACAACCATAATCACAAAGTTTTCAGTACAATACATGAACCGAATACATAGCATACATGCAAACTATAATAGGTATAGTTTGGGATTCAACACACGATTTTATCAAGTCCAGAACTTATACATTAACAAACATATAAACTATGCTAGATATAGTTTATGGTATACATTACTACTTTCTCAGAACAAGAGTACAATACTAAATAATTATTTAAGTATAATTATTTTCCTCTACAAGTATACATACAGTTTCAAGTACAAGAGAACAATACAATACTACACGTAAAGTAGTTAATACAGGGTTGTGAGGAACTACTTCAATTGTACCCTTCGAGGTGCGAAACTAGATCCTAACACAATATAAACAGAGACTCCTGGATGGAAAGCATGAGATTTGTGAATATATCTATTCGTGACTAACTATCCCACACCTTAACTGCTAGCTACAGTTAGCCAGGCATGTCTGGGGTGATAAATGTCATAACATCCGACGCCTGAAGAACGTCGTAGAGGTCACTAGGTCATACCAAGCATGGTTATACAAAACTCACAACAGTATAAACTAACCATTTGTTTACGGGATTTCATTCCTTCAAATAGTTTTATTTTCATTAATAGAACTATCATACACTACAACTGGAGGATTCCAGGGGATACAATTACATGGTTTTATTTTAAGTAATAAAACTACTATATATATATATATATATATATATATATATATATATATATATATATATATATGTATATATACTAGTGGGAGCCGGGGTTTTTCATACAAAGGTTTTCATACAGAACATACTATATATACCGGTATTAGCCAGGGTTTTCATACAGAACAAACTATACATATTGGTGGTAGCCAGAGTTTTCATACAAAACATACCATACAAAAGTTTTCGTACAGAACACACTATAAAATACAACTGGTAGTAACCAGGCATACAAACTAACATTTTCATATACTAAAACGGGATACAATAACAAACGTATAGTTTGGTCTTAGGGTTTAAGACTACTTTTCATTACTAAAGAAAATATTGGATTTTCTTAAGAGCATGCAAACATTTTACAGATTCACAGACATGTTTTAATTACAAAAACATACTTATGAACTCACCAAATTTAATGCTGATACTCTTTCAAAACCGCTTGTATTCCTAAGGAATCAGTAGACAGGTACTCCTGCTGACTTTTAAGAAGACGAAGCTTTTAAAGTCGCGTCTTTTATACTTTTGTGATACTTTTGTGATACTTTTGTTGTATACAAACTATGTATCGAACAAATGAAAATATTCTACTTATTCAATGTAGTTGTTGTGTTTACTTTGATTACTATGATGCAAATGTTGTAATACTGTACATGACGTCCTCCACCCCCGAACGTTTCCGCCGTTCCAGTTTGGGGGTGTGATAGATTGATATCAGAGCATTGTTTATAGTGAACTAAGTATATCAAACCTTACATGATATACAACTATAAACGCTAAGGGGCCGAAGCGCTTTGAACTAAAATTATACTTTTAAAATCTAAGTAATTTATAAGAAGTATACAAGTATACATACATACCAGAACCAGTATCACAAAAAGAACAAAACAAAAGTATTTAGATGTTGGAAACTGATGTTAAACCTGGGCAGTTATGTAATCATATCTGGGATAAATATAGCCTGATCAACTATATTTATTTGAGATACGACTAACATGTGTTTGGGAGTGATAGTGGTGTTGCGACATGTCTAAAACTTACCAAACTTCATACGAAAGAGATCAATAGAACAGAATGTACAAACTAAAATACTATAGGAGTATTTGCTAGCATTTCGATACTAGAGCCTAACATATCGTTCAGAATTCATTCCAAGTGTTGCTATTTATTCTCTAGCGATTGTTTACTTGCATTAAGTAGACTTCCACTGTAAAATCGCTTAATAGAACACTTTATCTATCAGGTTGAGATATATCATGTTCAATATTACCTGACTTCTGACCACCGTAGAGGACTTATCTTCGTTTTAGAGAAAGATGCCTCCGAAGAAGAAGTCCAACCGAAAAAACAACAATCCGCCACCTCCTCAGTTCGATCCTGCTGTGTTTCAAGCAGTAGTTACAGCCGCCGTTGCTGCAGCAATGTCGCAGATCAATTCTAGCGGCACTAGCGGATTGGGAAGTGGTACCCATCCCCTCAACCTCGAAGGTAACCAGGGACACCCGAAGGAGTGTTCCTATAAGGACTTCATGAACACGAAGCCTAAATCCTTTGACGGCAATGGAGGTGTCATTGCCCTGACTCGTTGGTTCCAGAAAATCGAATCAATTTTCGAGATCTGTGCGTGCCCCGAGGCAAGTAAGGTGAAGTTTTCCGCCTGCACCTTTACCGATAGAGCCCTAAATTGGTGGAATAGCTGAGTCAAATCCCTAACTCTGCCGGTGGCCAATGCCATGATGTCACACCCCGCTAAAGCGAAAACGCAAGGTATGACAACGATAACGGTTTCATTGCAAAAGATAATGATACATCACCATAGCAGTATTTAAAAGTTTACAACCCATAGCTTCAAAAGAAACAAAATACAAGTTTTTCCAAAATAACATTGTTCAAAGAAAACTCCACAATTAACTTCAACACGATGCATCATGCTCTATGATGATGAATCTTTATATCCACTTACTAATTATTTCCTGAAAAAGCATGTAAAACGAGCGTCAACTATGAAAATAGTTGGTGAGTCCACAAGTTTATAAAATCGAGCTTGAAATAAGACTTTTCGTAAATACAAGTACATTGCTTTAATGATAACAGAGTTGATTGCTATTAATGAATACAAGTTTATTGCTATAACGAGAACGAGTTTTGTATGTGTATGAGCAAACAATGAGTCTCAACCAAACCTATGACTGAAGCCCTATCGAGATCTATGCTTATCGTTCCATAGATGAATATGGTATCATGCACTCCAGCGATTCGGGCGAGTGAGGAGTTGTCAATTCCTAATAGCGCTATCCATAATGACCATTGGCTCAAAGAGTTAATGGTTAGAGATAAGGGAAGGGCCTTAGTACGATAAGTTCTCATGTTCCGTGTTGCATAGACATACATAAAGAGACATAGCAATACAATAGCAATCATGTTTGATAATAATCAATTTAAATACAACATGCAAACAGTAGTTTTTCTGGACATGCTTTTCCACCCCAAAACATAAAACGGAAAATAGGGGAGTGCGTGAATACTCACAATATGCAAAATATAGTAGTCAAGTTTATACGAGTCAACTAAATATAACGAACATAAATAGTTTAGGACATGCTTTTCCACCCCAAAACGTAAAAAAACCGAAAATAGGGGAGTGGTGAATACTAACTATGTTTCGAGTAGGTACAAGTGGTACTTCGGAATGCACCAACGTCTTACTACCGGGATCCTACGACATCAAACACACACTAGTGAGTTTCCATGTCGAAATCTAATGCTAATATACTAAACTCTACATATAGTGAAATGCCAATTTATGTTTTAGTATTTGATTTTATATTAATTGGTTACACTTTTTCTGAAATAATGAAATTCTACAAATCGTGCGATTAATTACAACATTGGAATATAAATTTTCCAAATTTTTAAGTCCTTATTACAACATAAATTCACGAAAATAGCATTCAAAGGATAAAAATTCTCAAACTTTTTATTTAACTGTTATTACACAATACTAAGCTGGGAAAATTATAAAAATGGATTTCCAAGCTGTTTAATTATATTTTATGATTTTTGAGCATTTATTCCAATAAAAATTGAAATAAATAGAAAACAGTTTCCAAAATTACCCAAACTTTTTAATTAACTGTTATTGTACATAAATAGGCTGGGAAAAATATAAAAGATATTTTTCAGTGGGTATTTCTATTTTTCCTTGTTTTATTCCTTTAAATAATCATTAATTGAAAAAATAATATTAAACAGTTAAAATAATTTACCAAAAATTTTTGTAACATCATTTACAGTATAAATAACCTGAGAAAAATACCAAAAGTGGTCTTCATATTGTATAATCCGGTTTTGGGTATTTATGTGAATTTAAGTGTAATTAACTTTAGAAGTTAAGAGAAAAATAGTTTACAGTGGAGAAAAATCCTTAAAATTTTTATGTAACCTCCTACTGTACAACATGATGTTCTGGTAAATTGTCATGAACTTTGGATAATCATAACTATTTTTCCTATTTTTAAACCATTATAATTACCAAAAATTAGAAAAAATAGCAAGGCATGATGAAAAATGTTGAAATTATTTTTCTGAGTCATCCATCACAGGTAAGGTATGCGAAAATTGTTAGATAAAATTTTCACACTCTCTAAAGTGGTTTTGTGATTTATTATATCCTAACAAAAAGAAAATCGGAAATCATACCAAACAGCAACAAAAATTAATGAAATTTAGTGAGGGGTCATTATCTATCATAAGGGTCATCCATGAATTTGTTCCGGATTTATTGACCTCTGGAAGTATTTTATGTGATTTATGCCCTTGGTTTCTAGCAATAATTTAAATAAATCAAAAAAATAATAAAAGCTTTTGGTATTTTACAGATTATCACATGCATGTGAGGGTTTTCAAAAGGAAAAATGTTCAAAATTTAATCAGAAGGGAAATAGGGGTATTGAACCCAAACAAGTTAAGAAATGTTGCGTGCAATGGTGCATGAGATATAAATGTGGCTGAAGTTTATGAATTTATGTAGCCCATTCAGTGGGGTTTTAAGCCACGAAATTTCAGCCATCATTCACTGGATATGTTAAGTTTCTAAAGTATTTTTCCCCAGATTTATGGTTGGGTTTAAGGCCATTGATCATGCAAGGCAAAAATGGTGATCATAGAAAAAGAGCTGTTTGCGCAACCATTTTGTAAAAATTGCCAAATATCGGATATTTAATATTTTACAGTGAGACCAGTTGGGTTTGAAAGTTAACTCATGGAATTATCCAATGCAAAAAGAATATCATGATTTGGTTAAGTAATGACCGAGATATGGTCGTTCAAAGCTGAATAAAGTAATCTGGCAGATTGCATGTTTGCTTTGAGTGCATCCTTAGGATATTTTGACAAGAACATCATGCATGCCTTTGATAAGATCCGATTTCTAGCACATGCATGGAGTGAATGAGCATCCAAGATGTACTAGAAGTGGTTTAAATGCTTTTGACCATGCAAGAACACAAAAGAAATGGAGAAGAAGATGTAATACTTGTTTTTGAAGTCACATGAACATATGTGCATCATTTTCACTCCTTGCATGGGTTTGATCCCGGATTTTCACCATTTCAAACACATGCATTGTGTTATGGTGAGAATCTACAAACCACAAGGGAAAAATAAAGATTTCTAGCCATGGAAAGGCATAGAATCCGAAAAGAAGAGAAAACTAAGAAGAAGAGGTAGTAGAATCATGAAATTATGGAAGAAGATGTTGTTGTTTACCTTGGTTTTGATCTTGAGGGAAGTAAGAACACTTCAAAGTATTCAAAATCTCGAAATTTGGCAGGGGAATGAGAGAAATTTCGTGAGTTAGAGAGAGAGAGGAAGAGAGTTTATGTGTTAGGAGGGTGGAGTGTGAGAGAGTGAAGAGAGAAGAGGTAGAGTGAAGGTTTAAGTCTAATGATTGAGTTTTGGGAAGAGAGAGTGCATGGGGAGGGGAGAATGGCTGGCTCTATCATGCATTAGGCCTCCTCTCTCCTAATTTCAAATTTTATAAAATTCCCTCCATTATTTTTATAAAAACCCCAATTTTTATAAAAGTATTTATTAAGCAATTCTTGATTTATTTTAAAATCTTGTTTTTAACTAATAAATTATGATTATTGCATGATAATTTAATTTCTATTTCATTGATTAAAATCCATAATTTGATTAATAAAAATTTGATATTAGAAAGTTTATAGCCAAATTTTATAAGGTTTTTAAGCTTTATGATTTATAAATTTGGATTTTTAGCTCTTTTAGGGTTTTTGGAATATTGTTTGATATTCATCATCATAATGAAGTATAATTAGAATATTTTAATTTATTTTTTTAGGGTTTTATACCATTTTTCAATTATAACAAAGCTTGAAAGTTTCATTCAAATTATAGCATTGACATTTCCTATTGTAGTTAAGCAACTTACTAGAATTGTAAGTGTCAAGTATATTAGTCCTAGGTCTTAGATGGATCCTAGTTTATGCAAGATTTTGACCAAATTTATACTACTAGGCCATGGCATGATGTGCATGAATGGTTATTATAAAGATGCATGAGTCCGAGAATGACCTGAATTGACAGTTGTCACAGTATCCCCCACTCAAAAAGAATTTCGTCCCGAAATTCATTCTATGTCATCGTTTGTCATCGCATGGGAAAAGTTGTGGATACTTTTCCTTCATGAAGTCCTCACGCTCCCAGGTGTACTCCGGCCCGCGTTTTGAGTTCCATCGAACTTTCACAATTGGGATCTTACTCTGCTTAAGTTGTTTTACCTCCCTGTCAAGGATTTCTATCGGTTCCTCAACGAAGTTTAGCTTATCATTGATCTTGATTTCCTCCAGGGGTACTATCAATGCTTCGTCGGCTAAACATTTCTTAAGATTGGAGACGTGGAATGTGTCGTGAATGGCGCTTAACTCCTGGGGTAACTGGAGTTTATAAGCTACCGGACCAATCCTTTCAATGACTTCAAAGGGTCCAACATATCTCGGGCTTAGTTTTCCTTTCTTACCAAAACGCACAAGCCCTTTCCAAGGTGACACTTTTAAAAGTACCTTGTCTCCTACTTGGAATTCTAATGGTTTACGACGATTATCCGCATAACTTTTCTGACGATCCCTAGCAGCTTTAAGCCTATCCTTGATGATAGCAATTTTGTCAGATGTTTCCTGGATAAGTTCGAGTCTAGTCAACTGTCTGTCTCCGATTTCTGTCCAGCATAAGGGCGAACGACACTTGCGTCCATACAA
The DNA here is from genome assembly GCF_052849685.1 of Lactuca virosa. Lineage (NCBI taxonomy): Eukaryota > Viridiplantae > Streptophyta > Magnoliopsida > Asterales > Asteraceae > Lactuca > Lactuca virosa. The sequence goes on along the minus strand of NC_136428.1, from coordinate 273,617,801 downwards.
TGCTTCATATGGAGCACATTGGATACTCGTGTGGTAACTGTTATTGTAGGAAAACTCAATTAGAGGCAAATGAGTATCCCAATTTCCTTTGAACTCAATGACACACGCTCGTAGCATGTCTTCCAATGTTTGTATTGTTCTCTCTGTTTGCCCATCTGTCTGAGGGTGGTAAGCTGTGCTCAAATCTATCTTGGTTCCTAGTGCCTTCTGTAACATCCACCAAAATCGAGATGTAAAACGACTATCTCTATTAGAAATGATAGATAGGGGGGGTAGACCGGGCAATTCCTCCGGAAACACCTCGGGATAGTTTTGAACCACTGGAATCTCCTTGAGTTGCTTAGCTTCAGGTTCTCTTTCTAGCACGTGGGCCATGAATGCAATACAATTCTTTTTCAGGTACTTGTGAACCTTCACGCTTGATACTATGTTTAAACTTCTTCCTGGCTTCTCACCGTGTATGATAAGGGTTTCTCCATTAGGGAGAGGCACTCTAATGACTTTCTCGTAACAACCAATTTCTGCTTTATTTTTGGATAACCAATCCATCCCTACTATCACATCAAAACTACCTAGCTCTATAGGAATTAGGTCAATGCTAAAGAGTTTATCAGCTAAATTCAGAGTACAACCAGGAATTATATCATTAGCCCTAATTTCATACCCATCAGCAAGTTCAATAGCATAAGCATTCCACATCTTTCTCGATTTCAAGCCAATTAACGGTCTAAATGCTAAAGAAACAAAACTCCTATCTGCTCCCGCATCGAATATTACTGATGCAAAATGGTTGTTCAGGAGAAACGTACCTGTTATCACTTCAGGGTTCTGACGAGCTTCTTCTGCACCAATCACAAAGGCTACACCTCTTGGCCGTCCAATTTGATTTCCTTGGAAGTTTTGCCTGGCTTGGCCTTGTCCATTGTTACCAGGCCCCTTGTTCAGTTTGGGACAAGCACTACGCAGATGATCAGTACTCCCGCACTCGTAACATGCCCTTTTTCCATCCTTATTCAGCTTACAATACTTCGAGTAATGGCCTGGCTGTTTACAGTTTTGGCACACTGGGCAAGCTCCCTTGTGATGGAAGTTACACTTATTGCACTTCGGGTGCGGTCCCGTGTACTGCTTTCGCTCCTGCACTTCCATAACTTTCTGTTCCTGAGTTTTCACTGGTTCTTGCTCCTGGGCTCTTACCATAAAGTTTCTTGAGACTTTCTGCTTCCTCCCTGACTTGCCTGCATACTTCTTCTCTCCCTGATCTGCTGGCTTCCTCTTGCTACTAGAGCTTTCCTTTGTCGACGCTCCCATCCTTATCACATCATTGGTTAGTCGATTTGCTAGGCTTACTGCACTTTGAATAGTAGTTGGGTTTGCTGAGGTAATCATTCCCCGAATCTCTGGTGCCAGACCCCAGATGTAACGATCTATCCGTTTCTCCTCAGGAGTAACCATGTGAGGTACCAGTTTTGCTAGTTCATGAAATCGGACTGTGTACTTCTCTATCTGTGTTCCAACCATAGAATGGTTCCATAATTCAGATTCAAGCTTCTGAAGTTCATCCTTGGGACAATACTCCTCTATCGGCAGCTTCTTTAGGTCTTCCCAAGTTAGCTGATATGCCGCTGTACGGCCTCGGGTTTGCACTAGAGTATTCCACCAGTTTAATGCCCTATCTTGAAGTAGACAAGTTGCATACTCCACTTTGTTGCGTTCGAGACATTTGCTAATGTGAAGGACCGACTCCATACTGTCAATCCATTTCAGCAACCCGACCGCACCTTCCTTTCCATGGAATTCCTTAGGTTTACAGGCCATAAAGGACTTGTAGTTGCATTCTCTTTCATTGTTTCCCCGGTTTCCTCCACTACTTCCTTGGTTAGAATTAAGACCCGCAGTTACTTGAGTGACAATGTTTGGGATTGCTGCCATGAGTTGTTGTGCTACCACTTGAGCAACATTGGGTGTTTCGTTCTGTGGGCGCCCGCGATTAGGCCTTCCTGACATGGTTCTATTACACAGGAGAAGAAATACGTATAAATACATAAAATAATGTATAATATTTAGTTCACTACTATTTTGAAAACCGTAAGTGTTGTCAAATCATTGGTTTGCATTAATACTAGACATATATATTTTAGAAAGAAAAGAAAAGAAAAATATCTTTATTCGACCATTTACCAAATAAATTCTAGGGTTTGACCTCATAGTAAAAGTTTTCAAACATAAAATAAAATTCTTCATTACCATTTGACATTGTCTTAGAAACCAAACCAATACATCAAATCCAAAATAAAGTTTTAAATGTCTTTCCCAAAAGACACCCAACATGGGTTTTCATTTCATGACAAAATAAAATAAAATACTGAAATCAGAACCAAACACTAATCGCTATCCCAACAAGAATCATCAGCACCACAATCAGTAATAGCCCAACAAGCACATAATATGCGGTCATCTCACGACATGCCACTCGTCTAGCAGCACTAGCAGTGTCAGCAGCCTCCATCGAATGCTGAAACAAGATTTCCATCCTTGTCAAGACTTCATCCAAGACTTCCCGATGCCCAGCTATCACAGCGAGACTATGACGTAGGCCCGCTGCCATCGACTGCAATCTCCGGGACTCCTCCGGGGTCATACCTGGCTGCCTGACAGGTATCCCTATGATTTGCTGTGGTGAGGGTGCTCTCGGTCCTGCAACGCTGGGTCCTACCCCGCTAGGTCCTGCCGTGCCAAGTCCTGCTGTGCTGGTGGCTATCCTTCCTGGAATAGGAACACTCTTCCTCGCCGTCCTCCGAATACGAAGCCCATAAAGTGGTGGCTGTGGCAACACTGATGTAGGTGATGCCTCGCGTCGTTGACTCGGGGCGTTGTCATCGCTGATCTCCACCGAGTTCCCTGTATCTTCCGTATCCTCTGATGGGTCTTCTTCTTCCAAGGCGGGGGGATTACGTCGAGGGATAATAGTGACGTAGCCGGACTCATCGGCTGAGGCGACAGCGTGGGAAGATGACGATGTTGACATAGTGGACTGAGACATAATTTCAATGAGATATGGAATAAATAACAATGTATACCTATAATATGCAATGCTTACACACACCAAAATTAACCTTTTTGAATTTTTGAAATAAAGTTTTCTCAAATATTTTTGTGGAACATATTCCCATTATAATTAGCTCAAGCTTTGTATAAATCTTTCCTTAATTAAACATAGGTGATCAGGCTATGTTTAATCGAGGTCCAATAATACAACTCCCGACCTAATTATACTCGTAATATGTTTGATGTAAAAAGAATTTCTTTGTAAGTTTTAGTTATAGGTTGTGTTTTCTTAAAGAAAAACCGACGTTCTCTATAACTTTAGCTCTGATACCACTTCTGTCACACCCCGCAAAAGCGGAAACGCAAGGTATGACAGCGATAACGGTTTCATTGCAAAAGATAATGATACATCACCATAGCAGTATTTAAAAGTTTACAACCCATAGCTTCAAAAGAAACAAAATACAAGTTTTTCCAAAATAACATTGTTCAAAGAAAACTCCACAATTAACTTCAACACGATGCAGCATGCTCTATGATGATGAATCTTTATATCCACTTACTAATTATTTCCTGAAAAAGCATGTAAAACGAGCGTCAACTATGAAAATAGTTGGTGAGTTCACAAGTTTATAAAATCGAGCTTGAAATAAGCCTTTTCGTAAATACAAGTACATTGCTTTAATGATAACAGAGTTGATTGCTATTAATGAATACAAGTTTATTGCTATAACGAGAACGAGTTTTGTATGTGTATGAGCAAACAATGAGTCTCAACCAAACCTATGACTGAAGCCCTATCGAGATCTATGCTTATCGTTCCATAGATGAATATGGTATCATGCACTCCAGCGATTCGGGCGAGTGAGGAGTTGTCAATTCCTAATAGCGCTATCCATAATGACCATTGGCTCAAAGAGTTAATGGTTAGAGATAAGGGAAGGGCCTTAGTACGATAAGTTCTCATGTTCCGTGTTGCATAGACATACATAAAGAGACATAGCAATACAATAGCAATCATGTTTGATAATAATCAATTTAAATACAACATGCAAACAGTAGTTTTTCTGGACATGCTTTTCCACCCCAAAACATAAAACGGAAAATAGGGGAGTGCGTGAATACTCACAATATGCAAAATATAGTAGTCAAGTTTATACGAGTCAACTAAATATAACGAACATAAATAGTTTAGGACATGCTTTTCCACCCCAAAACGTAAAAAAACCGAAAATAGGGGAGTGGTGAATACTAACTATGTTTCGAGTAGGTACAAGTGGTACTTCGGAATGCACCAACGTCTTACTACCGGGATCCTACGACATCAAACACACACTAGTGAGTTTCCATGTCGAAATCTAATGCTAATATACTAAACTCTACATATAGTGAAATGCCAATTTATGTTTTAGTATTTGATTTTATATTAATTGGTTACACTTTTTCTGAAATAATGAAATTCTACAAATCGTGCGATTAATTACAACATTGGAATATAAAATTTCCAAATTTTTAAGTCCTTATTACAACATAAATTCACGAAAATAGCATTCAAAGGATAAAAATTCTAAAACTTTTTATTTAACTGTTATTACACAATACTAAGCTGGGAAAATTATAAAAATGGATTTCCAAGCTGTTTAATTATATTTTATGATTTTTGAGCATTTATTCCAATAAAAATTGAAATAAATAGAAAACAGTTTCCAAAATTACCCAAACTTTTTAATTAACTGTTATTATACATAAATAGGCTGGGAAAAATATAAAATATATTTTTCAGTGGGTATTTCTATTTTTCCTTGTTTTATTCCTTTAAATAATCATTAATTGAAGAAATAATATTAAACAATTAAAATAATTTACAAAAAATTTTTGTAACATCATTTACAGTATAAATAACCTGAGAAAAATACCAAAAGTGGTCTTCATATTGTATAATCCGGTTTTGGGTATTTATGTGAATTTAAGTGTAATTAACTTTAGAAGTTAAGAGAAAAATAGTTTACAGTGGAGAAAAATCCTTAAAATTTTTATGTAACCTCCTACTGTACAACATGATGTTCTGGTAAATTTCCATGAACTTTGGATAATCATAACTATTTTTCCTATTTTTAAACCATTATAATTACCAAAAATTGGGAAAAATAGCAAGACATGATGAAAAATGTTGAAATTATTTTTCTGAGTCATCCATCACAGGTAAGGTATGCGAAAATTGTTAGATAAAATTTTCACACTCTCTAAAGTGGTTTTGTGATTTATTATATCCTAACAAAAAGAAAATCAGAAATCATACCAAACAGCAACAAAAATTAATGAAATTTAGTGAGGGGTCATTATCTATCATAAGGGTCATCCATGAATTTGTTCCGGATTTATTGACCTCTGGAAGTATTTTATGTGATTTATGCCCTTGGTTTCTAGCAATAATTTAAATAAATCAAAGAAATAATAAAAGGTTTTGGTATTTTACAGATTATCACATGCATGTGAGGGCTTTCAAAAGGAAAAATGTTCAAAATTTAATCAGAAGGGAAATAGGGGTATTGAACCCAAACAAGTTAAGAAATGTTGCATGCAATGGTGCATGAGATATAAATGTGGCTGAAGTTTATGAATTTATGTAGCCCATTCAGTGGGGTTTTAAGCCACGAAATTTCAGCCATCATTCACTGGATATGTTAAGTTTCTAAAGTATTTTTCCCCAGATTTATGGTTGGGTTTAAGGCCATTGATCATGCAAGGCAAAAATGGTGATCATAGAAAAAGAGCTGTTTGCGCAACCATTTTGTAAAAATTGCCAAAAATCGGATATTTAATATTTTACAGTGAGACCGGTTGGGTTTGAAAGTTAACTCATGGAATTATCCAATGCAAAAAGAATATCATGATTTGGTTAAGTAATGACCGAGATATGGTCGTTCAAAGCTGAATAAAGTAATCTGGCAGATTGCATGTTTGCTTTGAGTGCATCCTTAGGATATTTTGACAAGAATATCATGCATGCCTTTGATAAGATCCGATTTCTAGCACATGCATGGAGTGAATGAGCATCCAAGATGTACTAGAAGTGGTTTAAATGCTTTTGACCATGCAAGAACACAAAAGAAATGGAGAAGAAGATGTAATACTTGTTTTTGAAGTCACATGAACATATGTGCATCATTTTCACTCCTTGCATGGGTTTGATCCCGGATTTTCACCATTTCAAACACATGCATTGTGTTATGGTGAGAATCTAAAAACCACAAGGGAAAAATAAAGATTTCTAGCCATGGAAAGGCATAGAATCCGAAAAGAAGAGAAAACTAAGAAGAAGAGGTAGTAGAATCATGAAATTATGGAAGAAGATGTTGTTGTTTACCTTGGTTTTGATCTTGAGGGAAGTAAGAACACTTCAAAGTCTTCAAAATCTCGAAATTTGGCAGAGGAATGAGAGAAATTTCGTGAGTTAGAGAGAGAGCGGAAGAGAGTTTATGTGTTAGGAGGGTGGAGTGTGAGAGAGTGAAGAGAGAAGAGGTAGAGTGAAGGTTTAAGTCTAATGATTGAGTTTTGGGAAGAGAGAGTGCACGGGGAGGGGAGAATGGCTGGCTCTATCATGCATTAGGCCTCCTCTCTCCTAATTTCAAATTTTATAAAATTCCCTCCATTATTTTTATAAAAACCCCAATTTTTATAAAAGTATTTATTAAGCAATTCTTGATTTATTTTAAAATCTTGTTTTTAACTAATAAATTATGATTATTGCATGATAATTTAATTTCTATTTCATTGATTAAAATCCATAATTTGATTAATAAAAATTTGATATTAGAAAGTTTATAGCCAAATTTTATAAGGTTTTTAAGCTTTATGATTTATAAATTTGGATTTTTAGCTCTTTTAGGGTTTTTGGAATATTGTTTGATATTCATCATCATAATGAAGTATAATTAGAATATTTTAATTTATTTTTTTAGGGTTTTATACCCTTTTTCAATTATAACAAAGCTTGAAAGTTTCATTCAAATTATAGCATTGACATTTCCTATTGTAGTTAAGCAACTTACTAGAATCGTAAGTGTCAAGTATATTAGTCCTAGGTCTTAGATGGATCCTAGTTTATGCAAGATTTTGACCTAATTTATACTACTAGGCCATGGCATGATGTGCATGAATGGTTATTATAAAGATGCATGAGTCCGAGAATGACCTGAATTGACAGTTGTCACACATGAGTTGGGAGAATCTGAAGGAACTCATGCTCGCTGAGTACTGCCCGCGGGGCGAGATGCAAAAGCTGGAGCAAAAGCTCTGGAACCTGAAGATGAAAGGTTCCGACATTGCTGCGTACACTGCTAGGTTCAGCGACCTGGTTCTTCTGTGTCCCGGGATGGTCACCCCAGAAAGCAAGAAAGTCGAGAGGTACATATGGGGATTGACACCCCCAACTCAAGGGAACGTTTTGGCTGCTAAACCTCTCACATTTGACAGCGCCAAGTGCCTGGCGCAAACCTTAATAGATCACGGGGATAGTCATGAACCCGTAGCAGTCGTTCCTAAACCACCTAAGGAGAGTGGTGGAAAGAATAAGTTTTGAACAAACGCAAGGGCCTGCCTTCGCAAGAGCCCTCCAAGAAGCAACAGACAGTGGCAGTCCACACTGATACTACTCCTGCTGTTGTTCCTACTGCTCGAGCACCCGCCAGTAGATATGCGGGAACCCTCCCAAGGTGCGACAAGTGTAACTTTCATCATCACGTACCCTTCCATGATATGCAATGCAACAACTATGGAAAAAAGGGGCACACAGCTCGTTTTGGCAAAACACAAGTCCAACCAACCAATCTGGCCCCTGGAGCTGGAGTAGGCCAAACCTGCTATGGTTGTGGTGAAATCGGGCACTTCAAGAGAAATTGCCCGGAAGCAACGACTGTTGGCAACACGGGGAAAGTGCTAGTAATGGGCCAGGAGGAGGTAGTCGCTGATCCCACCGTAGTTACGGGTACGTTCCTCCTCGACAACTCTTATGCATGTATTCTCTTTGATAGTGGTGCGGAGAGAAGTTTTGTCAGTCATGCATTTAAACACTTACTCAAACACAAATCCCAACCTTTAACCGAAACATTCACCGTTGAGATGACTAACAGAAAGAAAGAGAGTACTAATGACGTATTCGTAGGATGCACCTTCACTCTAAACGATTATTCTTTTCCAATCGACCTTATGCCATTTTCCATAAAAAGCTTTGATTTCATCATCGGCATGGATTGGTTGAGCCCCAATCGTGCTGATATTCTCTATTATGAAAAAGCCATTCGCCTCCATCTGCCATCTGGCGAAGCCCTCATTATTTATGGCGAAACCCAACATCAAAACTTCGTATCATTTCATGCGTTAAAGCCCAAAAATACCTTCGAAAAGAGTGTCATGCATTCTTAGCCCATGTCGTAAACGAGAAGCAAGAAGTTAAGGACCTCGAGAGCATCCCCGAAGTTTGTAACTCTCCGATATCTTCCCCGAGGATCTTCCAGGAGTTCCTCCCGAGCGTCAAGTCGAGTTCTGAATCAACTTAATTCCCGGAGCTACCCCCGTAGCCAAGTCCCCGTATCGTCTAGCACCAACGGAAATGCAGGAATTATCCAGTCAACTTAACGAACTGCTCAGCAAGGGATTCATTAGACCGAGGTTCTCACCCTGGGGAGCACCGGTCTTGTTCGTTACGAAGAAGGATGGATCTTTCCGGATGTGCATAGATTATCGTGAGCTCAACAAACTCACTATCAAGAACCGTGTGACATCCCCAAAATCACGGCCAGAAAAGACCGGTTTCATTTATGCTTTTAAAATAATTTCAGAGTAAATCCATTGATTTAAAAGAGTTGCGGAAATTTGTCCCCAAAACAAAACACGATAAAATAAAGTTTATCAAAGCATTTCTTAAAGAAATGTATCTTCATTATATATCAAAACTCGGGGTGTCATGTTCCGATACAGATCAAAAGCATAAACAATACAAAATATACCTTACAACTGTTACATATAACTACTGGTCTATAATCCAAAAATATCTTGACAACGTCATCCAACTTACGCTCTTGCGCCACTACCTGTAATACAAAGAAACTGAGTGGGTCAGGCTTGGGAGCCTGGTGAGCATATAGGGTTTTCAACCCACAATAAATAAATATATTTAGTTCATCAACCAACAATAACCCGATTACCCGTTCCCGTTATCCTCACTTTATGTCCCTAAAACAACAACTATTACAAGGGACCTAATCTAGGATTTTCATCGGGACGGACTTTACTGCAAAGGGGTTATAACTCCTGAAGTTGCATCATTAGCTCCTTCATCTCCGTAGGTGCTAGTCGGTAAGGTGCTTTTGCCATTGGCGTGGTTCCTGGTAACAAGTCAATACAGAATTCTACTTGTCGACCAGGCGGTAATCCGGGAAGATCTTCGGAAAATACTTCCGGATAATCACACACCACCGGAATGTTCTGCACCTCCTTTTTCTCTTTCTTAGCATCGATCATGAATGCCAAATATGATGTACATCCTTTGGCCAAACACTTTCTGGCTTTCATTAGCGAAATGATTCCAGAATTTACTCTGCGTTTTTCCCCATACACCATAAATGACTCTTTCCCTGGCGGGTTTACTTTTACTATCTTCTTCTTGCATAAAATCTCGGCGTCATTGGCGCTAAGCCAATCCATTCCAAGCACGATGTCGAAACCGTTAAGTTCGATAGGCAATAATTCCTCGTGGAACTTATTCCCATTTAGGTCGATTAAGATGTTTTTCATATGATGGCTAACAGGTACAAACTTGCCACTAGCAACTTCGACTAATAAAGCATTATCTAGTCTATCAATAGGCAAAGCTAGTTTCCTACCAAATTCATGCGAAATAAAGGAGTAGTTGGCTCCAGAATCAAATAAAATTTGGGCAGGCAAATTGTTTACGAGAAAGTTACCTGAAGCGACATCAGCTTCATCTTTTGCAGCTTCCAATGTCATCTGGAAGGCTCTTGCCTTCGGCTTTGGCGGAATATTGGGTTTTGCTGCCTCCTTCTTTTTAGGACAGTCTTTCAAAATGTGCCCCTCTTCGTTACATCCAAAGCACACTCTTTTGTTGGATGGACACTCATTGGCATAATGCCCCGTCTTTCCACACTTGTAGCAGGTCACATCCTCGCTACATTTCCCAGAGTACTTTTTCTTGCACTTTTCACACCATTTCGATTCTCCTCCAAACTTCTTCGAATTAGACTTCGAAGATTTGTTTTTCTTGCTGGAACCTGAAGTTCCCTCAAACTTTCTCTTATCACCAACTTCAACTTTGCTGGCGGTTCTCTCCTTGATCATGTCCTCAACAGACTTGGCAGCCCAGATAGCTGCCTCTAGAGTACGTGCCTGACGTACTGGCACTGCGTATCCCTTCGCGTACCGGTCCACTTTTGTCAGCTCATCTGGGACGATGCGCAAAGCAAATTCCATCTTGTCGGTGAAGGCGTTTGTATAATCATCAATTGACATGCTGCCTTTCGTCAAAGTCAGAAACTTGTTCTCCAACTCCAGTAGATTTTGGGCCGAGCAGAACTTACGCTTGAACTGCACCAAGAACTCTGCCAAAGTCAGTTGCAGTGGCTCATTAGGGCTTAGGGTCTTCCCCAGAGTGTTCCACCATCGAACAGCTCCACCCCTGAACTGACGTACTGCGAAAGTGGTCTGCAACTTGCCTCTGCAGCCACACGTCATGAAGGCTAGCTCCATTTCTGAGATCCAATCCATGACTCCGATCGGATCCTCCTTTCCAGTGAAGATCGATGGTTTGCAAGTCAGAAAATCTTTGTACTTGCATCCAAGGCCATCATTCCCTCAATTGTGGTTATTCTGCCTAACAATTGGTGGGTTGGCTTGACCAACAGTCCCACTGAAGTTACCTCCTTCCGACGGCCCTCCATTCACTTCGGGCTCTTCAACTTGAATTTAAAGTTCTTCACAATTTTGTTGAAGCAGACATCTAGTTTCTTCCATCTGACGATCCAACATCATTTGAATCATCAATTATACACCAGCCATTGTCACCGGCTCAGGTGCAGCAGCTACAACAGGTATTTGCTCGATTACAGGTGGTTGATTCCTGTTTTCGTTCGCGTTTCCAACTCCGCTTCTTGTTCTTGCCATTCTTGATCTATACACCGAATAAGGTGAATTTAGATCCTCAATTACGATAGAAATCAAATCATCCTTATCACTCCGAAACGTTTACATGCTAGTTCTAATATCGTAATCATACGCTTAGAATCCTAAACACATAAGGTTTCCAGATCCGGTTGGCAACAAACCATAGATCCGAACAAATAATATCATATATGGAAAACATATAACATTTAGCACATAAAAGCATTTTAGGCAACTCTCCTAAAATAAACTAGTGCTCGTGTCTAAAATATGACAGACACACACCTCACGATCATCACTTAGCATTCTAAGTTTAAGTCTAGAAATCCTAAAAATTCCTAGTTCGCTTAAACTAATGCTCTGATACCAACTGTGACATCCCTAAAATCACGGCCAGAAAAGACCGGTTTCATTTATGCTTTTAAAATAATTTCAGAGTAAATCCATTGATTTAAAAGAGTTGCGGAAATTTGTCCCCAGAACAAAACACGATAAAATAAAGTTTATCAAAGCATTTCTTAAAGAAATGTATCTTCATTATATATCAAAACTCGGGGTGTCATGTTCCGATACAGATCAAAAGCATAAACAATACAAAATAGACCTTACAACAGTTACATATAACTACTGGTCTATAATCCAAAAATATCTTGACAACGTCATCCAACTTACGCTCTCGCGCCACTACCTGTAATACAAAGAAACTGAGTGGGTCAGGCTTGGGAGCCTGGTGAGCATATAGGGTTTTCAACCCACAATAAATAAATATATTTAGTTCATCAACCAACAATAACCTGATTACCCGTTCCCGTTATCCTCACTTTATGTCCCTAAAACAACAACTATTACAAGGGACCTAATCTAGGATTTTCATCGGGACAGACTTTACTGCAAAGGGGTTTCCTTAACAATAGATGTCCTAAAGGCAACCATGAGGGGGATGGAGTACAGCAAATGAACACCCAAGTTCATTAACACCTACAGGTAATGAGCCTGCTAGCGTTCCACTGGACTGTCTAGAAAAGTCTGTGGTCGTCATCTAAACTCTGCTAGATGACTGAATCAGCAACAACAACGAGGCCTCTCATTATTTTATTCCATCACATAACAACTGTCTACCCATGTTCTACCCAACATATTAGTAGATAAAATATATACATTTATATACAGCTTAAAACATGTACAAAACATCCGTTCAACAACTAGTTCAAATAATACAAATAATATACAAACACATAGCACGTATTTTATAGCGAATACTTCATATCTATGTGTTAGAAGAAAACGAATATACACTCACTTGATAAGACAATGATCGGACATCACCTCGTCTCTTCAAATAATCTTTTTCGATAAATCTGGGATGTTTTTCTTGAAAACCGGGCTTCTTGCGGGCAGAGTTTCGGCTCGGAAACTTTACTTCTCGGGATCTTCGGGGCTTCGGAACTTGCCTCGGGTCTCGGAAATAATACCGGGGCTTCGGGATAGTTCTTGCACGAAAAACGATGCAAAACGGGAGAGAAGGGAAGAAATTTGGCAAAAGAGGCCGGCTGCCCTCGCATGCCTTTTATAGAGGCCGAGTCCTCGCATTACGCTGGGCGTAATGCTCCGGTACACGGGGCGTAGTGCGAAGACGTCACTGCTTACGTATTCGAAGCACTCGAGTGTTGGGTCAGATCCGAGTCGGTTCATGCATCAGGGTACGCTAGGCGTACTCAACTACGCTGGGCGTAGTTCGGATGAGATCGATGACTCCTTCGGATATTATCCGGAATTCTTAATTAAATATATATTTTAATTATTTATAAAACTTCCGAAATTCATATCTTCCTCATACGAACTCCGTTTTCGACGTTCTTTATATCCACGCGTAGGTGAGACTATGCTCTATAACTTTCATTTAGACTTCGTCGGCTAATTTTGACTTTATTTTTATTATATTATTTTTAGTAGGCCGGGACAGGAAAACTCCGTTATAAAATCATTTCTTCATCCGACGTCCGTTTTCGTCTGTCTTTTTATCGTTGCACTACTAATGACGAGATCTTCGATTCTCGCTTAGATTGCTTCAGCTAAAAATCACTCGATCTCAATTTCGAGATTTCGGGCTGCATACCGCTAAGTCGAAACTTAGAAAAATCATAACTTCCTCATGCGAAGTCAGATTTAGACGCTCTTTTTATGCACGCCCTCGGTTTAACGAGCTCTTCAACTTCCGTTTAGATCACTAAGGCTAAATATCGCTCTATCTCAAATTCATATTTTACGTCCTTCAGTGTCGTGTCGGTTCCGTCGTGAAACTTCGACAGGTCGTCCTTCAGTGTCGTGTCGGCATTCTTTATATATTCGGAAACCTCGTTTCAACTACTACAACATTATCCATAGATATCGGCTTTATCTAACATTTCATTTTGACGCTTATTTTTATTCTTAATTCAATTAAAACACACAATTAAACACAAAACACATAATACTCAATGAACACATTCTTATTATTTCAAAACTAGTTACAAAGGTTAACCTAGACTATTATAACAACATTAATGCCTAGCCCAGAAACACGGGCGTTACAAACCGCTACCCTCTTCCCAGAATCGAAGAACTCTTTGATCAACTTCAAGGAGCTAGCTATATTTCAAAGATAGACATGAGATCAGGGTACCATCAGCTACAAGTCCAGGAAAATGATATTCTGAAAACAGCTTTCCGAATTCGATGTGGTCACTACGAGTTTGTAGTGATGCCCTTCAGTCTAACCAACGCACCCTTCGTATTCATGGACCTGATGAATAGGGTGTGTCGTTCATTCGTAGACATGTTCATGATAATATTCATAGACGACATACTTATCTATTCACGAAGCGAGGAAGAACACACCCAACACTTAAGACGAGTTCTAGAAACACTGAGAGCAGAAAAGCTTTACACGAAATTCTCTTAGTGCGAGTTTTGGATTAGGAAGGTAATTTTCTTGGGTCACGTGGTTAGCGAAGAAGGCATACACGTGGACCCTTCCAAAATAAAGGCAATCGAGAATTGGTCAGCACCGAAGACGCCCACAGAAATCCGTCAATTCTTGGGTGTTGCTGGCTACTATCGCAGATTCATCCAAAACTTCTCTAGGATTGCTAAGCCTCTTACCACCCTGACTCAGAAACGTGTAACCTTTAGTTGGGGAAAACAACAAGACACTGCATTCCAGACTCTGAAGCAAGCCCTATGCAGCGCACCTATCTTTTCTCTTCCTGAAGGGACAGAAGACTTTGTAGTTTACTGCGATGCATCCAATCAGGGGCTAGGCTGTGTACTTATGAAGCGAGGAAAGGTTATTGCCTATGCCTCTAGACTACTAAAAATACACGAAGTCAATTATAATACTCACAATATTGAGTTGAGAGAAGTGGTCTGCGCGCTGAAATCTGGAGACATTACCTGTATGGTACCAAGTGCACTATCTTCACCGACCACAAAATCCTACAACATATCTTTGACCAGAAGGAGCTTAACATGAGACAATGGCAATGGGTAGAGCTACTCAATGATTACGAGTGCAAAATTTGCTATCATCTGGGCAAAGCCAATTTAGTAGCAGACGCCCTTAGCCGGAAGGAATACTCAGGTCGTAAGGTGAAGGAACTAACCATGACAATCCATTCGCATCTGGCCACACAGATCAAAGAGGCTCAGCTAGAAGCCTTAAACCTAGATAATGTGGCAGATGAAGCCTTGAGAGGAATGGAGAAGAACTTCGAAATCAAGGGCGACGGGGTTCATTATTTCATGGACAGGATCTGGAGACCAAGGTTCAGTGGTTACAGAGAGGTGGTCATGAATGAAGCCCACAAAACTTGATATTCCGTTCACCCAGGTTCAGATAAGATGTATCTGGATCTCAAGAAACTATATTGGTGGCCAAACATGAAAGTAGAGATTGCTACCTACGTGGGCAAGTGCCTAACTTGCGCCAAAGTCAAGGTAGAATATCAAAAGCCCTCAGGTTTACTCCAGCAGCCAGAGATACCTGAGTGGAAGTGGGAGCGGATCATAATGGATTTCATTACCAAGTTACTCAAGACGTCGGGTAGTCATGATACTATTTGGGTGATCGTCGACAGACTGACCAAGTCCGCCAACTTCCTGCCAATCAAGGAAACATAAAAGATGGAGACACTGACCCGAACCTACATCCAAGAGATAGTACGACTGCACAGGGTGCCCGTATCCATTATCTCGGAGAGAGATAGCAGATTCACCTCGAGATTTTGGTAGTCACTTTAGAAGACTCTTGGAACTAAGCTGGATATGAGCACAACTTACCATCCTCAAACGGACAGGCAGAGTGAGAGAACCATTCAAACCATTGAAGACATGTTGAGAGCGTGCGTGATCGACTTTGGCAAGTCATGGGATACCCACTTGCCACTAGTTGAGTTCTCATACAACAACACCCATCACACTAGAATTAAGGCTGCTCCATTCGAAGCCCTCTATGGGGGTAAGTGCAGATCCCATCTGTGCTGGGCTGAGGTGGGTGACACGCAGCTAGCTAGAGGTCAAGTCCCTAATAGCACTCTCACTGGCCCTGAAATCATTTGACAAACCACATAAAAGATCGTACAAATCCGAGAACTACTAAAAGCCTCGAGAGATAGACAAAAGAGCTACGCCGACAAAAGACAAAAACCCTTGGAATTCCAGGTTGGTGACCGCGTTCTGTTGAAGGTCTCACCCTGGAAGGGCATGATATGCTTTGGAAAGCGTGGAAAGTTGAATCCAAGATACATTAGACCATTCGAGATCCTCGCAAGGATCGGTCCCATAGCTTACAAACTCCGGTTACCCCAAGAGCTTAACAACATTCATCCCGTCTTCCACGTGTCAAATCTTAAGAAATGTATATCCGATGAAACTCTTGTAATTCCACTCGATGAAATCGAGATCAACGAGAGTCTTATCTTCGTGGAAGAGCCACTCAAAATCATGGATAAGGAAGTCAAGCAAACAAAACAAAGTCGCATCCCGATAGTGAAGGTTCGTTGGAATGCCAAGCGGGGACCCAAATTCACTTGGGAGCGAGAAGACCAGATGCAACAGAAGTATCCGCATCTCTTTCCCTAGTCCATAGTAGTATTCGTTTTAAAAAGAATTTAGGGAAAAAAATTCCCTCTATCGGGGGATGATGTGACAAACCGATACTTTCCAGTCAACAAAAGTCAATTATGTTAAATAAAATTTCGAATTTTATTTATTCCGTTAAGCTCGTGGAGGTTAGAAAATAATTTAATATAGATAAATAAAATTTATATAATCCTTTGGAGCCAAAAACACTCGAAAAAACAGCAAAACTCGTTCCAGCCAAGTGTTTACGGCCGTAAACCCGTTTACATCCGTAAACTCTTTGACCGCAAACCGTTTACCGCCAGGGACCCACCTCCGACTGTAAACCCAACAGGTATATATATTTTTCCTTGAGAGATTCCTCATTTTTCATCTTTTTCACCCAAAAACTCTCTCAAATCTCTCCCAAGAACCTCCCAAGGACATTTATATCATTAAGATCGAATCTTCAAATCTTCAAGTTTTTCACCAAGAACACCAAGAACACCAAGAACAGCTTTCAAATCTTCAAAGGCTGTAAACCGTCCATGTCCGCAAACCCGTTCAAGTCCGCAAACAATTCACGGCCGCAAACAGTCTTGAGCCGCAAACTTTGGCTGTAGACCTTCTTTTTCCGCTTCAAACAAGTCTCGGTAACATTCCTAACCCAAAAGAAAGTGTTTTCTAACACTTCAATTAATGGAATCACTGCTTTAAATACAATTATGTGTTGAATTATCATTAGGATACCGTTAATTCCGCGTACTCCAACTCGAGGGTCATCTTTCCTGTTTTGCTGTCGAACTCGTACACATAATCAACTGTGAGTTCATACCCCTACACTTTTACTATTTTTAATGTTTTTAGGGGGGCAATACAAGCAAAACAGAAAGAAATTTTGTGTTCTTATATAAAGGATATCAAAAGGATTAAAACTTATGCAATTGATACAACCAAGAGATCACCACATTTTATAAAATATTTAGATATTTTATCCCTCTTGTAACATGCTGAGCGTGAGGGAAGTTTTTCAACATACAACCATAATCGCAAAGTTTTCAGTACAATACATGAACCGAATACATAACATACAGGCAAACTATAATAGGTATAGTTTGGGATTCAACACACGATTTTATCAAGTTCAGAAGATATACATTAACAAACATATAAACTATGTTAGATATAGTTTATGGCATACATTACTACTTTCTGAGAACAAGAGTACAATACTAAATAATTATTTAAGTATAATTATTTTACTCTACAAGTATACATACAGTTTCAAGTACAAGAAAACAACACAATACTACACGTAAACTAGTTAATACAGGGTTGTGAGGCACTACTTCAATTGTATTCTTCGGGGTGCGGAACTAAATCCTAACACAGTATAACTAGAATCTCCTGGAGGGAGAGTAAGAGATTTGTGAATAGATCTATTCGGGACTGACAATCCCACACGCGAACTGCTAGCTATATTTAGGTAGGCATGCCTGGGGTGACAAATGTCATAACATCCGACGCCCGAAGAACGTCGTAGAGGTCACTAGGTCATATCAAGCATGGTTATACTAAACTCACAACAGTATAAACCAACCATTTGTTTACGGGATTTCATTCCTTCAAATAGTTTTATTTTCATTAATAGAACTATCATACACTACAACTGGAGGATTCCAGGGGATACAATTACATGGTTTTATTTTAAGTAATAAAACTACTATATACATACTGGTGGCAACCGATGTTCTTCATACAAAGGTTTTCATACAGAACATACTATACATACCGGTATTTGCCAGGGTTTTCATACTACACAAATTATACATACTGGTGGTAGCCAGAGTTTTCATACAGAATATACCATACAAAAGTTTTCATACAGAACACACTATAAAATACAACTGGTAGTAACCAAGCATACAAACTAACATTTTCATATACTAAAACGTGATACAATAACAAACGTTAAGTTTGGTCTTAGGGTTTAAGACTACTTTTCATTACTAAAGAAAATATTGGATTTTCTTGAGTGCATGCAAACATTTTACAGATTCACAGACAAGTTTTCATTACAAAAACATACTTATGAACTCACCAGATTTAATGCTGATACTCTTTCAAAACCGCTTGTATTATCAAGAAATCAGTAGACAGGTACTCCTGCAGACTTTTGAGAAGACAGAGCTTTTAGAGTCGCGTCTTTTATACTTTTTTTTTAATTTTGCTGTATACAAACTATATATCGAACAAATGTAAATATTATACTTATTCAATGTAATGGTTGTGTTTACTTTGATTACTATGATGCAATTGTTGTGATACTGTACATGGCGTCCTCCACTCCCGAACGTGTCCGCCGTTCCGGTTTGGGGGTGTGACAGCCCCTGTCGTGAGACTTGACGTTGTTCGAATATTTCTTGCTTATGTAGCACACAAAGACTTTGATGTTTATCAGATGGATGTCAAGTGTGCTTTTCTCCAGGGAGTGTTAGAAGAGACTGTACATGTTGAGCAACCACCAGGTTTCGTAAATGATAAATTGCCTGATCATTGCTATATTCTCGATAAAGCTGTTTATGGTTTAAAACAAGCACCTCGAGCCTGGTATGTCACCCTTACCAATTTATTAAAACTCTCAAAATTTAAACAAGGATCTGCTGATCCTACTCTATTTCGAAAGAAAGTGGGGGATCAC
This sequence comes from Lactuca virosa, assembly GCF_052849685.1. Taxonomy (NCBI): domain Eukaryota; kingdom Viridiplantae; phylum Streptophyta; class Magnoliopsida; order Asterales; family Asteraceae; genus Lactuca; species Lactuca virosa. Next base: position 273,598,780 of record NC_136428.1, on the reverse strand, counting down.
TTGATGCTAGTTCAAATTTATGTAGATGATATTATTTCTGGTTCGACTGATCATTTATTGTCTAGTGAATTTGAGTATATGATTAAAAGTCAATTCGAGATGAGTATGATGGGTAAGATTAATAATTTTCTGGGATTAAATATTGTCAAAGCAGAGAAGGAATTTTCATAAATCAAGAGAAGTATTCTCATAATCTGCTTGAGAAGTTGGAATGATGAATAGTTCAAAATTTCACGTACCAATGGCTGTCGGCACACGCTAAGGGACTTCGTTGAACAAGCCTGTTATTGATATTACTTTGACCAAGAGCATGATTGGTTCGTTACTATACTTAACTGCTAATCGACTTGATATTATGTTTGCTTTTTGTAATTGTGCCAAGTATCATTCGAATCCCAGGGAACCCCATCTAACAACTGTAAAGAATATTTTTTCAATATCTCAAAGGGACAGTTTCGTTGGGTTTATGGTACCCTTCGAAAACAGGTTTCTTTATTTAAGCGTTTTTCGATGCAGATCTTGGTGGATGTCAACTTGACCGAAAAAACACTAGTTGTGGATGCCAAATTTTGTACGGGAAGCTTGTTAGCTGGAAATCGAAGAAACAAACTTGTGTTTCGATTTCCACAGCAGAAGCAAAATATGTTGCTGCTGCAGCTTGCACTTCTCAAGTCATTTGGATACAAAGCCAACTTCGTGATTATGCAATCAACATGAAAAAGATACCTTTGTATTGCGATTCACAAAGTGCAATACGTATCTTCCATAATCTTGTGCAACATTCGAAGACCAAGCATATAGCCCTTCGATATCATTTCATCAAGGATCATGTCGAGGATGGAAATATCGAGGTTCACTTTATGAAAACAACAGATCAACTTGTTGACAAATTTACCAAACCTTTGGACGAAAAGTCTTTTATCAGGATCTTGTATGGATTAGGAATGATTGATGCAACTGCTGTTCCCAGTTTAACTTCTTCATGAAATAAAGAAGAATCGAAACATCGCTGAATGATCTAGAAGTTATTGTTCACTGTTCAATGTTCGACATGCTTCGTTTCGACATTTCTCTGAATGATTCAACACATACTCGTTGTCTGAGCAGACTTGATGTTTCAAACTCCAATGTCTCAATGTCGATGTCCTTCATTTCGTTTGTCTCGTAAGATTTTGTTGTTATTCATAGTCTGTTTATAAAATCGAAATACCAAAAAGATTTTTATTACTTTTGTTTTTATTTTTTAAAAATATTTTTCTTTTGTTTTTACATTTCAAAAACAAAAATTTCCAAAAAGATTTTCTCATTTTTTGTATTTATCATTTCAAAAACAAAAATCCAAAAATATTGTTTTTTTGGTTATTTTGTGTGGTTACTAATTGTTTGAGTAATGTTCAATCGACATACTTTGGTGGATTTTGATTTGTGACACTGGGGGAGGTATAATTTCAAATCTTTGCACTAGTTAGGTGTCCCTAGAATAATGTTGTTGTTACGGGTGATCGCGACTTGGTTTGAAACCATGAAACCCGATCAAACCGCTCATCGGTTTGGTTTTACGGTTTGTATTTTTCTTTACGGTTTGGTTTGCGATTTCGAACTTTTCAAACCGTAGTGAACGGTTTGGCTTACAGTTTTTAAGATTTCAAACCGTCTAAAAACCAGACCGGACCGTAAGATTTATATATATATATATATATATATATATATATATATATATATATATATATATATATATATATATATATATAATTTATTTTTTTTACATGTAATTGTATTTTATTGTATTATATATTAATTGTTATTTATAAATAATAAAATTTAAACCCACAACATTTAATTACCACAACCCAATACTAGTTTAGCTTCAATTGACAAAATGAGAAGTGCATGTTGCCTCATCCCAGAGCCCAGTCCAGACGGAATTAGGTTGTTTGATTGTTTCTCACTTTCTCTTACCCTAATCGCAAAAGACACAGCCTCAGTCCTCAGACAAAAGACTCGAAGTTGTTTCCCCTTCTTCATCACTTCTTCTTCACTTATCTGAGATGTAAACTGACTGTGCCTAACTGCATACCTTAGACTATACCTCGACTCCTCTGCTGCAACAACTCCGACTACACCTCGCCTACAGGAGCTCTGCTTTCGGCTTCATTTGCAGGTCCGCTTCTCGTTCTTACTTTCTGAACAAATCATTTTTTTTTAATTTTAATATGAGCTCTAACTTCTGATCAAATGTGATTTTGATAATCTAATTAATACTCAAATGGATACAGATAACTTGGGGTGATTCTAATTGTTGCATGTCCGCTTCTCCGCTTGCAGGTCCGACTCCGTTTGTATGTTTTAACCTCATGATTTCGGACAACAATTTGGCTGTTTTGGACAGCTTAGTAGGATGCATGTATTAGTCTAATGTTTGATGTAATGGAACAATATGTGATGTTTTGATTTATGATTTTTTATTTACTATTTTGGTAGTTTTTTTGCGGTTTTGATAGCTTTAACATTGCAGTTTTTTAACAATATTAGGTAGAATTTGTGTTGTTTTGACAACTTTAATATTACAGTTTTTTAACAATATTTGGTAGAATTTTAGGTGTTTTAATAACTTTAATAGTGGAGTTTTTTTTTTTACTAAATTAGTCTAATGAACTAGACTAAAATGGGCCTAAAAAGCCCAAACCGTGAAACCAAACTGGAGCCAAACTGTTATTAACGGTTTGGTTTGGTTTGTTTTTAACTTTTCAACGGGTTGGCTTCGGTTTTTGCTTCACAAAAACTGTTACTAACGGTTTGGCTTCAGTTTGACCTAAAAACCAAAAAAACCAGATCGTGAACATCCCTAGCTGTTGTATGTCGACCTAAGCCTCATAGACTCAATGTGTTTCGAAGCCTTAATGGATACCCCACTATGAGTGTTCCTTCCCAACTAGGCTATATTCGCATTAGTCGATGAGCTACCTTTCTCTTCTCATGTCAAGTTAAGAGATTTCTGCATAGTCCTTATAATTACAGAGGTACACTTTGATTCTTAACCAATCTTTTTCATCAACTTAATTCTTCACGGTTCACACACTTCACTTGTGTATCCTTGACATCTCTGGTGTAAACCAATCAGAATGTAGTTACTGCACAAGTCTGTGTTAATAATCTTGATTCATATGTCAGTGATGATAGTGAAACCCAAAATTCCCAACTTGTGAAGGAATTCACGATGAACTTCATGCTCAAGATTCTAATGAAACAATTGTTTAAGTACCACACTTCGATATTCAAAATCATATTCTTTCGTTATGCGTGGTCTTGATAAAATGTTCTATACCCAAGACATTTTTGCCCAACAAGGTCCAGTACTTATTTTTTTGGAATATGATATTAGTCTAAATATTTGTTTGATCTTTAGTTACTTTTAAAGTTTGTCTTACCACACTTGTCCCTGACTATACTGGTCATGCAAGTAATTTTTTTCACATTTACTCACACATATGTTAAGTTGTGGTAATGAACAAAATTGTGCCTACCTTCGAAGCCTGTCTAAAAGAAGCCCTTTGATATTCCTTTATGAATATTCGATTGTGTTTCACGGGATACCACACAAGCTATTCGACATCTCTCTTGATGTAGAACGAAGTGATCTTTACCCAGGGTCTTACTTCTTTTATGTCAATTTTTTAATTGACATCACAAAACCAAATTTTTTTATTTGCTCTCATCTCACTCTTTGGCACACATTTGCACAAGAAATCCTTGAGATCTTGAGTACTACCAACTCAAACCTAGATTTCGAAAGTCTGGCTATGATTTCGTTTCTCATCCCAAAAGCGAATGAGCCATGCCTCGAAACGAAGGTTCAGTGATGGTTCTTATCCTATTGGGGCAAGCGAAATGATTGATTGATGTGACGGTTTGGTTACTTCAAGGTTTTCCAGGAAATAAGTGCTCATTACTTTTCAGACGTGGCGATTGTTACGGCTACATGCCCATTTTTCAAGGATACACATGGCATGATTTTATTGATAACCGCTCCAAATTCAAACTGTGTACTAAGTATAAAAGGATTTTGCGGGTCACCAATTCAAACTTTACGTATCTTGGTTGATGATTTTCCCTAAATTCTCTTTCCTTATACTTATCTTTTCTCTCAAACCTTCAAACCCTAACAATGGCGACAACCAATGTTCATGTTGATCCTTCTCAAACCCAGATGAACTGCAGATGTTGATTGTTTCTCTCAATCATTCAGTTCTTTCCATAGCGATGATTACTTCTTTCTCGGTTCTGATGACATGGTTATCATTGGCTGGTTCTACAGCCATGTTCAACAAAACTTCCAAAGCGGTCACATTTGAGTTAACCAACGACAAGAAGTATAAGCTCATGAAGAAACAGTTCTCTCAAATCTTGAACATTCCAAATGTTGGACCTTTCTATGAGCTTAAAAGTGAACAGGTGGTTCACATGTTCAATGAGATGGGTCATCAACCCCCACTCACCAAAATCAGTCAGTTTAAAAATTCTTCTTTACCGTGTATGTGGAACTTTCTATTTGGGATATTTCTTTGATGCTTGACGGGTCGAAGTGTTGGTATTGATAAAGCTAAACTTGAAGTTTATATTATGATTTCTGGACTATATTATGATCTGACTATTGATTGTGCTACTCAACTGTGGGAGGAGTTTGGTGCTAGTATCTGACACACCAATGTTGCCAATGGTGTTTCTGATGGGTTTTGAGCATTCTAACACTTCCTAAGTGTACATGCAACCCTAATAACCTTGGATATATGTTTGTCTAATTATCATGCAAAGTTGAATTCCAAGGTTATATTCCTATCTAGCATACATGGTGAACATTTTTACTTGAATGAAAGACAGAATAATTTACCTTGTTGTTGATTATGATCCTTGAAACCTTGTGAGCCTAGCCCCCCAAGTGTGATGCCTCAAATGCTTCACACAACACCAAATGCAAAGGAGTAAACTTTGAGAGAATCTTACACTTGCAAAATCGGCTCTAGCCCTCTTGTTTCTTAGTGTCACCGATTTTGGGGAGAACACCTTTGTTTATACAGTGTGTTGCATTAGGTAAACCCTAATGTAACATGACTCTTCATTTCATGATCCATGGGTTAACTCCATGGAGCATCCATGGAGCATCCTATGGGTGGAACCCAACTTGATAATCCATGGAGCCTCTTAGCCCACTATATAAGATATGGAAGATTTACATAATCTACCCATATATTTAATTAGTTATCTTTTGATCACTTAATTAATTCTTGATCAAACTAATTAAATAATATTATTAATATATTAGAACTTATAATATATTAATAAACCATAAGTGTTATTTCTCTCATTTTAGTTTATCCAATTGCATGGTGCCATGCAACCCAAATGGACCATGTCGGGTCGGGTCAAGTACATACCAGAAATAGTTATGGACTTAGACACCTTATCCAACAGTCTCCCACTTGGATAAGTCTAATAACTATAACTGCAATACTTCAGGAACCGATCAGCAATGGTAGCTCTTTCAAGGTCTCTCGGAACTGAGAAGATGATGATACACCATTTAAGATAAGTGATCATATAATCCTCTGTTCTAGATATCAGCCGGACAAATACATGGAACAATGTCTTACTTATTGTCCAACAGTTTGTTTCCCGATTTCCGATTTGTTTGACAAAGAACTTAATTAAACACATCAACTTAGTTCGGACCGGGCCTGGTACATAGGTCAAAACAAAATCATCGAGGGGCCCAGATATCAGCTTCTAATCCAAGAAGGAACTGATAAACTTCGACTCATATGTTTGTTCTACTACTCATTGAATTATACACAAGAGCACGTTTTATAACATCGAGTTACCAATGCGTTTTCATACAATCAATGCATAACCAACTCATAAGTAACAAATCATATATCTAGGTTTGAAGACTTATATGATATTACCGTCTCACGATCACTTGAGATAAATTCCATGAAGTGATTCCAGTGAGCGTGGGTTGAGTCCAATGCTCAGAACTTATGAGCACTCATGAGTGTTGTAGCCATGTCCAACAACTTAGACCTCTGCAACGAATGATGACAGTCTTGATTCATACCTACTTCCGACATATGACCGACTGTGGAGGTTCGGATAATATGATATACCAAACATAATTATTCTGGAAGTCAAAACATGCAAAAGAAATATAGTAAACGATCGACAAGAGATAGCAACACTTTACTCATAAATAAAACACCTTTTATTCATCATCTAATGTCAATTACACTTTACAAATTTCAAGGTTATCTAACTACTAAATCTAATATCATCCTTCAGCCCTATGCTCCGAGCATGCTGGAGATGCTTAACCCGAGTCAGTCCCTTCGTGAGGGGATCTGCTGGATTCTCATCCGATGATACCCTCTTTGCCACGAGGAGTCCTTCTTCTATTCGATGTCTGATGAAATGGTATTTTCTGTTGATGTGTCTGGATCTCCCGTGATCCCTTGGTTCCTTGGCTAAGGCAACTGCACTTTCACTATCATAGAAAATTTCCATTGGCTCTTTAGTAGCTGGTACAACTCCAAGGTCTCTAATGAAGTTCTTCAGCCATATCGCCTCCTTTGCTGCCTCGCTAGCTGCTATATACTCTGATTCGCAAGTTGAATCAGCCACTGTCTCTTGCTTGGAACTCTTCCAAGAAATTGCTCCTCCTTTAAAGTAAAGACCCAGCCTGACTGAGAGCGGAAATTATCCCTATCTGTCTGAAAGCTGGCATCACTATACCCTACAACTCTCAAGTCTTCACTCCCACCGAGGGTAAGGACCCAGTCCTTAGTCCTCCGTAGGTACTTGAGGATATTCTTTACCGCTGTCCAGTGTGCCTTGCCAGGGTTCCCCTGATACCTGCTAACCGTGCTCAAAGCAAAGGCTACATCAGGTCGAGTACACGTCATAGCATACATGATCGATCCTACAGCCGAAGCATAAGGTATGCGACTCATTTCTGCTATCTCAGCCTCAGTACTAGGGCTTTGTGTCTTACTCAATCTGGCGTTACTCTGGATGGGTAACTCTCCTTTCTTGGAGTCCTGCATGCCGAATCTCTTCAGCACCTTATCCAAGTAGGTACTCTGACTAAGTCCAATTAGTCTTTTACTCCGGTCTCTCAAGATCCTTATCCCTAGAATATAGACAGCTTCTCCTAGGTCCTTCATAGAGAAACACTTCCCAAGCCAGGACTTAACTTCCTGCAGAGTTGGGATGCCATTTCCTATGAGTAGTATGTCATCCAGATACAATACCAAAAAGCTAACTATACTCCTACTAGCCTTGACATATACACAAGATTCATCTTCACTCCTAGAAAACAAAATTCTTTAACTTTCTCATCAAAGCAAAGATTCCATCTGCGAGGTGCTTGCTTTAACCCATAAATGGATTTCTCAAGCTTACACACTCTATTAGGGTACTCTGTATTGACAAAACCCTCTGGCTGACTCATGTAAACATCCTCAACCAACTTTCCATTAAGGAAAGCGGTTTTGACATCCATTTGCCATATTTCATAGTCATGAAATGCAGCTATGGCTAACAGAACCCTAATAGACTTAATCTTGGCCACTGGAGAAAAGGTCTCATCATAATCAACTCCCGGAGTTTGTGAGAAACCCTTTGCAACCAGTCGTGCCTTATAAGTGTGTACATTACCATCCATGTCGGTCTTCTTCTTGAAGATCCATTTGCACCCTACAGTCTTACGACCTGGTACATTCTCAACCAAGTTCCAAACTTGATTGCCATACATGGACTGTATCTCGCTGTCCATTGCCTCTTTCCACTTGGCTGACTCAGGGCCTGCCATGGCTTCCGCGTAACTGTTATGTTCATCCAGACCTATAAGTGTCTCATCACTGATAAGTGTATCACCTTCCGCAGTAATATGGAATCCATAGTAATGCTCAGGTGCATTCCTAACCCTTGTGGAACGCCTCAGAGGTACAGACTTGTCAATTGGCTCAACAGGAGTTTCCTCCTCAAGTTGAGTGCTAGGGTTTGAAGTTCCTTCACCACTTGACTCTTGAATTTCTTCAAGGTCAACTTGCCTCCCACTGTTTCCTTGGCTTATGAACTCTCTCTCTCTCGAAAGAAAGCCCTCCTAGCTACAAAGACCACATTCTCACTAGGTCTGTAGAAGAGGTAACCAAAGGATTTCTGTGGGTAGCCGATGAAAATACACCTCTCACTTTGAGGTTCGAGCTTATCATGAGTCTCGCGTCTCATGAATGCCTTGCAACCCCAAATCTTAATGTGGTCTAGTTTGGGTACTTTACCAGTCCACATCTCATGAGGAGTTTTGGCAACTTTCTTTGTGGGAACTAGATTAAGGATATGGGTGGCAGTCTCTAAGGCATACCTCCAAATGATATTGGTAGCGAAGCTCGACTCATCATGGAACGAACCATATCCAACAAGGTTCGATTACGCCTCTCAGCTACACCATTCAACTACGGTGTCCTGGGAGGTGTCAATTGTGAGACAATCCCACATTCCCTAAGATAGTCGAGGAACTCTGAACTAAGATACTCACCACCTCGATCGGATCGAAGCATCTTAATGTTCCTGCCCAATTGATTCTCGACTTCCTGTTTAAACTCTTTAAACCTCTCAAAAGTCTCTGACTTATGCTTGATTAAGTAGACATATCCATATCTACTATAATCATCAGTAAAAATCAAATAATAACGATTAGCATCCCTTGTGGCATGTTTGAAGGGCCCATACACATCCGTGTGTATAAGATCCAACAAACCTTCACCCCTCTCACAAGAACCTGTGAAGGGTGACTTTGTCATTTTTTCCAAGTAAGCATGATTCGCAACTATCATCTGACTTTAGGTCAAATGACTCCAATACTCCATCCTTTTGGAGTTGGCCTATACGTTTCTTGCTTATATGTCCAAGACGACAATGCCATAATGATGCTTTATCCAAGTTATTATCATTAACAGAATCAATACACAATACATTATTTCCTAAGTTATCAACCACAGATACAATTTCATACACACCATCACAAGGTAATGCTTTAAAATAAAGAACATTATTAAAGAAAGCATTAATCGAACCAACTTCATTATCAAATGAAAAGGTGAAACCTTGTTTATACAATGCATGAAAGGAAATAATATTTCTTGCCATTTCTGGCGAATAACAACATTTGTTCAAATCTAAACTAAACCCACTACTTAGCGATAAAGTATAAACTCCAATCTTGGTGACAGGTAAAGCTTTCCTATTCCCCATGATTAAGTTTATTCTTCCATGCTCCACATTCCCACTTCTTCTTAGTCCCTGCAAATCAGAACATATATGAATACCACAACCGGTATCAAGGACCCACGAGTTAGAATGGGGTGAGTTATTAGATAAGATAATGTAAATACCTGCATGGTTGGGTTTAACTTTCCCATCCTTCACATCTTGCTGGTACTTTGGGCAGTTCCGCTTCCAATGTGACTTTTCATGGCAATAGAAGCATTCAGCCTCTTTAGGGTCAGAAGAAGGAGTGACGAAACCTTTCTTGGTTCCACTTGAAGAAGAGCCATCAAGGGTCCTAGCCTTGGTACCCTTCGAAGAGCTCTTCCTCTTCTTCCCTCGACCTTTCCCGATTGCGAAAACCGGGGCGGAGTTTGGAGTAGGAGTGTTAACAACCGACCTACCCTTAAGACCTGTTTCTGCGGTCTTGAGGATTCCCTGAAGTTTGCTGAGTGTGACCTCCTCCTTATTCATGTGATATGTCATGCGAAATTGATCATAGCACGATGGTAAGGAGTGCAAAATGATATCTATTGCAAGCTCCTCAGGGAGGTTCACATTAAGCTTCAGCAACCGATCCACATACCTTTGTATTTTCTGCATGTGGCTCGTGACGGATTCCCCGTCCTTCATCATGGTTGTTATGATAGAGCATATGATTTCATACATCTCTTGTCGTGCACTTTGATGGTATCTTTCCATCAGATCTTGGTGCATTTCAAAAGGGTAGAAGTCCTCATAAGACTTTTGGAGTTCTGCTGTCATGGTGGCCAACATGATGCATGCCACTTTTGTAGCATCCCTTTCATGTGCTCGGAAGTCAGCGATCTCCTGGGGAGTTGCAGTGGTCTCATCAATCTCCTTAAGCTCCTTGTCAAGGACATATTCTTTGTCCTCGTAGCGGGTAATCATCCTGATGTTTCTGATCCATTCATTGAAGTTGGATTAATCAAAAATGACTTTCCCACACAAGTTCATAAGGGTAAAGGAGCCATTAGGATTAGAGCCAGAAGCAGCATTGTTTGAAGACATCTGAAAGAAGAGAACAAGATTAGTTTAGATATTAAGAGAGTCCTTAATAAAACACCCAAATGTAATATTAAGGCTAGGATCCAATCACAATATATTATAACTTAGAAGAGGTATGCCGTAATCCAAGATATAACATATTTGAATGGTAGGTGAATGATGATTCACCAATTTCCACCATGAAAAATGAAATATAGATATTAGGTTTTTAATTGGTTCTTAGAAATTCCTAGATTCTTTTGAGATTCAATGAACTTTTGTAAGGCATGTTTCAATCTCGAGTGTGCCCTCCAAGTTTTGTGACTGGGATACCGAGGATCACAAAACGAGGTGTGAAGTAACCATGCAAATCACTTGGTACCCTCAAGGTTTATCACTCAATCGATGTGCCGGTAAACCACACACGCTCCACCGATGTTATGGTAAACCTTAAGTCACCCTTTACCTACCTTGTTAAGTCCAAGTTAGTGTGCCGGTTAACCACACACGCTCCACCAACGACTTAAACAAAGTGTAAAGTGTAATTTCATGGATTAGCACCTTATTCACATTTTCCTAAAGTAACTAAGATTGGGATTTTAATAAAAGCATTTAGTTACTTTATAATATTCATCATACTTTTAATGAGAATTTATAAGTCCTTGTCTTACCCGTTCGGCTAACGACCCTCCACCGATCAAGGAAGCGGTGGGTGAGTGGACACCCATTCAGTTGCCATTTTATAGGCAACAACCTTATACCCCCCTTATAGACCGGCTTCGTGAATGAGGCGTACTAGCGGTAAGACGACTTGACGTTATACATATATATATTAGTAACTTATAATATTATAAAGTATAAGGGTTGAATTTTAACTTTTAAAATTCTAAGGGTTGGAACTAAAGTTTTAATCAAGACTTTACATGTTCCAAAACTTGAGGGCAAGTTTTGTAAACTTCCAAAACTTTTCATTTCTTATAACTTATGAATTAATTGAGTAATAAAAATGAAGACTCTTCATTTTTATAACTCTTGTGTTCTTTTAATGGCTTTAATAAAAGTGAGACTTTTGTTTTTCCATAACTTGAGGACAAGTTATGGACTCCATTAAAACACATTATGATCATGAATTAAACTACCATGAAGGTTACAAACAATTCCTATGATCATCTAATCTTCATAAGTTGAAGAACATGAATATGAACACTTTCAAGAATCAAAAAGTACACTTAAAAAAACTTGTAATTTTAATAATTGCCATTGTAAATGGATTAGCATAAAAATTACACCATCTAAAACAAGCTTTAAAACATCAAAACAGTTTAGGGTAATGTTTCTAGTCCATTTCCAGCAACAAATGTGCAAACTTTCATACGAGCAGAAAACAGAAAAAACGATTTTTTTTCAAGCTGTTTGCACAAAAAAAAAAAAAACAACAAACAAACCTAGCCTCTGATACCACTGATGGGTTTTGAGCATTCTAACACTTCCTAAGTGTACATGCAACCCTAATAACCTTGGATCTATGTTTGTCTAATTATCATGCAAAGTTGAATTCCAAGGTTATATTCCTATCTAGCATACATGGGGAACATTTTTAACTTGAATGAAAGATAGAATAATTTACCTTGTTGTTGATTATGATCCTTGAAACCTTGTGAGCCTAGCACCCCAAGTGTGATGCCTCAAATGCTTCACACAACACCAAATGCAAAGGAGTAAACTTTGAGAGAATCTTACACTTGCAAAATCGGCTCTAGCCCTCTTGTTTCTTAGTGTCACCGATTTTGGGGAGAACACCTTTGTTTATACAGTGTGTTGCATTAGGTAAACCCTAATGTAACATGACTCTTCATTTCATGATCCATGGGTTAACTCCATGGAGCATCCATGGAGCATCCTATGGGTGGAACCCAACTTGATAATCCATGGAGCCTCTTAGCCCACTATATAAGATATGGAAGATTTACATAATCTACCCATATATTTAATTAGTTATCTTTTGATCACTTAATTAATTCTTGATCAAACTAATTAAATAATATTATTAATATATTAGAACTTATAATATATTAATAAACCATAAGTGTTATTTCTCTCATTTTAGTTTATCCAATTGCATGGTGCCATGCAACCCAAATGGACCATGTCGGGTCGGGTCAAGTACATACCAGAAATAGTTATGGACTTAGACACCTTATCCAACAGTTTCGTGTGCTAGATATTGGAGTCTGATTCTGCAAAAAGTGTATAAGAAGGAAGGGATTCTTGTTTCAGCTAATGTTCCAAAAGCTGAGTTTTGAATTTATCAACATCCGAAGAATGTTGAAGATGACTCGACGATCGTTATTAATGTTGCGAGAATTCCAGATGCTATGCTTCGAAAGGTGGATCCGACAAACCCTGTTCTCGTTTCTTATCTTACCACAATCAACCCTGCTGTCGAAATAGGGTGTTGTTACCAAAGGGAATTACAGGAACTTCAAAAAGTGGCAAAAGCTCCAAGAAATCCTAAAAGGTTGAAAACCATAAATCTGTTCCAGAGACAGTCGAGAAGGAGGTAACGAAGCCTGTTCAAGAACCTGTTGTTGAGGATGTTCAAAAGGAAGTGGTGTCATCGAAAACAAGTGTTATTAAAAGAACGAAGAAGCGAACCAATATACCTCGTCATTCACCTGAAAGGAGGCCTATTATCGAAGACGTTCCTGAGAAGTCTATTTCATCACCTAAGGAGGTATTTGTTTCCAAATTGAAGAGGATTCGCGAACCACAGTTAAGTCGAAAGTGTGTGGTCATTCATGAAATCCCAACTCCAGTTTCTCCGCCTTCAAAGAAACGAAGAGCTCATGTCATGATAAAGAAGATCAAGAAGAAGCATAAGACATTACAAGATCCTCTTGATGAGTTTGTGGTTGAAACAGATTTCGAAGATGATGGTGATCATTCTCTGATTCGATATGATAACATTGGCTTCGATTCGACTCAAAGGGACTCTCCAGTCAAGTCGAATTTCGAGGCGAATGGAAGTCTTAGTGGCTTTGTGAAAGCATCTAATGTGGACACGGCCACTAATTTGGGTGCTCATTTAAATCAGTCCATCCTTGAGCAGACAGGTGTCATACCACCGAAAGTATCGATTACTGAATCCGTTTCAGAAGAGGTTTGCACTTCAGGCATCACTGTGAACATATCCAATATGGACACAGATGTCAACATGGGTGATGGGATGTCGACTCATGAAGCCCAAGGTACTTCGAATGTTTTAACTTTAACTGTTCCAGTTTCCATTGTTCTTTCATCCACAATCGAAACAACCATTATCGACACTTCTACTTCCTTACCACCATTTTTTACACCTACACCCACTTCATTACCAGCTTCCACTACCGCACCCACTTATAACAACATTCTGAATAAACTTATTACTTCTCTTTTCCCTTCTCAATCTACCGAAGGTACAAAGGCTACTCCAGAGGTTGATCAAGATGATGATGACATTATCGTATCTTTTGCTGATATCCAGTTTGATCCTGAGGAGGACAACTTTCCTGATCATATGCTTATGTTAGGAAAGTAGTTCAAGATCTTGAATCGAAAGTTGAATTCACTACTACAACTTTAGGCTGACTCTGGGAGTCGAAATGTTGTTTCTGGGATCAAAGTTGATGTTTTATTAAGAGCCCAAGAAAGTCAGTTACGAATGGTAATGAAGCAGATTGAATCACAACATGAAGCATGTTTGAATCGTCATGCTGATAATTTTCTATCTGAGGCTAAGCACCTCAGGGCAGTAGCTAAAGAAGTTCATATTTTGTTCATCGAAGAGGTTCAAAAAGTTGAGAAGGCTGTTAATCTCTAATCGAGGCAATCAAAACCGCAATGTCGAAGGATATTGCTAAACTTGATCATAATTATTCAACCCTTCATTCTAAGTTTGATGTAATTGCTGATGCAGTTACGAAGGTTGTTGGGTTTTATAATTCTCTCATCACTAAGGTTGATTCAAAGACAGAGTCTGATTCCAAGGTGTTTGCTAAGCTGGAAGAGTTTTTGGGGAGCTTGAAGGAATCAATTTTGAAGCTAAATGTTTCTCCTTCATCTTCGGTTTCTCAGGAGTTTCTTTCGAAGATGTTTTCTACCTTAGAGAATAATCTTAAAGTCGAAGTTGCTCCACTTCTGCAACTGGTGAAGTTGATACCAATAGATGCCCCACCTATTAAAACAAGGGTGCAAGGGGGGAGAAAAGGGGGTTGGCTCTAATTTTTCTAAGGGTGTTGGTTCTGGTTCATCGAAGGATACTTCTCAAGGAAAGGTTGTTGGGAAGGTGATGATTACGAAAATTTGAACATCATTTCCAACTTCAATGTTGGGGGTTCGAGTACTAAGCCGCCAACTTCGAATCAAGCTAAAGGTGATCGTGGGAAGGACATTGTGAATGAGTTGTCAGAAGAAGAGAAGAAGAAGAATATAGAAAAGGAGATGGAAAACCAATGAAAAATCAACAGTATCATGAGGCAAAGAAAGGGTGATGCTCCAGGTCTTGAAAAAGGATATCCAAACAAGCAATACTTTTACGAAACAATTGAATAGATTGTTTCACTAGGTAACATGTATGATTTTGAGAAGATACCGAAGAAGAGTTATGATATAGAGAATTCAGATTTCAATCAACTAGATTTCCCTATCAATCATATGATGTTTATTTCTTCTCAATATCAGCTGGTAGACAAGTTTGAAGATATGGAGGAGTACAAGAAGCTGAAGTTAAGATATCATGCTATTCTTGGGAAGAAAGAGGAGGAAATTTGGTCCCTGGTAAAGATTGTGAATGTGATGAACATTTCAAAGGACACATTATTCGAAGGATTGTTGTAGAACCTTCGCTTTTATGTGGTTCGTGCTAACAATGTGGCATGCGACTTCTCAGTTGCATATTTTCCTTTGATGAATCTCAATGATCGCAACAATGTTGTGAAGATCTTGAGAAGTGTTGATGTGTTGAAGCTTTAAATGAGCAGCAAAGAAGATTTTTTAATTGGGTTTGCACATATTAAGCTGTTCATAGACAATTACTATGATTGTCTAGCCTTAACTGATGTCGAACTTGCTTTAGTAATGGGAAGACAAGTGACTGTGCCACAATCATTGCTTTAAGGTCAAGGCAGCTTAAAAGACTTTGAAGATGGTGAAATATGCGTCAAGCCACTGGGAGATGTTTTTGTTGGAAAAAACAAAAATTAGAAGATTACCAAGTTTCTGTTCAAAGTAGAAGATGTTGAAAGATACACAAATTCCTAGTACACAAATCTTCTGGTTCGTCTTAATAAATGTAAAAGGAACACAACTGATGACATAGCTGATGTTCGAAAGAAGATTGTGTGGTATATAGAGATTCGCAAAGTACTTCACCAAGCAACAAAGATGCTAATAACTTAGGAGTCGACACTTCTCACAAAAGGGGAGAATGTAGAGGTCGAAATATGTTATGAGGTGTCGAAGTATCTTATGTCTTGTTTTAGTGTCGAAGTCTGTAATGATGTTTCGTTGTATGTATTTCATAAGGGCATTCTTATATATCGAAGCGTTCAGGTTTTATCCCTTATGTACTTTTTGCTTACTTCTGTTATTCCTATAAATAGCGATAGGTACAAGAGATAGAGCAAATTTGGCACTTCTTGTTCTTTACTCTGCCTTACTCTTGTATCTTTTAGAAGTATCAATTGAGCCAAACATATTATATTTACAACATGTGTTGTAGATTCAACTCATACTCTGATTTCTTTTTGTTTACTCGATTCATACGAACTACATGTGGTATCAAAGCGGGTGCTCTTGATTTGATCAAGAATTGATCCATGATGACATTTTTGATTTGGTGATTCTTCATTGTGTTTTGATCTATGTGTTTTAGAGAGTTTTTGGATTCTAGAAATTGAATTTTTCAATGATTCTATTCATAATTTGATTTTCTTCACTAGAATTCAAGTGATTTTTGCTTTCTCTCTCTAGAAACCCATTCAAATTCACTTTCTCTCTCTAGAAAAAACCCAAGATCTTATTGATTGATCAAAGATGATGGACTTGCAGTATGATTCTTGGACTGTGATCATTAAAGATGTCAAATACAAAGTCAATGAAAATCAATTCTATGGATTAATATTGAAAGGCGGGTTGATTTCAAGGAATACTTTGGTTTCTTATGGAGGTTTGAAGGATGATCATGGAGGATTGATTTTTCAACCACTTTCGAAGATTGAATGCTTGGCTAAAATTTCCAAGAACATGGTATGTTCGAGTGATAGTCATCAGGAAGGAAAAGAAAGAGATTTTTTTGATAAGTAATATATATCTCTAATTGAAAACCCAAGTGATCTTCTTGCTCTTAAGTTTGTTGAAGTTCAAGACTATAGAGTTCAATGTGATGTTCTTGATGTTCTTGAAGTTAATGACAAGATGATTCAAGTTGATTCTTATGAAGATCAAAAAGTTTTTGCTCAATTGGAGTTCAAACCGATGATATTTTTTGTTCTTGTGATTTGTTTGAAGGAATGATTCCTTATCGAAAATCATCAATCCTAGAAATTCACAAATATATAACTCCAAAAGATATGATCCAAACTTGTCAAGTTGAAGTTGTGGAAACTGGGTTTGTTCATGAATTCAATATTCAAGATGCAAAAAGATGAGAAAGAAAAAGAATAAGAAGATCAAACGTAAGAACAATTGGGTTTATTCACAAAAATCGCCAAATGTTGTTGTGAAGCCGAAATCCATGAAGCAAATTTGGGTCCCAAAGCAACAATCTCCAAATGTTGCAATGAATTTGAATACAAAACCCAAAAGTGTTGATGGTTATTATGAAGATGGTGTTAGATCGTTGAAAAACACAAAGAACGAGTTGTACAACACGCATCGTGGGTGGTATAATGTTCAAACTGGTGATTTTCTTATTCCAACTAAAGAACCAAAATCATCAAAGTTTGATTCGATCGTTGCAATTGGCACTCGGATCGTCAAAAAGGTATCTTAAATTCTCAAATGGATTCCAAAACGTTCTTGATTGCGATTTGTGCTTTGCGTTTTTTCATTTTTGATCGCTTTGTCTCATTGGATGAAATCTGTTTCTACCCCATTGTTGATCCAATTATTTTTGTTTAGATCAAACCCCAAAAATCAAAATCATATTCTTATTTCTTTTTAATTTCGAAATCAATGTTATGTTTCTTCAATTTTTCGAAATTTACTATTCATCGATCATTTTTTAGCCCAAATACCAGCATTGATTACTATTCATGTAATTGAAGCCCAACCTAAAATCCTTTACTATTCATTTGATACATTGGAAGCCCAATTCGATTTCTATTCCTTTTCTTAAGTCCAAATAAGAACATTAACTGGAAACGACGTTGGAGTCTCAAGACGATTCAAGAAGTCTTTGATAAAGAATCGATGTTCGATTTTAATTAGTGTTGAAATTGAATCTCAAAATTGATGCTTACTGTTGATTTTGACTAATACCTATTAATATTTGGAATCGAATCTCAATATGAGTTGATTGAAATTGAGTTCAATTGTATTTAACTGTTAGAAAGTCGACACTTAACTTTCATGTTTGATTGATTGTTTTCTTGGAGTCGAGCCTAATTTGGTTGCAGTTGCATTTGATTTTAACTAGTATTGAATTGAATCAACAGAGAATCGATGATGATTGCTTGAAATCGAAAGCCAAACTATAAGTCAAAGTTGATTTTGACTTTGTTGGTCGTTGATTTGAATAGTGTATTGGAGTCGACACTCAATGTCACTAGATCTTTGATTTGAAGATTTGGTTTCACTCTTGATACTCGACTGCTAAATTTTTTTTGAAGTTGAGGTTCGAAGATTTTGGATTTGACATGAACTGATATCGATGGTCGATAAGCGATTGGTAATATCGAATGGTTGAAGGATGATCAATATTGAGGACTGATTTTGGTTTGATATTCGAATGGCTGAAGGATTGGATAACAAAGGTTTGGTTTGACTTTGATGATGAGTGATTATGTCAACGATTGAAGAGTTGGAGTTCAAATTGGTCTTCATTCGCTTTGGTAAAATAGAATGAGTATATGGTATTGATTTTGATTTCTAAATAGGAGTATTGATTGGGAAGGTGTATGTCGATTGTTGATTTCTGAGTTTCAAAGTCAAGAATGCTTGGAGTTGTAATCAGAAGTGGTGATAATATCATTTCGATGTCTGATGCTTGGTTTAAAAACGAATCAAATGGGAGTAATGAAAGGCATCAATGTCGAGGGACTGTATAAGGTATCAATGTAGACTTCAAAAAGGGTGTAATGAAAGGGGATTCGATGTCGAGTGTCGATTTTGAAGACTTCGAAATGGGTAGATCAAATTAGAGTTCGATATGTGGTCTATTAATGGTTGCGATTTCGCTTTGTGTTGCAATTGAAGAGTTCGACATTTGAGATTTCGCTATGGTTAATTGGTGTGTGATATGGGTTGTCATACCCCCAAACCAGACGACGGAAACATCTGAGGGTGGATGACTTCATTTGTAGTATCACAACACATGCATCATAGTAATCAAAGTACAAACAACCATTGTATTTAATAAAAAATATAAGTATTTACTTGTGTACAATCAATGTATATTGACACCAAAATAGTTATACAAAAGAAGAAGACATGACTCAAAATAGCTTCATCTTCTCAAAAGCTCGGAGAGTACCTGTCTACTGATTCCATGAGAATACAAGTAATTTGAAAAGAGAGTATCAACATAAAGTTAAGTGAGTGCATAAGTATTTATGTTTGAAAGTATGTTTTTGTTTCTTGAATATGTAAACTGTTCCAGAAAATCATATACTTTCTACTGTATATGAAAAGTAGTTTTAATCTCATAAAACCGTTCTGTTTATAAACCAATGTTCTGTATTTGTATTCCTTTATGTAAAACTTGTAACTGTGAGTGTGCCTGGTTCCACCAGCTGTTATTGTAAACTGTAATGTAATATTGTAAATTGTATCTTGTAAAACTAGTACTTTGAATATGTACTTATGTTTAGTTAAATATACACTAACGTATTGTTAATATCTTTTTAATGAGTTATTATAACCATACTGACTAGATGACCTGACCCAACGATATGAGTGCATTAAAAACTGTTGATAACAACTGTCACTCGTAGTCGTGTATGCCTGACTGTAGCTAGCAGTCTGAGTGTGGGGTTGTCAATCCCAATATAGATCTATACACACATTGTTTCGATCCTCGACTGGAGATTCTGGTTATAATGTCAGGACTTTAACTATATTATTTAAAGGAATTAAACAACCTGAATCAATTGACTCATAAAAAGCATATAGACGTTACATGTATAATAGTTATGAAAACCCAATCATTTTGAAATGAATGATTGACAGTATGTTCTTGAATTAGTATTCTTAACATGTATATGAAAGATATATACTCTTGATTAGTTTTGAATCAAACCTTTGTTCTTGCAAAAGAATGTACTTTAGTATACTTGAATCGTGAAATAATGTTCTATGAATCATAAATTATACCTATTATAATTTATATGTACTTTCTGAATTGATACTAACTGTTCAAGAATGCAACCCCTTGCTCAACATGTTACAAATGGTATTTAAACTGAATGAAAAAACTTTTATATTTATATACATATACAATATATATATATATATATATATATATATATATATATATATATATATATATATATATATATATATATATATATAAGTAAAGTTTAAATGACATTCAGACAAATAACCGATACTATAAGCGCACATCCAAAGAAGGAAAAGGTACCAAAGTGAGTTATCAGTCCTAAGTCTTTAAACCTGTTATATATATATATATATATATATATATATATATATATATATATATATATATATATATATATATATATATATATATATAGATATATATATATATATATATATATATATATATATATATATATATATATATATATATATGATTTCTGGGAAAAAATATAAGTTTATAAAAATCATTTAAAAAGTTTAATATTTTGAAATACTTTTGGTGACTTGATGTCATTTTAACACAATCTTTGAAACCATTTGATTTGATGATAACTGATATCCATTTTGATAAGATATTTTGAAATGATTTGTTTGTAACACAAAATATTTGTGTTAGACTTGTATCCCCCCCCCCCTTTAAAACAGTAAAAACTATGAAAATACGGGGGTATGAACTCACCTGTAGTGAGTGATTCGAATGAAAGATCGATATCGGATGCTAAGAATGTCAAGTGATGTCTTGAACACAAACGGATCCTATTAAGCATATAATGACACATATATGTGTATAGTTAGTGTATATAACAACTAATCATGTAAGGTAAACAACCTTAGGTGCTAGGAAACACTTGAAATGAAGTGTTACAATCACATGTGATTGATGAAAGGGTGTTCATGGCCACACTATAAGTGTTTATGGCCATAGAAGAGTTTACGGCCACAGACATGAAGTGTTTACGGCCCATGGATTGATTCTATGAAGGGTTTACGGCCAAGACTTGATCTCATGAAGGGTTTACGGCCACATCAAGACCTTATGAAGGGTTTACGGCCACATCAAGACCTTATGAAGGGTTCACGGCCATGAATGATGGGTTCACGACCATGAACTCTTTAAGTGTGACAACCCAAAATTTCTATTATGTACCACCATTCACTTCAATAGAAGTCAGAACAGTTTCTGCTAACTTTCAAGCTTTCTGGAGTAAGTTTGAGTGTTTAGAAGTTAGTACTTCAGGAGATAACAGGAGAGAGGATGCCCTAGGGTTTATTGTGCAGCAATAATGTCCCAAAACTCCAAGAGTTTGGAGTTTACGGCCTAAACAAAGGTGTTTACGGCCGTAAACCCTAAAAGGGGGTATAAATATGACAGTTAGTCATTATTTACCACTTTTTCACATTTTCAAGATCCAAACTCAAATCCTCTCAAGTATCATCCAACTTTTCTTCTTGATCTTCAACTTTGTAAGTGTTTATATCCCTAAAAAGTTGATATCTTACTTAATCTAGTGATCTTACATGATTCCATCCGTGAAATCATTCCAAAAGTGTAGATCTTCAAGTTTCACCAAGAACACCAAGAACACACACTAGTGTTCTTGGACTTTTAGCACCTTTTCAAGCTTCTAACTAGTAAGTACTCTTACCCTAGTGTATTATAAGACTTTTTACACTTCTAATCATCAAGAAAACACCCAAGAAACACAAGATCAAAGCTGTTTACCATCCAAGATGTTCTTGGACTGTAAAACCTAATAAAGGGGCCAAAATGTACCCAAGGAGAAGTGGTCCAAGGACCGTAAACTCCACAAAGGAGTGAAATGGTGCCCTAATCACTTCCAAAGGCTTAGATATGAAGTAGGAATGCTTCTTATGACCTTTTAGGCTTCAAAACTCAACATGGTAAAAGTACCATGAGTTTACGGCCGTAAACTCATGGGTTTACGACCGTAAACTCAATAAGAGTTGGTCACAAAACCGAAAACTCCAAAGGAGTTTACCCTTGAACCCTAAACTTAATTACAAGGTCCTACCACCCTTAGATGCAATCCTTAGGACTTATAGCACTTAAATCAAGTGTTTTACATGTCTTAGCATGTCTTAAATTTGGTTAATTAGTTGTTTTATGACTAATTGGATACATATATGTGTTATTATATGTTAACTAGGATCATTGTGTGTGTACAAGTCTTCACTTGACACTTAGCATCCTACATCATCCGTTCATCCAAACCACTCACTACAGGTGAGTTCATACCCCTTAATCAATCCTTTTAAATGATTTTAAATGCTTTCATGGGGGGGAATACAAGTAGAAAACAGGAAGTTATAGAATCAATCATATGTGATTTATAACTGTGTTTTCAACCAACTGATTTCACATACTTCAAAATGTGTTAAATACAATGGTTTTCAGTTATTTTATTCTTTGTTATCAAATGAACTACTTTTGAATCGTTTTATAAACTGACATCAAGTCATTATTACTTATTGTTCAAAACTCTTAAATGTATTACAAAACCTCTTTCAACTTATTGTTAAAAACCATATATATACACTTATGTTTCATACATATATGTATTGATATGAGAGCTTTCATTCTTTCTTCAGTTCCAACACTCTTGTGTAGCAAGGGTGTATAAACCTACTTGGACATTCAATCTACATTCCAGTAAACTATTATAGGTATAGTTTAGGAGATACAAAATATTATTCCTAGTACAAGGAATTACACAAGAGTCAGTTCATTCATGAGTCTATACAAATATATTAAATACTATATGAAGAGATACTATTACTTGTTATACAGAGAGAAATACTATATACTATACAGAGAGAGATACTATATATACTATACGGGACTGACCATCCTACACCTGGCTGCTAGCTACAGCGGGACCTGTTCATCGACGGATGTTCTCGGTTGTACTGTTCGGCGAGTTTCCACACCGTGATTATCCTAAGGCAAAAGGATACGATTTCAATGATTATATAATTTTCCCTATTACTTTTATTTTGTGACACATTCACATAAACGATGAGGTAGACTATATATTTATAATAATAGTTGCACATGGGAAAAACCTTCATTGATACAGAAATGCAAACCTTCAAAGCATTCGGGTCTTGGTAGAAGACTACTTTTTTTTACTAGTAGGAAATATGGGATGTTCTAGGGTTTTCACACTTATACTAAATGTTTCATTAAACATTTACAAGTCTTTCATAACAGCTTTTCAAATCAATGACACTAAAATACTTATGAATTCACCAGCTTTATGCTGATCTACGCTTTCAAAATAACTTGTATTCTCATGTCACCAGTAGACAGGTACGATGACCAGGTTTTGAGAAGACGGAGCACAGACAAGACTCGTCTTTTATTTTGATTACATATTTTGGTGTCTTATTACTATGAAAGAACACTCATGTATTAAAACTTTACTTTTAATGCAATGGATGATGTTGTTGCTTGTTTACTACTTTGCACTGTTATGATACTTTACATGACGTCCTCTACCCCTGAACGTTTCCGCCGTTCTTGGTTTTGGGGAGCGACATTAAGATCATGCATTTGGGTGTTTGTTTCATGGTTGGAATCAAGTGTTTCTAATGTATAACAAGATGATAGAAGAGATACTCACGTCTTGGAAGTCTTTAGGGAGTTTACGGCCCAAGAACAAATGTGTGTTCTTGGTGTTCTTGGTGTAAAGGATAATGATTTGAAGATCTATACCAAAAGTGTTGAATTCATGGATGAAATCAAAGAGTTTCTTGTGAATAAGAAGGATATGAATTGAATATGGTAGAATCACTTACAATTTTGAAGAGAAAGGAGAGTGTTCTTGATGATACTTGAGAGAAAAAGACTTGGGATGGTGTTTGAAAGTGTAAAAAGTGAAGAAAATGTGACTGAAATGAATATATATGCGAGGGTTCATGGTCCGAGGGGTTCACGGCTGTGAACCTCATTTACGGTCCGAGGTCGGCTGGTGTTTACGCTCCAAAGGCGGTTTGCGAGATTACGGTCCGAGATTGATCACGGCCCGAAGCTGTTCACGGCCGAAGTGTTCCCGGTCCGAGGTTGGTGTACGCTCCGACGGAAAAGAAGAAAAGGCATGCGAGATTTCTTGGATTTCAAGCCATACCCTTCTTAACAAAACAACACTTTGAATACTATGATTAAACCCATAAAATACATTACTCTAACTTATAAAAGATAGAATACAAATTTAGTTGACTTTAGTTTGACCACGTTTGACTTTTGTTGACTAGGGTTGACTTCACAAACGGAAAATAACAGGATGTTACATTATCCCCCCGTTAGAGAGAATTTCGTCCCGAAATTTGGATTAAAGAGATACAGAAAGACTAGGGAAAAAGATGTGGATACTTCTGTTGCATTTGATCCTCCCGCTCCCAAGTGAATTCTGGTCCCCGTTTTGCATTCCAGCGAACCTTCACTATCGGGATACGACTTTGTTTGGTTCTCTTTACTTCCCTGTCTAAGATCTCTACGGGTTCTTCCACGAAGTTGAGATTCTCGTTAACCTCGATCTCGTCAAGTGGGATCACAAGAGTCTCGTCGGTTAAGCACTTTTTCAAGTTAGAGACGTGGAAGATAGGATGTATGTTACTTAGCTCTTTCGGTAGTCGGAGTTTGTAAGCTACTGGACTGATTCTAGAAAGAATATCGAATGGTCCTATGTACCTTGGGTTCAGCTTGCCACGCTTTCCAAAGCGTATCAGGCCCTTCCAGGGTGAGACCTTCAACAGGACGCGGTCACCAACCTGGAATTCCAGAGGTTTTCTTCTTTTGTCAGCGTAGCTTTTCTGTCTATCTCGGGAAGCTTTAAGTTGCTCCCGGATTTGTACGATTTTCTCCGTAGTTTCCCAAATGATTTCCGGACCAGTGAGAGTATTGTCAGGAGTTTGACCTCTAGCTAGCTGCGTGTCACCCACTTCAGCCCAACACAGAGCTGATCTGCACTTGCGGCCATAGAGGGCTTCGAATGGAGCAGCCTTTATGCTAGTGTGATAACTGTTGTTATAGGAGAATTCAACAAGGGGTAAATGAGTATCCCATGCCTTACCAAAGTCTATCACACAAGCTCGCAACATGTCTTCTAATGTGTGAATCGTCCTCTCACTTTGTCCGTTGGTTTGTGGATGGTAGGCTGTACTCATGTCCAGCCTAGTTCCCAGAGAGTTTTGTAAAGACTGCCAGAAACGAGAGGTGAACCTGTTATCTCGGTCAGAAATAATAGATATTGGCACACCATGCAGTCTAACGATCTCCTTGAGATAAGTTCTTGATAGCTTCTCCATCTTGTCGGTTTCTTTTTTTGGCAATAAGTGTGCGGATTTGGTCAATCTGTCGACGATCACCCAAATAGTATCATAACCACCCGATATCTTGGGTAACTTAGTTATGAAATCCATCGTAATCCGCTCCCACTTCCATTCAGTGATTTCAGGTTATTGTAATAAACCTGAAGGTTTCTGGTACTCTACCTTGACTTTGGCACAAGCAAGGCACTTGCCCACAAAGGTAGCGATTTCAGCCTTCATATTAGGCCAACGGTATAGTTTCTTGAGGTCCAAATACATCTTGTCTGAACCTGGATGAATGGAGTATCGGGTTTTGTGTGCTTCATTCATAACCACGTCTCTGTAACCACCGAACTTTGGTGTCCAGATCCGGTTCATGAAACAATAGACTCCATCATCCTTGACTTCGAAGTTCTTATCCATTCCTCTCAGGGCTTCACCTGCCACGTTTTCAGGTTTTAAGGCCTCGAGTTGAGCCTCTCTGATCTGTGTGGACAGATGTGAATGGATTGTCATCGTCAACGACTTTACTCGGCGTCCCAAGTATTCTTTTCTGCTAAGGGCGTCAGCTACTACGTTTGCTTTACCAGGGTGATAAAGAATCTCACATTTGTAGTCGTTCAGTAGCTCCACCCACCGTCATTGTCTCATGTTCAGCTCTTTCTGATCGAAGATATGCTGGAGAGTCTTATGCTCCGTGAATATTGTGCATTTCGTGCCATATAAATAATGTCTCCTGATCTTCAGAGCAAATACCACTACTCCTAGCTCGAGGTCATGTGTCGTATAGTTCACCTCATGTGTCTTTAGCTGTCTTCAGGCATAGGATATAACCTTTCCTCTTTGCATAAGAACACATCCAAGCCCTTGATTAGAAGCATCACAGTACACTACGAAATCCTCTGTCCCTTCAGGAAGAGACATGATCGGTGCGCTGCATAGAGCTTGCTTCAGCATTTGGAACGTTGTTTCTTGTTTCTCTTCCCAGCTAAAAGTTACACCCTTTTGCGTCAGGGTGGTAAGAGGTTTAGCGATTCGGGAGAAATTCTAGATGAATCTGCGATAGTAGCCAGCAAGACCTAAGAATTGACGGATTTATATAGGTGTTTTAGGTGCTGACCAGTTCTCAATTGCCTTTATTTTGGAAGGATCCATGTGTATTCCTTCTGAACTAACCACGTGACCTAGGAAATCAACCTTCCTGATCCAAAACTCACACTTTGAGAACTTCTCATAGAGTTTCTATGTTCTAAGAGTTTGCAATACTTGACGAATATATTGGCCATGCTCTTCTTTTCTCCTTGAGTAGATAAGGATGTCATCAATGAAGACTATGATGAATTTGTCCAGGAATGGATGACACACTCTGTTCATCAGGTCCATGAACACAGCAGGTGCATTCGTAATTCCGAATGGCATCACTACAAACTCGTAATGACCATAACGAGTTCTGAACGCGGTTTTGGGAATGTCTTCCTCCAAAATCTGTAACTGATGATACCCGAATCTTAATTCTATTTTCGAGAAGAAGCTCACACCTTGAAGTTGGTCAAACAGATCGTCAATGCGAGGCAGAAGATATCGATTCTTGATAGTAAGTTTATTCAGCTATCGGTAGTCTATGCACATACGGAATGATCCATCCTTCTTCTTCACGAACAAAACCGGTGCTCCCCAGGGTGAGAAGCTTGGTCTTATGAAACCATTGTTAAGGACTTCGTTCAGTTGACTGGATAATTCCTGCATTTCAGAAGGTGCAAGACGATAGGGGGATTTGGCTACAGGGGTAGCCCCAGGGATTAATTCAATTTTGAATTCGACTTGTCGTTCGGGAGGCACTCCTGGAAGATCGTCGGGAAAAATGTCGGGAAAGTTACAAACCTCAGGAATGGTCGCGATGTCATTCACTTCTTGCTTTTTGTCTACCACGTGAGCTAAGAAAGCACAATACTCTTTGCAAAGGTACTTCTGTGCCTTGATGCAAGAAATGATCTGAAGGTTCGTTCCGGGTTTGTCGCCATAGATAATAAGAGTTTCGTTAGTTGGCAAGTTCAGGCGAACGACTTTTTCAGAGCATAGGATGTCAACATGGTTAGGGCACAACCAATCCATACCTATTATGACGTCGAAACTTTTGATCGAGACCGGCATAAGATCTATTGGGAACGAAAAGTTATTCAAGGTAAGAGTACATCCTGTGTATATATCGTTGGTGGATTCGGATTTCCCGTTAGCCATTTCGACTGTGAAAGTTTCATTTAGTGGTTGGGAGTTTTGATTTAGCAGGTGCTTGAAATTATGGCTCACGAAGCTCTTCTCAGCACCACAATCAAATAGAATGCATGCATAAGTATTGTTGAGAAGAAACGTACCCATGACTACCACAGGGTCTGCCACCGCTTCTTCGTGACCCAGTGCTAGAATCCTCCCAACTCCACCGGCATTTCCAGCTTTCAGACAATCTCTCTTGAAATGCCCCACATCACCGCATTGGTAGCATGCTTGACCTACTCCAGTGGCAGGTACTTGGTTAATCGGTTGGGGTGGTGATCTACAGAATCAGGCAGTATGCCCTTTTCTGTTGCTGTTACGAAACTGCATTTCCCCGCAATTTCCATTGTGGTGAAAATAGCACTTGTTGCACTTGGGGAAATTACCAGCATAAGGCTTAGATGGTGTAGGGTTAGCAAGAACAACAGCAGGTATAGTAGCAGCATGGACTGCCACTAATTGTTGCTTCTTTGAGGGTTCCTGAGAAGATCTCCCTTCCTCTTATTCCAACCTTTCTTGTTGTTGTTGTTTCCCTTGCGTTGTTCTGGGGCAGTAACCACAGAGTTTTGATGGGTTCCGTGGTCAATAAGAGACTGTGCCAACTCTTTGGCATTGTCAAAGGTAACAGGCCTAGAAGCAATGACACTAGCCTGAATCTGGGACGATAGCCCCCAGATGTACCTCCCAATCTTTTTGCTCTCCAGAGCAACCATTTCTGGACAAAGTATCGCTAACTCACATAATCGATTTGTATAGGTTGTTATGTCTGAACCAACCATTGTAAGACTCCAGAGTTCTTGCTCAAGTTTCTGAATTTCCCCGCTCGGACAGTATTCCCGCATCAGCATGGTCTTTAAGTTCTCCCAACTTATAGAGTTAGCCACTACCAGAGTTAGTGACTTAACATGGCCATTCCACCATGTTAGGGCTCTATCAGCAAAGGTACAAACAGCGAATTTGACCTTGCTACTTTCCGGACAGGAGCAGATTTCGAAGATTGCCTCTGTCTTCTTAATCCATTGTTTTAACGCCATTACTCCTCCAGTCCCGTTAAAGGTCCTGGGTTTGGCATTCGAGAAATCCTTATTGGTACACTCTCATGAGTGCCCATGACTCTCGTCGTGGTTAGAGGGATGCGCACCAACTCCTGATCCACTTGCACCAGAGGTGTTTATATGAGACATAGCAGTTGCAACAGCTGTCGTGACTGCCGCATGAAACATGGCAGCGTCGAATTGAGGAGGTGGTGGCGGAGGTGGTGTTGGCGCTTCATTACCAGGGTTACGCCTTGGGTTTCTCCGAGGAGGCATCTTTTACTATAAAAGTTAAAAGATGAATAGATGGTAAGATATCAAAAATGAACACGAATATGATATCTCTGAACTAAAACACTTAGTTCAATATAATCTTGTAAAGAATTGGAAATAGAAGTCTACTATAAGTACAACTTACAACAAGATAATATGAAATTGAGTGGTTATTTATCAAAGAATATGAAAATGCATGTCGATTATATTGGCATATTGAATACATAGAGTCTGGAAAACGTGACCCTAAACAGGTCTACAATACACCAAATTACTGGAACATCATCGACATTAAACCGACCTACCGAAAATGAAATTTTTTGCGGTCGTACTGAAAACACGAAAAATAACGCTAGAACAAATCCGCAGACTTAACTATAACCAAAAGAGTAAGTAGTGAACGAGTAGAGAGAAGTCTACTTCTTAAACCAAAAGAAAAAGATGAGTAGATCATCTCCTACTGACGACATGCATCACTCGGATGAACCCTTAATTCGGCCAGCTGACGTTCCACATTAAGCAGGTCTCTTTCATACACTGTTTGGCGTGCTCGGAGCTCTATGACTTCAGCTCGAGTTGTAGCTAGTTCTTACTGTAGAGTCTCATTGTCTCTCATAGCTCTCTCATGAGCAAATTCAAGATTGTGAATACGATCCATATTGGTGTTCGTGTCCGCATCAAGCTCCACGGTTTGTTGAACGGCTGACATTGCTAGCTCAACATTTCAAGCCACCCGACGAACCAAGATGGGAAGAATCTTGTTTGCAGAGCCTCCCTCACTTCGGTTATAGAAGCTTCGATCTCCGTTGTAGGGTAAGGGTTGACCCTGCTCCCGGCTCTACCTACCCAAGTTCTCATCCCACGAAGGTGCCAGGCCTTGAAAAGAAGGACGAGGGTTAGGATTTGGGATTGGAGCCACCAAGGGTAGATCATTGACTTCTTGCTCGGAGTCAGAATCTTCTGCAAAATTTTCTGCAAAGTCATCGTCTAAGGGAATTTCATGATTCTCTTCTGGCTCTGCATCTTGTCCTTGATCGGGAAAGTACGGGTCTCAAGGTAGATGAAATCCAGCCATTGATATCTAAGCGAGAATAAGGATAAAAGATATAGAATATAATTAGTAACGATAGATTACGAATACAAATTTCTACGAGAGAAACTTACAGTTAACAAGTAATGTATTCTGTTTAACTTGTTTTAGGTATTACTATAACCACAAAGTGTATACTAATTATATATAACTTGGGTATAATCGACCTTTGATTAAATGATCCGGCTCTAAATCCACAACCAAACAAGGAACATGAAATGAAGCTAGATCACATATTCTAAGTCTATATAACTTTAATTATATATAACTGTAATATACCCTTAATACTTATAGTTCTACCAACAACAGTTCTTTTGTTTCAATATATTTGTTATTAGTATATAGTTCCTAAAATACTATTAAAATACTCCTATAGTATTTTAATCTTTATGTTCTGTTCTAGAGTTCTTCTGTATATGTATAGTTGGTAAGTTTTAGACATGTTGCAACACTACCATCACTCCCAAACACATGTTGGTCATATCTCAAACCAATATAGTTGATCAGCCTATATTAATCCCAGATATGATTACATAACTACCCAGGTTTGAATGCAATGTCCAACATCGAAATACTTTTAAGTTCTTATGACTGTGATACTGTGCTTGTAGGTATGAGTGCTAGTATACTTCTTGTAAAAATACTTAAATTTTTTAAAAGTATACTTGTAGTTAGAGCTCTTAGCCCCAATGTATTTATAGTTTGTATATCTTTTATGGATTGATATACTGAGTTCACTATAAACAATGCTCTGATACCAATCTGTCACACTTCCAAACCAGACGACAGAAACGTCTGGGGTGGATGACTTCATTTGTAGTATCACAACACATGCATCATAGTAATCAAAGTACAAACAACCATTGTATTTAATAAAAAATATAAGTATTTACATGTATTCAATCAATGTATATTGACACCAAAATAGTTATACAAAAGAAGAAGACATGACTCAAAATAGCTTCATCTTCTCAAAAGCTCGGGGAGTACCTGTCTACTGATTCCCTGAGAATACAAGTAATTTGAAAAGAGAGTATCAACACAAAGTTGAGTGAGTGCATAAGTATTTATGTTTGAAAGTAAGTTTTTGTTTCTTGAATATGTAAACTGTTCCAGAAAATCCTATATTTTCTACTGTATATGAAAAGTAGTTTTAATCTCATAAAACCGTTCTGTTTGTAAACCAATGTTCTATATTTGTATTCCTTTATGTAACACTTGTAATTGTGAGCGTGCCTGGTTCCACCAGCTGTTATTGTAAACTGTATTGTAATATTGTAAATTGTATCTTGTAAAACTAGTACTTTGAAAATGTACTTATGTTTAGTTAAATATACACTAACGTATTGTTAATATCTTTTTAATGATTTATTATAACCGTACTGACTAGATGGCCTGACCCAACGCTATGAGTGTGTTAAAAACTGTTGATAACAATGGTCACTCGTAGGCGTGTATGCCTGACTGTAGCTAGCAGTCTGAGTGCGGGGTTGTCAATCCCAATATAGATCTATACACACATTGTTTCGATCCCCGACTGGAGATTCTGGTTATAATGTCAGGACTTTAACTATATTGTTTAAATGAATTAAACAACCTGAATCAATTGACTCATAAAAATCATATAGACGTTACATGTATAATCGTTATGAAAACCCAATCATTCTGAAATGAATGATTGACAGTATGTTCTTGAATTAGTATTATTAACATGTATATGAAAGCTGTATACTCTTGATTAGTTTTGAATCACACCTTTGTTCTTATAAAACAATGTACTTTAGTATACTTGAATCGTGAATTAATGTTCTATGAATCATAAATTATACCTATTATAATTTATATGTACTTTCTGAATTGATTCTAATTGTTCATGAATGCAACCCCTTGCTCAACATGTTACAAAGGGTATTTGAACTAAATGAAATAACTTTTATATTTATATACATATACAAACATATATATATATATATATATATATATATATATATATATATATATATATATATATATATATATATATATATATATATATATATATATATATAAGTAAAGTTTAAATGACATTTAGACAAATGACCGATACTATAAGCCCACATCCAAACAAGGAAAAGGTACCAAAGTGAGTTATCAGTACTAAGCCTTTTAAACCTTATTTATTTATATATATATATATATATATATATATATATATGATTTCTGGGAAAAAAATATAAGTTTATAAAAATCATTTAAAAAGTTTAATATTTTGAAATACTTTTGCTGACTTGATGTCATTTTAACACAATCTTTGAAACCATCTGATTTGATGATAACTGATATCCATTTTGATAAGATATTTTGAAATGATTTGTTTGTAACACAAAATCTTTATGTTAGACTTGTATTCCCCCCCCCCCCTTAAAACAGTAAAAACTATGAAAATACGGGGGTATGAACTCACCTATAGTGAGTGATTCGAATGAAAGATCGATATCAGATGCTAAGAATGTCAAGTGATGTCTGGAACACAAACGGATCCTATTAAGCATATAATGACACATATATGTGTATAATTAGTGTATATAACAACTAATCATGTAAGGTAACCAACCTTAGGTGCTAGGAAACACTTGAAATGAAGTGTTACAATCACATGTGATTGATGAAAGGGTGTTCACGGCCACACTATAAGTGTTTACGGCCATAGAAGAGTTTACGGCCACACACATGAAGTGTATACAACCTATGGCTTGATTCTATGAAGGGTTTACGACCAAGACTTGATCTCATGAAGGGTTTACGGCCACATCAAGACGTTATGAAGGGTTTACAGCCACATCAAGACCTTATGAAGGGTTCACGGCCATGGATGAAGGGTTCACGGCCGTGAACTCTTGAAGATCATGTATTTGGGTGTGTGTTTCATGGTTGGAATCAAGTGTTTCTAATGTATAACAAGATGATAGAAGATATACTCATGTCTTGGAAGTCTTTAGGGAGTTTACGGCCCAAGAACAAATGTGTGTTCTCGGTGGTCTTGGTGTAAAGGATAATGATTTGAAGATCTATACCAAAAGTGTTGAATTCATGGATGAAATCAAAGAGTTTATTGTGAATAAGAAGGATATCAATTGAATATGGTAGAATCACTTACGATTTTGAAGAGAAAGGAGAGTGTTCTTGATGATACTTGGGAGAAAAGACTTGGAATGGTGTTTGAAAGTGTAAAAAGTGAAGAAAATGTGGCTGAAATGAATATATATGCGAGGGTTCACGGTCCGAGGGGTTCACAGCCATGAACCTCATTTACAGTCCGAGGTCGGCTGGTGTTTACGGTCCGAAGGCGGTTTGCGAGATTACGATCCGAGATTGATCACGGCTCGAAGCCGTTCACGGCCGAAGTGTTACCGGTCCGAGGTTGGTGTACGGTCCGAAGGAAAATAAGAAAAGGCATGCGAGATTTCTCGGATTTCAAGCCATACCCTTCTTAACACAACAACACTTTGAATACTATGATTAAACCCATAAAATACATTACTCTAACTTATAAAAGATAGAATAAAATTTTAGTTGACTTTAGTTTAACCATGTTTGACTTTGGTTGACTAGGGTTGACTTTACAAACGGAAAATAACGGGATGTTACATGGATTATTCGCTATGGTCACTATACCTCATCTGAAAAGCGAAGTGATTTGAAGAAGAAACCAAACATGACGATTCGGGCCCCTGAACTTTCAATGAAGTGGCAGAAATGGTCCACATTCGAAATTGGGATAAAAGTTTGTGTTAAATGTAGACTTTTCGTTTTGAATCCCTGATGTTTCGAAACGTTGGCACAATTTATCCAACTTCGAAATTGGGATAAAAATTATGAGACATGGAGAAATTTACATTTCAGGCCCCTGCAGTTAATGTGAATTGACACTTTATGCCCAATTTTGAAATTGGGGTAAAGTTTCACACCTGAGACTGTTTTTGGTGCAACGGGTCCTTGCAGAATTCTGATATAGGGAGTTTTTAGTCGGATTTTCAAAATACTTGCAACTCTCACCCAAAAGTTGAAAATTTTCACAAAAATTGGAATTTTTTCATAACTTTTTCATGATTGTTTTTTCATGCAAGTTTTTCGTGGTTTCATTTTTAGCACACATAAAGGGGGGAGATTTGTGAAGTTTATTCCTCGAGCGCTTCTCAACCTTAGTGGGTTTTATAATCACTTGTTGATTATAAAAAGGGGGAGAATATAGAGTAGGTATTCGAAGTTTCTCGGGTATTCATTTGCGGATTTGAAGACCGATATTACTTCGAGGGGGATTTAGTCTTTATCGCGCGAGCTCGTTGTATATTGAAGTCGGAACATCCAATCCTAACTTTGAGGGGGATAATGTTAAGGTGCAAATTCACTCTTGGATGTCATGTGTGCTTACTCATTTGTACGTGTGTAATGAGTTGTCTTTCCTTTATATGTAAGTGAGTGACACTCATGTTATGTAAGGAACATTTATGAGAGATTAGTTTAGAGAGAGAATTATTGCAAAACCATTTGTACTCTTTCTAAAAAACTAATGAGAGCTTAAACAAGATTTATTTACTCTTGTGTTCTTCATGTTCATGATTCTTATATGATTCACTAAATCATTTCATATTCCACATTCATCATCATAATCAACACCACAACAAATTTGCCAACTATGTCCATTCCCAACTACATGAATGGCCAAGGTGAAACGATGGGATGTAGAGGTTCTGCCGGTTAGTGAAGGATATTGCTATGTCTTTGGCACGCATCATACTTCTGAGCGTGTAGAGGGTGTCCATTTTCCCATGTTTTATTCTTCCAGAAGTTATCGAGTTTCTAATTTTACTTCAGGTTGTAGATCATCACTAAAGTCAGGCACAAAATCTTCTAGTGCTTGTGACTTTATCGCAGATCTTGTCTCATATTTAATATCATATGTACTGAGTTTCACCCACCACTTTGCCATTCTACCCGACATTTATGGTTTTATCACAACATTCTTAATAGGATAGTTAGTTTTTACATGTATAGTATGAGTTTCAAAATAATGTTTTAATTTGGTAGACGTTGTAACTAGTGCAAATATTAGTTTTTCAAAAAGAGAGTACCTGGTTTCAGGGTCCAAGAGACTTCTACCTACATAGTAAATAGGATGTTGATCCCTGTCAAGATCCTTCGCCAGAGCTGCACTTACAACATTTCAAGATACAGAAAGATATAGGAGGAGTGGTTCCCCATTTAATGCTTTTACGAACAAGGGTGCTGAACTTAAGTATTTTTTTGAACTTCTTGTAAGGCATCTTCATGCTCCTTGGTCCATTCAAACTTCTTGTTTTTCTTCAAGATATCATATAAAGGTTTGCACCTCTCTGAGGATCTTGAGATGAACCTATTCAGAGCTGCTACTCTTCCTGTAAACCTCTGGATATCCTTGGTTGAAGTTGAGGATCTTAGATCAATTATGGATTTGATATGTTCCAAACTTGCTTTTATTCCCCTCTTAGTGACCATGTAGCCGAGGAAATTTCCTGCCTTCATTCCAAAGTGGCATTTGGACGGATTCAACCTCATGTTGTATTCATATAATATTTGGAAGGCTTCTTCAAGATCCATAAGGTGATCTTCAGCTCTTTTTGATTTAACTAGCATGTCATCGATGTGTGCTTTCATGGTGTCCCCCAGTTTGTCTTTAAACATCCTATTTACCAAACTTTGGTACGATGCTCTTGCATTGTTTAGACCAAAGGGCATAACAATATAACAATATATACATGTGGGGGTTATGAAGGCAATATCTTCTTGATTAGATGGTTCCATTTGTATTCCTTGGAACCCTGCCGATGCATCCATGAATGTTATTAATGTTGGGTTTTGAGCATTCTAACACTCCTATGGTGTACATGCAACCCTATAAACCTTGGATCTATGTTTTCTCTATTATACATGCAAATATTCAATATTCCAAGGTTTCATCCTAACTAGCATAATATGAAGTATATACAATACAAGAATCTAGTAGAATGACATACCTCTTAGTTGTAGCTTGATTCCATGGAGCTTAAGAGCCTAGTGCCCCAAGTGTGACACCTCAAATGGCTCGCACAACACCACCAACAACTTGGAATAACTTGAGAGAAAAGTTCTTTTGCTCAAAATCGGCTAGCCCTCTTATATGAACCCTTTAGGGCCGATTTATTGAGCTATGGGGTCTTTATATATTGTGGCTATTACGGTTACACCATGTAACTCATGACTTTCCATATTCCTCATGATCCATGGGTTCTAACCTCCATGGAGTATCCATAGGTTACCCCATGGGTTTAGCCCAACATGAAGAACTATGGATCATAAGCCCACATATATAAGAATGAATGATTTACATAATCAATCCCCATATATTTAGTTAGTCTCTTTTGATCACAAACTTAATTCCAAATTGATTCTTGATCAATACTAATTAAATAATATGATTTCATAGTAATATATTAGAACTTATAATATATTAATAAATCATAAATATCCTTTTCTCACAAAAGTCTATCCAAATTGTTCCGATGCCATGCAACCCAAATGGACCATGCCAAATCGGGTCAAGTACATGCCAATTATAGTTATGGACTTAGACACTGATCCAACAGTCTCCCACTTGGATAAGTCTAATAACTATTATTGCAAGTATGACTCTGCAACCTGACTAGCAATCGTAGCTCTTAAAAGCCGTTGTCGAACTCTGAACAAATCAATGACGCGTCCATTAGATAAGGGATCATATATTCCTCCATTCTAAATATCATATAGACTGAGACATAGATTATAATCATTCTCTCTGTCCATCTGTTGTTTCCCAATTTCTGATCTATGACGACCGATTAATTGAACAAATCAAATCAGTCTAGGCCCAACCGAGCACTTAGGGTTGTCATCACTAAATCATCGAGGGGCCTACAGATATCACTTTTATCCACATGGGGTAAAAGGAATGGATAAACTTCGACCCAAATGCTCGCTTGTACTCACTCATCAAGTTACACACAACGATATGTTTTATAATATCCAAGTTACTGGTGCGTTTACATACGTCAATGTGCAACCGACTCCCAACTACAACTCACACGTCTCCGTTTGAAGAATATAAGATATTATCGTCTCATGATCACTCATAATAAAATTCATGAAGTGATTCAAATGAGCGTGGGTTTAATCCAACACTCGAATCTTATTCCAGGAGCACTCATGAATACTGCAGCTATGTCTAGGCCACCTAGACAAACTACAGACCCATTCATGACAGTCTTTCCTCAATACATACTTCCAAAGTATGATCGACTGTGGACGGTTTGAATAACCTAGTTATTCAGGAAGTCAAAACATGCAAAGTGAAACACAAGAATAATACTAATCCTATATGGCCCCGAACCTTTTGAGACATATTGATTACTCACTATTCATTGTATAATGTTTCGAATAATCACCTTAATACTTGAATTGAAACAATAGTGTCACACCCCCAAACCAAACGGCGGAAACGTCCGGAGGTAGGAGACTTCATTTGTAGTATCACAACACATGCATCATAGTAATCAAAGTACAAACAACCATTGTATTTAAAAAGTATAAGTATTTACATGTGTTCAATCATTGTATATTGAAACCAAAATAGTTATACAAAAGAAGAAGATATGACTCAAAGTAGCTCCATCTTCTCAAAAGCTCGGGGAGTACGTGTTTATTGTTTCCCTGAGAATACAAGTAATTTGAAAAGGAGGTATCAACATAAAGTTGAGTGAGTACATAAGTGTTTATGTTTGATAGGGTGTCTCTGTATCTTGCATATGTAAACTCTTCCATAAAATCCTATATTTTATGTTGTATATGAAAAGTAGTTTTATTCCCATAAAACCGTTCTCTTTGTATCAATGTTTTGTATTTGTATTCCTTTATGAAAAACTTGTAACTGAGAGTGTGCCTGGCTTCACCAGCTGTTATTGAAAACTGTATTGTACTATTGTAGTTTGTATTCTGTAAACTGGTACTTTGAAAGTGTACTTACGTTTAGTTGATTATACACTAACGTATTGTTAATATCTTTTTAATGAGTTATTATAACCATACTAAGACATGATGGCCTGAAACAAACGCTTTGTGGGCGTTTAAACTATTGATAAAAATTACCACTCATTGGCGTGTATGCCTGACTATAGCTAGCAGCCTAAGTGGGGGGTTGTCAATCCCGATATAGATCTACACACAACTTGTTTTGATCCC
Source organism: Lactuca virosa (assembly GCF_052849685.1). Taxonomy (NCBI): domain Eukaryota; kingdom Viridiplantae; phylum Streptophyta; class Magnoliopsida; order Asterales; family Asteraceae; genus Lactuca; species Lactuca virosa. The sequence goes on along the minus strand of NC_136428.1, from coordinate 273,560,611 downwards.
CTGACTGGAGATTATGGTTATAATATCAGCACTTTACCTTGGTTGTCTAAATGAATTAAACAACCTGAATCAATTGACTCATAAAAAGCATATAGACGTTACATGTATAATAGTTATGAAAACCCAATCATTTTGAAATGAATGATTGACAGTATGTTCTTGAATTTGTATTCCGAACATGTATTTGACAATTGTAAACCCTTGATTTGTTTTTTTATCAAAATCCTTGTTTCTTGTAAAACAATGTATTTTAGTATACTTGAATCATGAATTATTGTTCTATGTATCATAAATTATATCTATTATAATTTATATATACTTTCTGAATCGATATTTAACTGTTTTTGCATGTAACCCCTTGCTCAACATGTTACAAAGGTATTTGAACTGATGAAATAACTTTTATATTTATATACATACACAATTCTATATATAAGTAAAATTTAAATGACACACGGACAAATAACCGGTACTATAAGCCCACATCCAAACAAGGAAAAGGACCCATAATGAGTTATCAGTCCTATGCCTTTTAAATCTTCTTTATATACATATATATATATACAAATATCAATTTTGGGGAAAAATATAAGTTTATAAAAGAGTTTAATGTTTTGATTATTTTTGATGATTTAATGTCGTCTTATCATGATTTGAAATCATGATTTTACAACACAAAGCTCTTGTGTTATACTTGTATTCCCCCCCTTAAAACAGTAGAAATTATGAAAATACGGGGGTATGAACTCACTTGATAGGTGGTGATTTGGACAACGTTTCGTTTCCCGGAAAGGAGTTTATTTGACGAAAAACTGGCTTTAATCGGACAGAGTTTCGACTGGAGAGAGGTTAGCTTCTCTAGAATTTCGGAGCTTCGAGGCTTGCTTAGGGTTTGAAATATGATACCGGGGCTTTAGGGGTTGTAAATATGCTTGTGGGGGTAGAAAATGTGAAGAAGGATGAATTTTGGGGTGAAATGCGTGTAAAATCTGAGAGATCCCACACCCTTTATATAGGGTGCGAGGATGCGGTCTGAAGGATGAGTCAGCAGGGCACGCGTCGGACATGCGAAGGGGACACGGAGGCGAGGCTCGGACGCGAACACCTGGTGCGAGGTGCGTCAGAAGGTAAGTGGATCGCGGCCTCGGTCGAATCAGAAGGCGCCACGCGAGACTTCGATCCAATCAGCAGACGACACGTAGCGGACACGGGGAAGCCTCGCATGCGAGGTGACGTGGCCGAAGGTCAGCCATGCGAAAATTCCTGGTTTTCAACATCTCTCGATTTTTGTGCCAAAAACTAGCGAAAATCATAACTTTCGCATACGAGCTCCGTTTTCGATGTTCTTTATATGCACGCGTAGGTAAAATTATACTCTAGGACTTTCGTTTAGACTTCGTCGGCTAATTTTGAATTTATTTTAATATTATTATTTTTAACAGACCGGGACAGGAAATCTGTTAAAAATTCATAACTTCTTCATCCAACGTCCGTTTTTGTCTGTCTTTTTACCGTTGTACTACTATTGACGAGACCTTCAATTCTCGTTTAGGTTGTGTCGGCTAAAAATCACTCGATCTTTATTTTGAGTTTTTAACTGTACATTGCTATACTGAAACTTAGAAAAATCGTAACTTCCTCATACGAAGTCAGATTTTGCCGTTCTTTTTATGAAAGTTCTCGGTTTAACATAAACTACAACTTTCATTTAGATTGTTATGGATAAAAAGCCTTTTATTGAAAATTCAGGTTTTACACTGAACAGTGTTTTGTCGGTTTTGTCGCGGATCTTCGATTGGTCATAACTTCTTCGTTATAACTCGGATTTTAGTGTTCTTTATGTTTTTGGAAAGCTTGTTACTATATCTATCACATGGTTCATCCAAATCGAGATTGTTTAATAATTTATTTTTGAGGGTCAATTATGTAAATATACACAGTATGCTAAAATTTCTCTTTATTGTTTTAAAAAGAACTACACATTGACCTACATTATTACATAGGTTTGAAATAACGGTTTGTTACATTATCCCCCCGTTAGAGAGAATTTCATCCTGAAATTATCATTACAGATAGACTAGGGAAAAAGATGTGGATATTTCTGTTGCATTTGATCCTCCCGTTGCCAAGTGAATTCAGGTCCCCGTTTTGCATTCCAGCGAACCTTAACTATCGAGATACGGCTTTGTTTGGTTTTCTTAACTTCCCTGTCTACAATCTCTACGGGTTCTTCCACAAAATTGAGGCTCTCGTTTAACTCGATTTCCTCGAGTGGGATCACAAGAGTCTCGTCCGATAGACACTTTTTCAAGTTCGAAACGTGGAAGGTAGGATGAATGTTATTTAGTTTTTGGGTTAGTCGAAGTTTGTAAGCTACAGGACTGATTCTAGCAAGAATTTTGAATGGTCCTATGTACCTTGGATTCAATTTTTCATACTTTCAAAAGCGTATCATGCTCTTCCAGGGTGAGAGTTTTAATAAGTCGCGGTCACCAACCTAGAATTCCAAGGGTTTTCTCCTTTTGTCAGTGTAGCTTTTCTGTCAATCTCTCAAAGCTTTAAGTCGCTCCCGAATTTGTATGGTCTTCTCGGTACTTTCTTGAATAATTTCCGGACCAATGAGAGCACTGTCAGGAGTTTGACCTCTAGCTAGCTGCGTGTCACCCACTTCAGCCCAGCACAAAGGGGATCTGCACTTGCGGCCATAGAGGGCTTCGAATGGAGCAGCCTTTATGCTAGTGTGATAACTATTGTTATAAGAGAATTCAACAACGGGTAAATGAATATCCCATGCCTTTCCAAAGTCTATCACGCAAGCTCGCAACATGTCTTCTAATTTTGAATCGTCCTCTCACTTTGTCCGTCAGTTTGTGGATGGTTGGCTGTACTCATGTCCAGCCTAGTTCCCAGAGAGTTTGTAAAGACTGCCAGAAACGAGAGGTGAATCTACTATCTTGGTCCGAAATAATAGATATTGGTACACCATGCAGTCTAACAATATCCTTGAGGTAATTTATGGTTAGCTTCTCCATCTTGTCGGCTTCCTTTATTGGCAAGAAGTGTGCGGATTTGGTTAATCTGTCGACGATTACCCAAATAGTATCATAACCACCCGAAGTCTTGGGTAATTTGGTTATGAAATCCATTGTAATCCGCTCCCACTTCCATTCAGGGATTTCAGGTTGTTGTAATAAACCTGAAGGTTTTTGGTACTCTACTTTGATTTTGGCACAAGTAAGGCACTTTCCCACAAAAGTAGCGATTTCGGCCTTCATGTTAGGCCACCAATATAGTTTCTTAAGGTCCAGATACATCTTGTCTGAACCTGGATGAATAGAGTATCGGGTTTTGTGTGCTTCATTCATAACCACGTCTCTGTAACCACCAAACTTTGGCGTCCAGATCCGGTTCATGAAATAATAGACTCCATCATCCCCGACTTCGAAGTTCTTATCCATTCCTCTCAGAGTTTCACCTGCCACGTTTTCGGGTCTCAAGGCTTCAAGTTGAGCTTCTTTGATCTGTGTGGATAGATGTGAATGGATTGTCATGGTCAACAACTTGACCTGTCGTCCCGGGTATTCTTTTCTGCTAAGGGCATCAGCTACTACGTTTGCTTTACTAGGGTGATAAAGAATTTCACATTCGTAGTCATTCAGTAGCTCCACCCATCGTCGTTGTCTCATGTTCAGCTCTTTTTGATCGAAGATATGCTGGAGACTTTTATGGTCCGTGAATATTGTGCATTTCGTGCCATATAGGTAATGTCTCCAGATCTTCAGAGCAAACACCACCGCTCCTAGCTCAAGGTCGTGTGTGGTATAGTTGACTTCATGCGTCTTAAGTTGTCTTGAGGCGTAGGAGATAACCTTTCCTATTTGCATAAGTACACACCCAAGCCCTTGATTTGAAGCATCACAGTACACTACAAGGTCCTCTGTCCCTTCGGGTAGAGACAAGATCGGTGGACTGCACAAGGATTGTTTGAGCGTTTGGAATGTTGTTTCTTGCTTCTCTCCCCAACTAAAAGTTACACCCTTTTGCGTCAGGGTGGTAAGCGGTTTAGCGATTCGGGAGAAATTTTGGATGAATCTGCGATAGTAGCCAGCAAGACCTAAGAATTGTCGGCTTTCTGTAGGTGTTTTGGGTGCTGGCCAGTTTTCAATTGCTTTGATTTTGGAAGGGTCCACATGTATTCCTTCTGAACTGACCACGTGACCTAGGAATTCAACCTTCCTAATCCAAAACTCGCACTTTGAAAACTTCGCATAGAGTTTTTCTGTCCTAAGGGTTTGTAATACTTGACGAAGATGTTGGCCATGTTCCTATTTGCTTCTTGAGTAGATAAGGATGTCGTCAATGAAGACTATGAAGAATTTTTCCAGGAATGGACGACACACTCTGTTCATTAGGTCCATGAACACAGCAGGTGCATTCGTCAATCCGAATAGGGTCACTATAAACTCGTAATGACCATGACGAGTTCTAAACGCGGTCTTGGGAATGTCTTCCTCCAAAATCCGTAATTGGTGATACCCAGATCTTAAGTCTATTTCCGAGAAGTAGTTCGCACCTTGAAGTTGGTCGAACAGATCGTCAATGCGAGGAAGAGGATATCGATTCTTGATGGTAAGTTTATTCAGCTCGCGATAGTCTATGCACATGCGGAATGATCCATCCTTCTTCTTTACGAACAAAACCGGTGCTCCCCAAGGTGAGAAGCTTGGTCTTATGAAACCTTTGCTAAGGAGCTCGTTAAGCTGGCTGGATAATTCTTGCATTTCAGAAGGTGCAAGACGATAGGGGGATTTGGCTACATGGGTAGCTCCAGGGATTAAGTCGATTCGAAATTCGACTTGTCGTTCGGGAGGCACTCCTGGAAGATCATCGGGAAAGATATCAGGAAAGTTGCAGACCTCAGGAATGCTCGCGATGTCTTCCACTTCTTGCTTTTTGTCTACCACGTGAGCTAAGAATGCACAGTACTCCTTGCGAAAGTATTTATGTGCCTTGATGCGAGAAATGATCTGAAGGTTCGTTCCAGGTTTGTCGCCATAGATAATAAGAGTATTATTAATTGGCAAGTTCAAACGAATTGCTCTTTCATAACATAGGATGTCGGCATGGTTGGGGCACAACCAATCCATACCTATTATGATGTCAAAACTTTTGATAGAGACCGACATAAGGTCTATTGGAAAAGACAAGTCATTCAAGGTAAGGGTACATCCTAAGTATATATCATTGGTGGATTCGGATTTCCCGTTAGCCATTTCTACTGTGAAAGTTTCATTTAGTGGTTGGGAGTTTTGATTTAGTAGATGTTTAAAATTATGGCTCACGAAGCTCCTTTCAGCACCACAATCAAATAGAATGCATGCATAAGTATTGTTGAGAAGGAACGTACCCGTGACCACTGCGGGGTCTGTCACTGCTTCTTCATGACCCAGTGCTAGAATCCTCCCAACTCCACCGACATTTCCAGCTTTTGGACAATCTTTCTTGAAATGCCCCACATCACCGCATTGGTAGCATGCTCGACCTACTCCAGCGGCAGGTACTTGGTTAAGTGGTTGGGGTGGTATTCTATAGAATCGGGCAGTATGCCCTTTCCTGTTGCAGTTACGACATTGCATTTCTTGGCAATTTCCGTTGTGTAACGCCCGCAGATCCGGGCTAGTCAATTTAGAGATAATAGGGGTCGAAAACGACTTTTCGACAAAAGATTATTTAGAATAAATAATCTTAACCAAGTTGTAGAATATGTCTCAAGGGTTCCGTACATATGAAGAACGCCGAAATCCGAGTTATAACGAAGAAGTTATGGCCCGTCGAAGTTTTACGGCAAAACCGGCACGGCACCGGGAGACGTAAATAGTGAATTTTTGATAAAGGACTTTTTAGCCTTAGAAATCTAAACAAAAGTTGTAATATACGTTAAACTGAGAACATACAAAAAAAGAACGCCCAAATTTGACTTCGTATGAGGAAGTTACGAATTTTCTAAGATTTGGCATAGCAGTGCACGACCCGAAACTCGAATTTTAGATCGAGCGATTTTTGGCCTACGCGACTTAAATGAGAATTGAAGATCTCATTAATAGGAACTCAACGGTAAAAAGACAGACGAAAACAGAGTATGTATGTAGAAGTTATGAATTTTACGCGGACATTTAACAGTATAATCTCCTCGTACTGTTAAATTTAAGATCGGTCGAGAATTAGCCGATGAAGTCAAAATGAAAGTTGTAGATCTTATTTTTACCTACGCGTGGATATAAAGAACGTCAAAAACGGAGGTCGTATGTGAAAGTTACGGATTTTAGAAGTCAGAAGTGTGTTGTTCGGAAATGGGTGATGTGGCACAATCTTGGCCATTGCTTTCTCCCCAAGTCTTGCCACTAGATGGTGACATGTGGCACCAAGTTCAGCCATTTTTCACCCTATAAATAGAACCTCTCCCACCCTCATTTTCTTCACACATTTCCCATTCCTTCTTTCTCTCACTAGTTTCTCTCTCTAACCCCCCAAACCCCCCCCCCCCCCCGAAAAGCCTAGGGAACCTCCCTAGCACGAGGCGGAAGCCCCGGAGTGCTCGATGGCTCCGAGAAGAAGAGCTTTTCGGCTCGGGAACGCTGCTCCAAGCAAAGCCCGGTTTTCTATAAAACCCGCTGTAAGTGAGCTACGCCTACGCTATTTTTAATATATCGTTTATTTAATTATAGTAGCGTTATTAGGAACTTATAATAAGTACTTGGGCTATTATTATGGGTTATATAAGTATTTTTTTAACGCTTATATAATAGTAATAATAGCTAGACTATTAATTAGTCTCGGCGAATAATAGACTAAACTCTAGTGGTAATAATACTAGGTTTCGTCGAAGAAAATTATTTTTTTTTAAGAAGCGAAGCGCTGTCTGAGTTCGGAATCACCACCTTTTCAAGTGAGTGCATGGTCCCTTTCATCTTACACATAGATATGAAGTATTTTATATAAATTACGTGCTATGTGTACATATTATCTGAATACTTGCTGTCTATGATGGATGAATGATTATATACATGTTTTAAATGATTTAAATATATATTTATTTTATATCTACAAATATGTTGGAATAAAACATGGGTAGATGAAATAGTTGGTGTGTGATGAAATAAAATGATGAAAGATAGGTGATAATAGGAAGGTGATGATAATTAGGTGATGGATAGGTGATGATGAATCGGTGATGTAGGATGAAAGATACTATAACCTTGACCGTCAATGTGGAGATGTAGTCATCTACCAGAGTATAGATGGCGACCACGGACTATTCTAGACAACCCCGTGGAAACACCAGCAGACTTATAACCTGTAGGTGATGAATTACGAGTTCAGGCGATGTTGTGACTGCATATTCATGTGATGATACTCTAACCCTTACTATGAATTACGAGTTCAGGCGACGTTGTAACTACGTATTCATGCCTTAGGAACGAGCATATAAGGAAATGTGAGGTAAAAAGATGAGAGGTAAAAATGATATAGGAGATGACCCTTAAGATAATTCTTTAAGGAATATTAAAGAAGATAACGGGGATGGGTAATTGGGTTAATTGTTTGATTGTTTAAACATAATAATTATATTATTGTGGGTTGAAAACCCTATGTACTCACCAGGTTTCCCAACCTGACCCACTCAAGCTTATTTGTATCACAGGTGTCGATATGAAGCTACTTTAAACTGAGAGATTTAAAAGAGATGTAGATCACTAGTGTAAATGAATGTAAGTTCTGTTTATGCTTATGTTTCTGTATTGACGATGACATCCCAATGTTTTGAAAATGAATGAAATACATTTCTTTGGAAATGATTTGATAACGTATTTATCATGTTTTTCTGGGAACAAATTCCGCAACATTTTTATTAAAAGAGGTACTCTGATTTTATAAAGCATAAACAAAATCGGTCTTTTCTGGCCGTGAAAACGGGGATGTCACAGGTGAAAATTGCACTTCTGCATTTAGGGAGGTTACCAGCATAGGGCTTAGTTGGTGCAAGGTTATTAGGGACAGCAGCAGGCACAGTAGCAGGTATGGCAGCAGGTACAGTAGTAGCATGGACTGCCACTACTTGTTGCTTCTTTGCAGGTTCCAGAGGAGATTTGCACTTCCTCTTATTCCAAACCTTCTTCTTCTTGTTGTTGTTGATCTCCTTAGGTTGTTCTGGAGCAGTAACCACAGAATTTTGACGATTTCCGTGGTCAATAAGTGACTGTGCCAATTCCTTGGCACTGTCAAAGGTGACAGGCCTAGAAGCAATGACACTTTCCTGTATCTGGGGTGACAGTCCCCAAATATACCTTTCAATCTTTTTGCTCTCCAGAGCAACCATTTCAGGACACAGAATCACCAAGTCACAGAATCGATTCGTATAAGTTGTTATGTCTGCTCCTACCATGATAAGACCCCAGAACTCCTGCTTAATTTTTTGAATTTCACCGCGCGGACAGTATTCCCGCATTAGCATGGCTTTTAAGTTCTCCCAGCTCATCGTATTAGCCACTACCAGAGTTAGCGACTTAACATGGCCGTTCCACCATGTCAGAGCCCTATCTGAAAAAGTACAGGCGGCAAATTTAACTTTGCTACCTTCTGGACAGGAGCAAATTTCAAAAATTGCTTCCGTCTTCTCAATCGATTGCCTTAAAACCATTACTCCTTCAGTTCCATTAAAGGTCCTGGGTTTGGCGTTCGAGAAGTCTTTATAAGTGCACTCTCGCGAGTGTCATGGTTAGAAGGACGTGCACCAGCTCCCGACCCACTAGCACCAGGAGTATTGATATGAGACATGGCAGCCGCTACAGCCGCCAGGACCGCCACTTGGAACATAGCGGGGTCGAATTGAGGAGGTGGGGGGGTGGCGTCGGTGCTTCATTGTCACGTCTTGGATTTCTACGAGGAGGCATCTTTTCTATAATAGTTAAAAGATAAAAGATGGTAAGATATCAAGAATGAATATGAATTTGATATCTCTAAACGAAACACTTAATTCAACATGAATCTTGTAAATGGTTGGAAATAGAAATCTATTGCAAAAACTACTTGCAATAGGATGATATGAATTTGAGTGGTTATTTTTCAAAGAGTATAAAAATACATTTCGACTGTATTGGTATATTAATTATATGTAATCTGGAACACTTGACCTTAAAGCAGGTCTATAATATACCACAATACTGAGGAAGTGTCGACATCAAACCGACCTACCGAAAATAAAATTTTCGCGGTCGTATTGAAAGCATGAAAAATAACACTGGAACATTTCTGTGATCCAAAACTTTGGAATAGGATGTTTATGAAAATCGTAATAACTCTTTTTGAAGTAAAGTGCTTATTGTTTTATTGATACCTGGTTTTGTACATATCGTGAAAAGTAGTATATACATAGGAAGTAGAAAGTAGAAGTAGTGCGAACACTACTGGCGGCGGTTGCTACGACAGTTGCTGGGTCCTGCTTCATCCTGCGTCTTCCAGTGCCTTTCTTGTGCAGCTTGATGCTCTCTCAATTCCCTTATCTCGGATTGAGCCGCAATGAGTTGCCTTTGAAGGGCTTATGTATGATGTTGGGTGTCATCCTGCATCTCATCAAGACGAAGGATATCTGCAGTGTTAGCCTGCGTAACAATATTCACTTGGAGGATTCGATTAATCGAAATCCTTGATTGGTCGAATTGCCGGGCTATTCGGTTTACTATAACCGGAAGAGCTCTATCTGCTGTTCCTCCTCTAGAGACGTTATAGAAACCTCGTGCCATTCTGTAAGGAGGGTGTTGGCCGTCTTGCCGACTCCAGTGGTTTATATATTGGCCCCACTCGGGTATGGGTTCTGCTTCATCTTGTCTCAGGGGACGCTCCCCAGGGTTGCAGACTTGTGGCACTGTATCCGAACCACTTGATTTGCTGTCTTCAAAGGGTTCTTCATCTGAGTCTGAATTCCAACCCGCACCTAGTTGGTTGTAGGGGTCCCTAGGTAAATTATGTTCAGCCATAGGTTATGTATTAGAAGTAAGGTTAGTAAAATACTCTTCGTAGTATTTTAATCTTTGTGTTCTGTTCTATAGTTCTTCTGAATATGTATTGTAAGTTTTAGACATGTCGCAACACTACTATCACTCCCAAACACATTTTGGTCATATCTCAAATCAATATAGTTGATCAGGCTATATTAAATCCAGATATGATTACATAACTACCCAGGTTTGACTATAGTGTTCAACATCCAAATACTTTTAAGTTCTTATGATTGTGATACTGTACTTGTAGGTATGAGTGTTAGTATACTTCTTGTAAAAATACTTAAATCTTTAAAAAGTATACTTCTAGTCAGAGCTCCTAGCCCCGATGTATTTGTAGTTTGTATATCTTTTATGGATTGATATACTGAGTTCACACCCCCAAACCAGACGGTGTAAATGTCCGGGGGTGGAGGACTTCGTTTGTAGTTTCACAACACATGCATCATAGTAATCAAAGTACAAACAACCATTGTATTTAAAAAGTATAAGTATTTACATGTGTTCAATCATTGTATATTGAAACCAAAATAGTTATAGAAAAGAAGAAGATATGACTCAAAGTAGCTCCATCTTCTCAAAAGCTCGGGGAGTACGTGTTTATTGTTTCCCTGAGAATACAAGTAATTTGAAAAGGGAGTATCAACATAAAGTTGAGTGAGTGCATAAGTGTTTATGTTTGATAGGGTGTCTCTGTATCTTGCATATGTAAACTCTTCCAGAAAATCCTATATTTTATGTTGTATATGAAAAGTAGTTTTATTCCCATAAAACCGTTCTCTTTGTATCAATGTTTTGTATTTGTATTCCTTTATGAAAAACTTGTAACTGAGAGTGTGCCTGGCTTCACCAGCTGTTATTGAAAACTGTATTGTACTATTGTAGTTTGTATTCTGTAAACTGGTACTTTGAAAGTGTACTTACGTTTAGTTGATTATACACTAACGTATTGTTAATATCTTTTTAATGAGTTATTATAACCATACTAAGACATGATGGCCTGAAACAAACGCTTTGTGGGCGTTTAAATTGTTCATAACAATTGTCACTCATTGGCGTGTATGCCTGACTGTAGCTAGCAGCCTGAGTGCGGGCTTGTCAATCCCGATATAGATCTACACACAACTTGTTTCGATCCCCTGACTGGAGATTCTGGCTATAATATCAGGACCTTACGTTGGTTGTCTAAATGAATTAAACAACCTGAATTGAATGACTCATAAAAAGCATATAAACGTTACATGTATATTAGTCATGAAAACCCAATCATTCTGAAATAAATGATTGACAGTATGTTATTGAATTTGTATTCCGAACATGTATTTGACAACTGTAAACCCTTGATTTGTTTTGAATCATAACCCTTGTTTCTTGTAAAACAGTGTATTTTAGTATACTTGAATCATGAATTATTGTTCTATGTATCATAAATTATACCTATTATAATTTATATGTACTTTTTGAATCGGTATTTAATTGTTTTTACATGTAACCCCTTGCTCAACATGTTACAAAGGTATTTGAACTGATGAAATAACTTTTATATTTATATACATACACAATTCTATATATAAGTAAAATTTAAACGACACTCGGACAAATAACCGGTACTATAAACCCACATCCAAACAAGGAAAAGGACCCAGAATGAGTTATCAGTCCTAAGCCTTTTAAATCTTATTTATATACATATATATATATATATATATATATATATATATATATATATATATATATATATATATATATATATATAAATTTTGGGGAAAATTATAAGTTTATAAAAGAGTTTAATGTTTTGAGTATTTTTGATGATTTAATGTCGTTTTATCATGATTTGAAATCATGATTTTATAACACAAAGCTCTTGTGTTATACTTGTATTCCCCCCACCCCCCCCCCCCTTAAAACAGTAGAAATTATGAAAATACGGGGGTATGAACTCACTTGATAGGTGGTGATTTGGATAGCGTTTCGTTTCCCGGAAAAGAGATTATTTGACGAAAAACCGGCTTTAATCGGGCGGAGTTTCGACTGGAGAGAGGTTAGCTTCTCTAGAATTTCGGGGCTTCGAGGCTTGCTTAGGGTTTTAAATATGATACCGGGGCTTTGGGGGTTGTAAATATGCTTGTGGGGGTAGAAAATGTGAAGAAGGATGAATTTTGGGGTGAAATGTGTGTAAAATCTTAGAGATCTCGCACCCTTTATATAGGGTGCGAGGGTGCAGTCCAAAGGATGAGTCAGCAGGGCACGCGTCGGACATGTGAAGGGGACACGGAGGCAAGGCTCGGACGCGAACACCTGGTGCGAGGCGCGTCGGAAGGTAAGTGGACCACGGCCTCGGTCGAATTAGAAGGTGCCACGCGAGACTTCGGTCCAATCAGCAGACGACACGTAGCGGACACGGGGAAGCCTCGCATGCGAGGTGACGTGGCCGAAGGTCAGCCATGCGAAAATTCCCGGTTTTCAAAATTTCTCGATTTTTGTGCCAAAAACTTGCGAAAATCATAACTTTCGTATACGAGCTCCGTTTTTGACGTTCTTTATATGCACGCGTAAGTAAAATTATACTCTACGACTTTTGTTTAGACTTCGTCGGCTAATTTTGAATTTATTTTTGATATTATTATTTTTAACAGACCGGGACAGGAAATCCGTTAAAAATTCATAACTTCTTCATCCGACGTCTGTTTTTGTCTGTCTTTTTACCGTTGTACTACTATTGACGAGACATTCAATTCTCGTTTAGGTTGTGTCGGCTAAAAATCACTCGATCTTTATTTCGAGTTTTTAGCTGTACACTACTATACTGAAACTTAAAAAAATCGTAACTTCCTCATACAAAGTCAGATTTTGCCGTTCTTTTTATGAAAGTTCTCGGGTTAACATAAACTACAACTTTCATTTAGATTGTTATGGCTAAAAAGCCTTTTTTGAAAATTCAGTTTTTACACTGAATAGTGTTTTGCCGGTTTTGTCGCGGATCTTCGATTGGTTATAACTTCTTCGTTATAACTCGTATTTTAGTGTTCTTTATGTTTTTGGAAACCTTGTTACAATCTCTATCACTTGGTTCATCCCAATCGAGATTGTTTAGTAATTTATTTTTGAGGGTCAATTATGTAAATATACACAGTATGCTAAAATTTCTCTTTATTGTTTTAAAAAGAACTACACATTGACCTACATTATTACATAGGTTTGAAATAACGGTTTGTTACAAATAGTCATGCCATGCTCCAAGCATGCACACTATGTTTGTCCAAAAAATAGTTATGCCATACTCCAAGTATGCACACTATGTCTGTCTATGATCCTTACTTTGTGAAATAGACCAATTGAACATGATTCCAATGATGCTCATTTCACATTCCCAAATCCTTACCGCAAATGTAAGAATACAAGATTCTTTGCCATTTACTGAAATCTGTTAGATTTTAAACTTATATGCATTGATCCTCTTGTAATGACTATGCATAAATGTCACAAAGACTTGGCAACAGACATTTACAAAGCATTCCAATGGAGAGCAATTCCATGGAAACGAAGTCTCACATTCAAAGTATATTCCTTTGAACATCCTTCTTGCATTAAGTTTTCTAATCTTACACAGATTTAAAAGAATAAATTCCACCTATGGAAACATTTCGATATTCCATTTTGACAATCACTTCTGAACAAGAGTTGCCTCATTTCATAATATGCCAATATGGTCCTTCCAAAATTAACATTATACTTCCAATTGTCCATGAGTAGCCAATCTTTGGTAAACCTCAGATTGTCCTCGACAATTGCTTAATCATTTTAGTCATACCTAGTTCTAGTACTTTTTCCCTCTTAATGCCCCAGGCATTTGGAAAAATTTAGAACAGATGCATATTACAACACACATAATCGATCCTATATCTGAAGCATATGGGACACGATTCATGATGTCTCACATAAAGACATGATACTAGACCCGTCTTTTGCTATGATATTTCTATTTCTATTTGCCATGTTCTCATAATTCAGATTATGAAAAGGGATGTCGTAATCATAATTGAATTTTAGAACGCAAATAATGTAATTATGACTAAATTTGATTAAAAGCTTACAATCTAAGCTTTTAGAATTGGAATGAATTATAATTTCCTCTCCCTTAGTTATAGCAAAACAACTTTTCAAACCCTGCAAAGTACACTTTACAAGTTGAAACTTATGTTTTCTATAATTAACATTGCTAACTTGCAATACTTAACATAATAATCATGCTCCCACTAACATAATAATTATTACCATAACACTTATGCTCCCACTAGCTTTGACATGTATCCAGAAATTAGATGAACTTCTAGAAATCAATATTTTATTGACTTTCAGATTTCTGATACGAGATGCTTTGATAAGACTTTATCACAATCATACACCTTTTCTTAGATAGCTCATATGTATGTCTAAACAATTTTTAGAACTATGAAAAGGGATGTCGTAATCATAGTCTCAATTGTTTAGACCTTTTCCATGTCTCACAAGTCCATGTTAGTGTGCCAGTTAACCACACACGCTCCACTAACGACTTTGAGAATGCAAATATCACAATTGCTATCTACTTAAAATCTACTTAGTCAAAGCGTTTCCTCACCATCATTTTCATGAATCGGAGAGAAACCTTATGACACTTAGATTTGATGGTATATGTGTTCCTATCCATGTGAATTTGTCTAAACCATAATCACAAGACAAGGTTAGTGACAAATCCAAACTCATATGGACTGAACTTGTGCAATCTTAACTTCTTGCCACTTGGCAGCATAAGGGCCTACCATTGCTTCCAGTTTGTTATGCAAACAATTAAGAACTCATAGAACTCACATGCATAGTCAACTTTTAACTGGAATGGGCACAGAAACAAGAATATGTCAACATGATAGGTTACAAACCTCAAGTCGTGTGCTAGTGATAAACAACATGGTTTGTTCTTGATTAGTTCTTGAAACTTTTCAAGATCTTTAAGACTCCCACTGACCTCTTGACATATAAGATTCTCTTGTCAAGAAACATTCCTTGACAAAACAAATATTCAATAGTTAGTGTGGATTCTTATCAAGACAAACACTTCACACAATTGGCCTTAGTTGGTCTTTGTTTTATCCAAAACATCATAACTTACCAATTTCAAATGTACAAGAGTAAGAAACATTTTACTCTACATTTGACAATTGTCATAAACCTTCTTAAGATTATGTCACTCAAGTTACAATCTTGGAGTATTACTCTAAGACTCAATTCTGGAACGAAGTATGATTCATCTTTTGATTTAACCATTCCAACAATTCGCGATTCCTCTTCTTAGTCATGCGAATGCATTCAGATGTCCTTAGAGGATCAATTGTGATACGGTTTCATAATTACTAAGATTATCACAAAATACGATACTAAAGTACACTCTCATCTTTTCAGATTGGAGAAACTTTTATCTTTCTGCCTAATTTGATTCTTCTTATTCGTTCTGCCTTACATTGAAACTTTTCTAATGTTTCAGAATTATACTCAACCTTGTAAGCATAACCACATTTACTAAACTTTAGTAAATCATGACGAATAGCCTTATCGCTCTTTGTGGTGGACCTGACCAGCGCACAACCAAGTGTACCCGATCTCCTAGTCCTTCACTTGACTCACATATACATGTGAACAAGGAATTAGTCTTAATTTTACAAAGATGAAAAATTCTCATTCATCATACAAAACAAGTTGCATGATTCCAAGTTTCTATCCAACTGAAACTTGGGTGATGAGAATCTTTCCTTATTTGGTAAATTATGAAACTGCCACAAACGAAAGAATCAAATCCATTTTCCAATATTGCTAGCAATGGAATCATATAAACAACAATTTTTCACAAATGGCATTGTAAGGAAATTTAAAATAAATAAAATCAAAAAAATTTCTTTTATTTTAAAAAATTGCTGAAAAACTTATTCTTACAATGCAAATCCATATGAAAACTATGTCGTTATCTATTCCTAAACAATATATCATAACTCTTAAGTAGCAGCTCAAGATTCTAATCTTCAGATCATGCGATTAAAATCCATCTCTTCACGATCAGAATTAGCTTACTCTTCCTTTAAGCTTACTTTCTTCGATTCTACAAAACATCAAAATGTAACCTAGTCACATCATGTAATAAGAATCTCCAAATAGGAACTTAATAGATTAGATAGTGGACTTACGTAAAGTAGAGTCATACATTCTAACTTTACAATCCTTATGATTCTTCAGGTAAATGGGCAGCTTCGCAACCAATGCCACTTCTTATGGCATATGGACTCTTTAGTAATGGTACATGGGACTATCTCAGACTTAGCCTTTCTCTTTACCATTTGGTCAACCGGGTTGACTATGGTCGATCCCTTTCCATTGGGAAGAGAAGACTTTTCTGGACTTCCAATGTTTCCATTGTCAATGTCCATGAAGGTTTGGGAAGTAGATCTTCCAATCAAATTTGCTTTACCAGTGCCCTAAATCATTGTTGATTCAGCAGCATCAAGCAAATAGGTAAGATCATTAAGGGTCGTGTCATGGTCTGTCATATAGTAGTCCCAAAGGAACTCACTACGTGACTTAGGAAGTGATTGAAGAACCTAGTCAACAACCAACTTCCTCAAGACTTTGACACCCAACTCTCCCGGCCTGTCTATATATGACTTCATCTCCAAGATGTGAGCACACACAGACTTTGCTTGCCAATAGGGCTTGAGTGACCTTGAACTTGTGGGTGAGGGAGAATAATTGGTGGAGGTGGAGGAAGAGAAGTATGATTTCCATGATCCAATCATGGGACATCATCTTCATTAGGAAAGCTTGTTCCAAGAGATTTGGGAAGATCATAGTTGTTTGAACCAGACATCTACAATGGGAGAAATTCAAGTTAGTTGATTTAAGTACTTAATATAACACCCAATATGAAATATTAAGGCTAGGACCCAACACAATATTTTATAACTTGGAAGAGGGATGCCGTAATCCAAGCTATACAATATTTGAAGGTAGGTGAATGACGATTCACCAATTTCCACCATGAAAACCTAATAGGGTATTGGGTTTTAATTGGATTGAAACTCCTAGATCTTTTGAGATTCATTGAACTTTTCAATGATATGTTTAAATCTCGGTTGTGCCCTCTTAAGTTTGTGAATGGGATGTCGAGGATCAGAAACAAGGTGTGAATAACCATGCAAATTAACTTGGTACACTTAATGTTACAACCACCTAATCAATGTGCCGGTTAACCACACACGCTCCATTGATCTACGATTAACATCAAGCTACCCTTTGCCACACATTTTCAGTCCCAGATTAGTGTTCCGGTTATCCACACACGCTCTACTAACGACTTAACAAGGTGCAAAGTGCAATTTCATGGGTTAGCACCAAATTCACATTTTACTAAGTAACTAAGATTGGGAATTTATAAGGTTTAGTTACTTTATATTTATCATTATACTTTTAATGAAAGGATAATTAATGTCCTGTCCTACCCGTTCAGCTAACGACCCTCCACCAGTCAAGGAAGCGGTGGGTGAGAGTGGACACCCATTAAACTGCGATTTTATAGGCAGTAACCTTATACCCCCCTATAGATCGGCTTCGTGAATGAGGCCTACTAACGGTAAGACTGACTTACTCTTATACATATATATATATATATATATATATATATATATATATATATATATATATATATATATATATATATATATATATATATATATATCAAACCTATAATATATATATAATATATATCAAACCTATAATATATATATATATATATATATATATATATATATATATATATATATATATATTATAGGTTTGATATATATATATCAAACCTATAATATTATAATAGTATAATGGTTGAATTTTAAACTATTAAAATTCTAAGGGTCTAACTTGGAATTAACGTATTCATGAGGGGGAAACTTTACAAATTCCAAAACTTGAGGGCAAGTTTTGAACAATTCAAAAACTTTTGGTTTCTATAACATATGAGTTTAATATAGGTTTAAAGAAAAGACTTTTGACATTCCATAACTTGAGGACAAGTTATGGAGTTCATAAAACCATTTATGGGAAAAGACTCTTCAAGTATCTATAACCTATGGCTTTAATAACTCTTTTAAAGAAAAACTTTTGGTTTTCCATAACTTGAGTACAAGTTATGGAATCCATTAAAGGCCATTTAGATCATCTAATAAACAAACAAACATGTCAAGAAAACTATGATCTAGATTAAACTCATATGAACAAGACAATTCAAATCAAACAATTTTCATGTAATTAGCCTAACCATTAAACTAATACACAACATGAATCTATTGAAAATTATCTTTTGAATTGGATTAGAATGATCATTACCACATCAAAAACAGGTTTATAAGTTCAAAAACAGCTTAGGGTAATGATTCTAGTCCAATTCTAGCCTTAAAAGTCGAAAATCTGCACTATGGGCCTCCTACTCACCGAGTGTATGAACCTACTCGACGAGTAGGATGATTTTGTTCATGGACTCAAGAAGTCCCTCAGTGGACTCGGCAAGTCCACAGTCCACACCGCCCGAAAATCGATTTTTTCATCAATTTGCATCAAGTATAATTGAAAACAAGCTTTGGCTCTTATACCATCGTTGGGTTTTGAGCATTCTAACACTCCTATGGTGTACATTGAACCCTATAAACCTTGGATCTATGTTTTCTCTATTATACATGCAAATATTCAATATTCCAAGGTTTCATCCTAACTAGCATAATATGAAGTATATACAATACAAGAATCTAGTAGAATGACATACCTCTTTGTTGTAGCTTGATTCAATGGAGCTTAAGAGCGTAGTGCCCCAAGTGTGACACCTCAAATGGCTCACACAACACCACCAACAACTTGGAATAACTTGAGAGAAAATTTATTATGCTCAAAATCGGCTAGTCCTCTCATATGAACCCTTTAGGGCCGATTTCTTGAGCTATGGGGTCTTTATATATTGTGGCTATTAGGGTTACACCATGTAACTCATGACTTGCCATATTCCTCATGATCCATGGGTTTTAACCTCCATGGAGTATCCATGGATTACCCCATGGGTTTAGCCCAACATGAAGAACTATGGATCATAAGCCCACATATATAAGAATGAATGATTTACATAATCAATCCCCATATATTTAGTTAGTCTCTTTTGATCACAAAATTAATTCCAAATTGATTATTGATCAATACTAATTAAATAATATGATTTCATATTAATATATTAGAACTTATAATATATTAATAAATCATAAATATCCTTTTCTCACAAAAGTCTATCCAAATTGTTCCAATGCCATGCAACCCAAATGGACCATGCCAAATCGGGTCAAGTACTTACCAATTATAGTTATGGACTTAGACACTAATCCAACAATTAATTCATGGCCGAATATGGAATCTACCATTGAGTCGATGTGTGTTACAGAGAAAGGATCTTTAGGGAAAGCCTTATTAAGATCAGTGTAGTCCACACATACTCACCATTTACCGTTCTTCTTTTGTACTATCAAACCGTTGGCCAGCCACCTTGGGAATTTGACTTCTTTAATCATTACTTTCTTAAGAAGTTTTTCAGTTTCCTCTTGGATGATTTGGTACCTCTCTGGTGCAAGCTTCCTTCTCTTTTGATGTATAGCTCTGAAAGAAGGATATATATTAAGTTTGTGAGTTATAATTTCTTTGATTATACATGTCATATCTTCGTGTTTCCATGCGAAGGTCTCTCTTATGTCTTTTAAGAACTTCACTAGGTCGGGCTCGATTTCTACAAGTATTGAGGATCCTATGAGTACTTTGGCCTCAGGATCCTCAAGATTTAAGGGAACATCCTTTATGTCTTGTTCTTTTGCTTCTAGTACGTCTCATGCCATTTAATTTAATTTCTATGCTTTTCGTGGTATTGCGGAAGGCTTCATCAAGGTCTTATATCATTCTTTGGACTCATGTTGATCACCAACGATCTTCATTGTCCCCCATGGAGTAGGCATCTTAATGTATTGGTGGTATCTCGATGGTACCGCTTTAATTTCGTGGATCCAGGGCCTGAATGATATCACATTGTAGGAAGACAGAGCATCAATAACACAAAAGCATTGCATAGAGTTTACCCCTTCAATGTCGATATGTAGTTTGATCTCTCCGACCATGTGCATTGTTTCACCGTTGAACCCTATCAACACTAAGGGGTTTTTGATGATCTCAGATTCTAGGATGTTCATTTGGGTTAAAGTGTCTAAGTGTTTGATGTTTACTGAGGATCCTCCATCAACCAGGATCCTTCTAACAAAGTGATTGACGATGTTGAGAGTTATCACCATTCCGTCGTTGTGAGGATATTGGATCTTCTCTCTATCTTACTCATCGAAGGTGATTTTTTTCTTGTTTGTGACTGACGTGTTCTTCCGGGGTCTCTCTTATTTTTATGCCTTGGACACCTTATCGTGTCTTTTCTTTGCAGTGTAATAAGTTCCACAAATATCAGAACCTCTAGAAATAACATTAATTACCTTAGCGTCTGAAGGAGGGGATCTTGGTTTTACAAGGATCTTCATAGGATCTTGCTCTTTTTCTTTTGATCTTTCCTTCCTCCTTCCTGGGATCTCTTTAATATATATTTTTCTCAGGAGATAGCTAATTTCCTTCCTGAGGGCTATACAGTCCTCAGTGTTGTGGCTAAAATCTTCGTGGTATGCACACCACTTATATTTTTCTTTCCAGCCACTTGATTTTTCTCCTTTCCTTGGCCACCTTGCTTTATCGCCAAGATCCTGCAAAGCGAAGATCAGACCTAAAACTGTTGGATTAGTTGTCTAAGTCCATAACAATAATTGGTATGTACTTGACCCGAGAGTAACATGGTCCATTTGGGTTGCATATCACCAGGACAATTTGATAGGATGGACTTTTGAGAAGAGGTTATTTATGATTTATTAATATATTATAAGTTCTAATATATTAATATGAAATCATATTATTTAATTAGTATTGATCAAGAATTAGTTTGGAATTAATTTTGTGATCAAAAGAGACTAATTAAATATAAGGGGTTGATTTGGTAAATCATTCATTCTTATGGTCTCGGCCAATGATCCATGATTCCATAGGTTGGGCTAAACCCACATGACAATCCATGGATGGTCCATGGACGTTTAAACCCATGGAGCCTAAGGAATATAGAAAGTCATTCCCATTAGGGTTTACATAGTGTAACCCTAATCTTACCACACTATATAAGAAGCCCCTTAGCATCGAAAATTATGCACTAAAGTACTTGGAGTTACATGAGCCGATTTTGGTGTACAAGATACTCTCTCAAAAGTCATCCTTTGGCCTAGGTGTTTTGTGATTCCATTTGAGGCATTCATGCTAATGGTGCTAAGTTCTTAAAGGCCAAATACAACAAGTTCTACAAGCTACATAAAGAGGTAAACTCCTAACTAGTATTTTATGTTGTCTATGTCAATTGCATTCTAGTTGTAGGCTTAATGCTTTGGAAACAATATTGCATCTATAATTAGAGAAAACACAAATCCAAAGCATTTAGGGTTGTATGTGCACCATAGGATGTTGTAGTATACAAAACCCATCAAAAACATCCAGAAAAAACAATAGGTAATGGTCTTGGGGATTTCGTCCTCATCCCCTTCATCGTCAATGTAATTAACCTTATCATGATCAGGTTTGGAGTATGGTTTTGATTTATAGGATCTTTGGGCTGATGAGTCGGCCTTCCTGTTAGGGTTGTCATAAGTATTTGGAGTTCTGGCCCTCTTTTAAATTTATTTGTCTTCTTCTAGCCTGATGAACCTTAGCACTCTACTTTTGACTTCATCCATTCTCTTGCATGGGGTCATCACAAGATCTTCATGGAATGGAGAATCCTTCTTTAGGCCCATTTTAAAGGCTTACACGGCAGTGTTCATGTCAATGTTTGGTATGTTGAATGCTTCCCTATCAAATCTGCTTACAAAATCTCTAAGGGATTCCTTAGGATCCTAGACTACTCGATAAAGATGACTAGTGATCATTGCGAATATCCTACTATAGGACAACTGATTATTGAAAAGATTAGCTAAATAAGTAAAAGAAGTAATGGAGTAAAGAGGAACATTGAGAAGCCATTACAAGGTTGAGCCTGTAAGAGTCGAACCAAAACCCTTGCATAAACAAGCTTCTTTTAAGTGTGATGGAATGGGAATGATTTCCATTCTTTATCTATATCTTGCTATGTGTCCCTCAGGATCGTGGTTCCATCGTAAGGTTTCATGCTGGGAGTTTGAAAGCTCTTTGGGACTTTAGTGTTGGCTATCGAGCGAACAAATCTTCTGATCATGGGACTTGTGGGGGATACTTCCAATATAGGTTGAACCACTCTGGACATGCTCAATATCATCTGTCTTAGTTTCAGAAGTTCTTTAGCCATGACTAGACTTATTCCTGCATCAAGATTCATAAAGTTAGTATTAAAAGTGTTACTTTCAAATAAGTTAACCACATTTCTGTTATTTGGGGTAGTGAATGTTTCGTCGAGATCTTGGATCACAGGAGTTCGGTTGTTTGGGATTACACCCCAGTTGGAGTAGCAACGGATGCTGGAGTTGTAGTCTCTAGACGCTTCCCTAAGGATCGTGTGCTATCGAAATTCAGGATCTTGGGTTGCAACACCGTGGGTGTTGCTTCATGGGGTTTACTGATCTCTTCCCCTATCCTTTCCACCCTCTTGAGCAGTGTTCTGTTGTCTTCCTGTTGCTGTGTCACCTGCTACAACGACATCTTCATCAAGGAGAGGAGTTAATTGTTAGAGATCAAAGCGGGAGGATCTTGGGACACCAAGGATCCCTGATTCCCATGGATAGTGATTGGAGAGGTGCTCTTTTTCATTGCATCAGAATTTTTCCTTTGACCAGGGGTCTGCTTGGAAGTGGTGGAAGATATTTTTGATGAAATAGGAGGAATATAGGAAGAAGATAGGGTTGGTTGTGTAGAATGATTTCGAGAATTATAAACACCACGACCCCATAGTGGGCGCCAAATCGTTTTGGTCAAAAATCAAATAAATGGATATCAACCAAAGTGTCTAACGACCCAATTTTCAAAAGAAAATTTTCATTTTTAATTAACCAAAACACTTTCCATAAATCCCACGCACGGCTCTAACTCAACTGCCCATAATCATCATGTGATTAATTTGTCACAATCCCGAAATACCATAAATACCCTCAAAGTCAACTTTTGTCAACCCTGGTCAAATTCAAGGTCAACGGTCAATGTCAACAGTCTGTATTGACCTCAACTCGTCGAGTGCATCCAACTCGTCGAGTTCCTCCCAAGTCCATTCCACTAAATCCCGAGTCAAGTCGCCGAGTCACCTAAGTGACTCGTCGAGTTCATCCAATGTCCAGAAAACCAAAAGTTCATTCAGACCAATACTCTAATCCTTCACTACGCTCATTCAGCAACTCAAAAACTGGTAAACCCTACCCCGAATCGTCGAGTTGACTAAGGAACTCGACGAGTTCCTTCAGTTATTTTGTGTTCAGTCCTTTCCAGTGGGATCTAAGGTCCCAAACTTCATATCCAACCTCCCCTAGTGTAGTTACCACGTAAAGTTGCAAACTTTACGTGCATGCAAGGCCTCACAAGGCTAAAACATCAAAACTAAGCTACCTACAAGGTCTTAGTGCATGGAAAGGGCCTAAGCTGGATAAAGTGAGCAACTTTATGTCATTGAGGACCTAGAGAAGTCCAGATCTGGAACCATATCCTTGTGATAAGTCCAAACCCGAGTATCACCCCATTTTGCACCAAAAGTGACCATATTCTTCCATAAAATGAGATCTGAGCAAATGGAGATCAAGGTAGAAACGTTTTACCTCTAAATGGATGCTAACAACAAGTAGATGCCGGATCCAAAGCCTTCTCCTCTCTTCAATCTCCTCAACCTTCAAGTTTCCTTCTCAAAAACACAAGTTTCACTCTCCAAGGCTCACACGCACTCAAAGAATCACCAAAATGTGGCTAGGGTTTCTTTCTGGAGTGTAAGAACGATGAAGGAGGCTAGAAATGAGTCCTAAGTTCATTAAATTGGGTACAAACCCCTGAAAATTAAGGTTTCTCTTTACAGTGCCTACTCGTTGAGTCGGGGCCTTCCGACTCGTCGAGTAGGATTTAAAATCCGCATCCTCATAATGATCTCAACTCAAAAAGTTGGAGCTCCCCAACTCGCCGAGTCCATGCACAAAACCCAAAAAAAATTAGGTAAATTTAATAATACTTGGAACATGTGTTACAAATCTTCCCCGCTTGAACTAGACTTCTTCCTCGAAGTCTGCTGACCCAAATAAGTCCGGGTAGTGACCTCGCATCTCATCCTCCGGCTCCCATGTCCATTCGGATCCCCTTCGGTGCTGCCATTGCACCTTTACTAGCTTCACCTCCTTGTTCCGAAGAACCTTGGTCTTCCAATCTAGAATCGCAACAGGCCTCTCAATGTAGTTCAGGCTCTCGTCCACCTGAATGTCATCCAAAGAAATGACTGCGGCCTCGTCTGTGACACACTTCCAAAGTTGTGAATCATGGAAGGTGTTATGAATCTGGCTAAGCTCATCCGGCAGATCCAAACGATAGGCCACCTTGCCTACTCGGGACGAAATCCTAAATGGGCCGATATATCATGGCCCCAACTTGCCTCTCCTCCGAAATCTGATGACTCCCTTCCATGGCGACACCTTTAGCAACACGAAGTCCCCCCACCTGGAACTCAAGATCCAATCGCCGCCGGTCAGCATAGCTTTTCTGACGGCTCTGCGTGACTCGTAGCCTATCACGCACCTGCTGAATCAACTCGGTCGTCTTGAGCACCACCTCGGTGCTCCCCATGACCATGTGCCCTACCTCGCCCCAACAAACAGGGTTCCTTCACCTCCGACCATACAACATCTCAAACGGTGGTCGGTCAATACTGGAATGGTAACTGTTTTTGTATGAAAACTTTGCCAATGGGAGGTATGTATCCCAACTTCCTCTAAAATCCAACACGCATGCCTGAAGTATATCCTCTAGTGTCTGGATCGTCCTCGCACTTTGTCCATCTGTCTGCGGGTGGTACGCTGTGCTAAATTACAAATGGGTGCCCAGTTCCTCGTGGAACTTCTTCCAGAATCTAGATGTAAATCGAACATCTCTGTCAGAGACTACCGACACTGGTACCCCGTGTCCAGCCACCACCTCTCGCACATAAATATCCGCCAACTTCTCAGCGGATATACTCTCAGAGATCGGAATAAAATGGGCACTCTTTGTCAATCTGTCCACAATCACCCATATGGTGTCCACACCCCTCGCTGTCCTCGGTAACTTTGTGATGAAGTCCATAGTGATCTCTTCCCACTTCCACATGGAAATGGGTAGTGGTTTAACCTTGCCATGAGGCCGTTGATGCTCGGCCTTGAACTTCCTGCAGGTTAAGCACCGTTCCACGAACCAAGTGATCTCCCGCTTCATACAAGGCCACCAATAACTTAGTCTCAGGTCTTCATACATTTTCGTAGCCCCCAGATGTATAGAGAATTTGCACTTGTGTGCCTCCTCTAATATCTTCTGTCTCACTCCTCCAGTCACCGGTACCCACACCCGACCACACTGTGTCAGGAGACCTCGGCTATCCAGAATAAACAAGGGATATTGTCCCTGAATCCGCTCTATCTTCCAATTCTCTTTCTTCACACCCTTGACCTCAACCTCCTTGATCATATCCCACAATGGGTAGATCACCGTCATCCTCAAACAAACGTTCCTAATCGGGGAACCCACCGTCTTGCGGCTCAAAGCATCGGCTACCACCTTGGCCTTCCCAGGATGGTACAAGATCTCACAATCATAATCTTTCAGCACATCCAACCACCTCCTCTGTCGCATGTTGAGGTTCTACTAATCCATCAAATACTTCAAAATCTTTTGATCAGTATAAATAGTGCACCGTACTCCATACAAGTAGTGCCTCGAAATCTTGAGGGCAAACACCACTTCCCCTATTTCCAGGTCGTGAGTGGGGTAATTCGCCTCATGAGGCTTCAACTGCCTCGAGGCGTAAGCTATCACATGCCCCTTCTACATTTGTATCGCGCCTAACCCTGAGATCGATGCATCACAATACACTACCAAATCATGCCACCCCTCACGTAGTACTAGAATCGGAGCCTCATATAACCTCCGTCTCAAGGTCTCAAAAGCCAACTGCTGATCTGTGCCCCATCAAAATGTTACATTCTTCTTGGTCAAGCGGGTCAAAGGCACAACAATCTTGGAGAAATCCTGGATGAATCTCCGATAATAGCCCGCTAAACCTAAGATACGGATCTTGGATGCGTTCTTCGGTACTTCCCAGCGCATCATTACCTCAACCTTGGCTGGATCAACCAGAATGCCCTCCTGGTTGATGATATGCCCCAAAAACTCTACCTCTCGCAGCCAGAAATCACACTTGGAGAACTTGGCAGAAAGCCTCTCCGCCCTCGGTGTCTCCAATACCTCCCTCAGATGCTGCTCCTTGGTCTTAGAATAGATCAGGATATCACAATAAAAATGATCACCGACCGATCCAGCATCGGTCTACACACTCTGTTCATGAGATCCATGAACACCGTTGGGGCATTGGTGAGCCCAAATGGAATCACCACAAACTCATAGTGCCCATACCGAGTCCTGAAAGTTATCTTCGGTATATCCTCATCCCGAACCCTCATCTGATGGTATCCCGACCGAAGATCAATCTTGGAAAACCAAGACGCACCCTGCAGCTGATCGAACAAATCATCGATCCTCGGTAATGGATAACGGATCTTCACTGTTAGTTTGTTCAGCTCTCGATAATCAATACACATCCTGTGTGACCCGTCCTTCTTTTTCACGAGTAGGATCGGTGCTCCCCACGAAGAACTGATCGGACGGATAAGCCCTCGGTCCAATAGCTCCTGAAGCTGCGTAGATAGCTCCTTAATCTTGGGTGGTGCTAGCTGGTACGGTGCCTTCGCTATCGGAGCGGCACCCGAAACCAAATCAATGCGAAACTCCATTTGCCTCTCCGGAGGCACTCCCGGTAACTCCTTGGGAAAGACATCCCGAAACTCCTGTACAACCGACACACTGCCCACATCCGTCGTGGTCTCAACCCTCGTATCCGAGATATAAGCCAGAAATCACGTACATGACTAGTGCATAAATCTCCTAGCCCTCGCAGTTGAACAGAGGGTTAGCCCCTATAAGGCCCTCTCTCCATGAATAACCAGTTCTCCCCCACTTGGGGTTCGAACCCTAACCAACTGGCGCTCGCAATCGATCGTGGCCCTATTGGCCCCCAACCAGTCCATCCCAACAATCACCTTCAGCCCTCACAACGGTATCGGGATTAGATCAACACGAAACCTCTCCCCAAGAAAATTATGGACACAGTCCTGATACACCCTCGCAGCACTCACAGTATGGTCATCCGCAATCTCCACCTCAAGCTGGGAATCCAAAGTTCCCTGTGCATCCCAAAAATTCTTCCTAAGCACAAGAGACACAAACGATCGGGTAGCTCCCGAATCGAACAAAACGTGAGCAGACATAACATTGACCAAAAAGGTCCCTATACACAAGCACAATATACACATAAGCAATGCAATAAATCTAGAGGATGAAAGAATAAACACGTACCAGCCACAATGTCTGGCGCTGCCCGAGCCTTCTTTGTAGTCAACTGAAATGCACGACTCTTCACCACTGGAGCATCCGCCTTAGCAGGGCGGCCATCAGTAATCCTCATCGTGGCGGGCGCAGGTGCCGCCACTGCTCCTCCCCCTCCGTGCAACCTCGGACAATCAACCTTTTTATGGCCAGTCAGGTTGCAGTGGAAACAAATCAAGCCCTTCTTGTGGCAATTCCTGCTCACGTGGCCCTGCTGACCACACGTATAACATATCGGGCCCGTCCCCCGGCAAACTCCACCATGAGATCTCCCACACTTGGCACACCGTCCATGGCCTTGCTGGCCCCTACTGGAAGAATTCGAGGTCTTAGGCTTTTTAGCCTGACCTACTACTATCTGTGCCTGCTCAGGCTTCCGCTTGGTGCAGTAGTCCAACTCCATCTCCCGCTCACGGGCCTTCTCCACCATCTCATTCAGGGTTTTGCACCCTGTGAAGCTCACAAACTCCCGGATATCATCCCTCAACATGGAATGATACCTTCTCCTCCTTATGTCCTCATCGATAGCATACTGTGGGATTAACAATACTCGTTTCCGAAACTTAGTGGTGATCTCCGCCACAGTCTCGGTGGTCTGCTGGAGCTCCCTCACCAATCGTTGCACCTCAATAGCTGGTCAAAACTCCAAATCAAATCGCCGAACAAACTCGGACCATGTCATCTCAGCCACACCGACTGCTCCCACCTGACTAGTCACCTCTCCCCACTAGTCTCGGGCTCTATCTCTCAGCATACATGAAGCAAAACCCACATTTTCCGCATCAGGGCAAAAACTCGTGCGTTGGGCGTTCTCTATATCCGCCACCCAACGTCGACTAACAATTGGGTCCCTGACCCCGAAAAACTTTGGCGCCCCACACGCCTTAAACTCCCGGAACAAGGGAGTTCGGGCCCCGACCTAGCCCGCAACAATCTCGGCTCTGAATGACCTGAGCCTATCCTCCATAATCTCCATCATACCCTCCTAGACCGTCCCAAAGATAACTGGGGTAGCGTCAAGGATGCCCCTCATCACCTCGGCTACAATAAGCTCGCGCAGCCTCTCATCAACGGGCTCAATACCGCTGCCCGACCCGGATCCATATCTGGATCCTGATCCCCCTGATCCCAATCGGTTCACCACCATGCTGAACTGAAATGAAATAAATCATAATGATCAGGATATCCATATAGGGGATATTACAACACCGATCCTCCTTAGAGCTTTCAGATCTAACATTGGTTCTGGTACAGGTCCTGTGCTTTCAGTAATACGGGCCCAATACTACCTTCCACACCTACCTGTACCTTCCCCACAACTCTACCGGATAACTCTAATTCGTCCTAAAATAAATCATATCCTACAGACTACCGCAAAACTCTAATCCTAGGCTATCCAAAGATTTGCTCTACCCACATCAATCAGACCAATCATAAGAGGTTGCCTTTATGCATGCAAATTATACAAAGAAAAGGATCAAATAGACTTTCGAATAAGAGATTCTACCTTAGGACCACAACCGGACAAGGAACAGGAAATAAGGCCAAATCAATCATTCTAAGGCTTTAAGCTCCTAACCGTATACAATTTTAAATGCATACAAATAGCAAGATCCATACGACTATCATAGCTCAAATATCAGTATAACATGGCTAACATATTGAGGAACTACTTACTTGGCTCGGCTGATCATGCGCGTTGCGCTTTCCTCTTTTCCATTCTTTAAAAGTTTTAACCTTTATTTTATTTTTGAAAACAATTTTACCATTTCCTTAGTTTGAGTCCTGACACACCCAAGAGTGTGCCCGAATCCCTCAAACCAAGGCTCTGATACCAACTTGTAACGACCCAATTTTCAAAAGAAAATTTTCATTTTTAATTAACCAAAACACTTGCCATAAACCATAAAATCTCAATACAATTGTTTTCAAAATCAATCGACAATCCACATATCATAAAATGTCATACTAACATAACGCATAATCAATTGACAATCCACATATCATAAAATGGGCCGGCCTTGGTGCCTTAGACCCGTTGGTATGGTGAGAAGACTCAACTCTCGAATGCTGAACTGACAAGCTAAGATCAGATAAATCACACACACGACTCCAACTCAACTGCCAATAATCATCATGTGATTAACTTGTCACAATCCCGAAATACCATAAATACCCTCAAAATCAACCTAGGTCAACCCTGGTCAAAGTCAAGGTCAACGGTGAAGGTCAACAGTCCATGTTGATCTCAACTCATCGAATGCATCCAGCAACTCGTCGAGTTCCTCCCGAGTCCATTCCACTGAATCATGAGTCAACTCGCCGAGTCACCTAAGTGACTCATCGAGTTCATCCAATGTCCAGAAAACCAAAAGTTCATTCAGAATAATACGGTAATCCTTCACTACGCTCATTCAGAAACTCAAAAACTGGTAAACCCTACCCTGAATCGTCGAGTTGACTAAGGAACTCGACGAGTTCCTTCAGTTATTTTGTGTTCAGTCCTTTCCAGTGGGATCTAAGGTCCCAAACCTCAGATCCAACCTCCCCTAGTGTAGTTACCACGTAAAGTTGCAAACTTTACGTGCATGCAAGGCCTCACAAGGCTAAAACATCAAAACTAAGCTACCTACAAGGTCTTAGTGCATGGAAAGGGCCTAAGCTGGATAAAGTGAGCAACTTTATGTCATTAAGGACCTAGAGAGGTTCAAATCTGGAACCATATCCTTGTCATAAGTCCAAACCCGAGTATGACGCCATTTTAGACCAACGTGACCATATTCTTCCATAAAATGAGATATGAGCAAATGGAGATCAATGTAGCAACTTTTTACCTCTAAATGGATGCTAACAACATGGAGATGCTGGATCCAAAGTCTTCTCCTCTCTTCAATCTCCTCAACCGTCAAGTTTCCTTCTCAAAAGCAAAAGTTTCACTCTCCAAGGCTCACACACACTCAAGGAAGCACCAAAATGCGGCTAGCGTTTATTTATGGATTGTAAGAATGATGAAGGGGGCTACAAATGAGCCATAAGTTCATTAAATAGGGTACAAACCCCTGAAAATTAGGGTTTCTCTTTACAGTGCGTACTCGTCGAGTCGGAGCCTTCTGAATTGTCGAGTAGGATTTAAAATCCGCGTCCTCATAATGATCTCTACTCGACGAGTTGGAGCTCCCTAACTCGCTGAGTCCATGCACAAAACCCTAAAAAAATTAGATGAATTAAATAATACCTGGAACAGGTGTTATAAAGTGTATGAGAGTCTGTGGTCTTGTAGCTAATATATGTATCGAATTGAGATCGAAATGACACAAGTGGTTTACAAGCCCTTGATCCTTGATAGGATCTCCGATATAAAACCTTTGGAGGTGATAATGATCACCTGCCTTGTTTGATCTTATTGATTAGAATGAAAATTACAGAGATGATGATAAAGAAATGCGAGTACAAGTGTTTTTTGTAGCCCTCTGTGTGTTTGTGTGTAATGTGAATTATAGATGTGCATTTATAGTCTAATCTGAATAACTAGAAGTCCGATATTTCTGGGATCCTCTTGAATAAGTATTCGCACGTTGCTTTGACTTGGTATTTCCGGGTCTTAATCTTGATTGAAATGATTCGTCAGACTTAATGAGTATTGAGCGGGCTATTTCTGCATAGATGAAGAATAAACAAGAAATATAGTCGTTAATGTTGCTGGAAATAATGATAATGATTAGGATCCTAGTGTATGTTTTGGGATCTTGAGATTCCTATAAGATCTGGGATCCTAGATAGGATAAAGGATCTTGACCCCTAATAGTTTATGCTTGTGTTTCTACTTTGGGACACAATTTGTCATATTTAAAGACAAAATTGTTTTAAGGATTTTAAATTTTATATAATATACATGAGGCAAGAAAACCCAAAAAGCTTCTTTTTTTTACTTAATCGAGAAATTCATGGACCATCAAGCCCCAACTTTTTAAAAATTTGCCTTTATTTATTTTCCCCAAGTGTGTTGTCATTTTCTAAAACATTTTTAAAAATCATTTATCCATACAAATTACTTTATCATTATTGATGAAAGGTTGAATTCATGAATTTCACCAACTCATCCTCTTTTGTTCTATCCCAACATAATTAAAAGTTAAAAAAATCCAAATGTGATTAAACAAAATCAAATAAAACTAATTATCATTTATTGGTTTATATCATAAAAATAAATCTACAAACACACATCACATTCTCTTTTGTCCCAGTTATGGTTTTGATGCGTCTACCATTTGCATACCATGACTACGGTATACTAAAGAAACACCGTATTAATGTAAAAATCTAACACATAACTTACAGAAAGTATATTAAAATTCCTAGAAAGGAAAAAAACACAAATACGCATAAACGAAACCTTATTTGAATCCATTACTGATATCATCACGTATTTTTTCTCGTGTATTTATGATTTGTATTCATGGTGCCTTTGATGATTATCAAGTGCTTCTATACTAAAGAAAAATTTAAAAATACATCAATACATTAACAAATGCAAATATTTGGTTTCTTATATTTTCCTGCTTATTAGGGATTATAGAAGAAGAAATTTGTTATTCGATGTATGTGGTGAAATTATGAAAATCAAAAGAGAAACAATGCGTTTGGTTGGATGGAATGGTATGAAAGAGAAGTTCCAATTCTACACATCCCCTAATTGGTTAAAGAAATAAGAAGGCCTGGTTGAACAGTCTATATCTATCAAACTGACCGTTTCATCTTTATTGTATAATTCAAAGAGGATTGGATAAAAATAATGCAAGACTTACATGATATGACGTGAACCAATCAATCAACTGATTGCTTCCTTTTTAATGTATTATAAGTTATATGCATATGGATAACAATTGTATGAGTGAACGTTACTATAAATTAATTTTTTACTTTGGAAAATGAAAAAGATGGACGAGGTACTAAACAGTGAACTCAAGTAGTTAACTATGAATCTATGATAATTGAAATGCAAACTCTGCATATAAACTTTGGAATCAAAATCACCAAACAGATGATTAATCGTGATCTTAAGAGGATCTTTAAACAGGAAAATCAGGAGTCTAGGAAATATATAGATTTAAACCGAAAGAAAACAGAAACCCTAATTTAAGAATTTGAAAAGAAAAAAAACCTTATGTAGTGTAACATCCAGACTTTAAGGTATATTTTAATTAAGTACATTATGATTTTTGGGGTTGCCACGATGTTGGTGGAGATACCACCTGTAACATCCTGGTTCCGGGGTATAACATTTCTATTGTAATAATGAGTTCCATGGGCGACTCGACGAGTTAGTGCCTCACTCGTCGAGTAGAGTCGCGTTGGGTGACGAGGATTAATGAGCTGACTCGACGAGTCTGTGTTTCGACTCGCCGAGTCAGCGCTGGTGAAGGAAACACTAAACTTTTGGGCCTGTGACCTATTTAAAGGCACTTATAGCCTCATTTGCGACTCATCTTCTGATCAACTCTCCTGTGTGAAACCCTAGGCGGCCATGGAAGCTAAGAGAGAGTTCTTGCGCTTGAATCAAGTGTTTTGATGGACCTTTTTGGAATAAGAGGAGTGAGCTTCAAGCAAGGAGTGGGATGAGGCTGTGGGATCTAGAATTTCTTATAAAAGAGCTTCTCTGGAAGGTAAAAAGCCCACACCTTTCTCATCTATTTAGTTGGATCTCATATCTATGAAAATTTAGGGCATTTGTCACAAGGGTGCACTCGGCGAGTCTGGTCAAAATTGGACTGTTGACTGGAGTTGACTTCAGTTGACCTTAGGGTTTTGTCAAACTGATTAAGAGGGGTCAGTGAGGGGTAGAATGGTCTTCTACCCATTCTCTAGAGATGAGGATGTAAAGAGAGTATTGATTAGAATTATTATCATTGTGTTAGGCGGAGGCTAGATCGAGGATATCGAGCACGAGAGTTTACTAGACATCTTACGAGGTGAGTCTTCTCACTATACATTACCTAGGGTGGTATTTATGTGCAGACCGGAGGGTCTTATGTGTTATGTGTATGATTGAGATTATGTGCATTGTGTTATGTGTATGCTATGTTTTATATAGACCGGACCGGAGGGTCTAACGATTTAGACCGGACCAGAGGGTCCAACCATTTAGACCGGGCCGAAGGGTCCAATGAGCTAGACCGGACCGGAGGGTCCAACGAGCTACGGGGCTGGAGGGTCCCGCTGAGACACATCGACCGGAGGGTCGTACCGAGTTATAGCCGTGAGTGGCGTATGTGCTGTATGTGGTATTTTGGAGAACTCACTAAGCATTTATGCTTACCGTGTTATGTGATATGTGTTTCGGGTACTAGCGAGGATCGCGGGAAGGCGTCGGCATGATTTGTACACACTGATAGAGTATTATGTATTTAAGATCTTGGGATATGTTTTACTGTGATAACATGTGATACATTTTGAATTTTGAGATTACCTTATAAGACATGAAATGTTTGAAAAAGGAAAAATTGTCTTGAAAATTTACGTCGTTACAAGTTGGTATTAGAGCCTTGGTTTGAGGGATTCGGATGCACCTTCGGGTAAATCTGGACTCAAACTAAGAATTTGAGAAAAAATTTCAGATAAATGACTTTTCTAAAGCGAGAAAGAGTTTCTATGAGAAAACGAGGAATAGCAGTGTGTATAATCAGCCAGAGCCCGAACGGTGATTTCCCAAAATACCCTTACTTT
This sequence comes from Lactuca virosa, assembly GCF_052849685.1. NCBI lineage: Eukaryota > Viridiplantae > Streptophyta > Magnoliopsida > Asterales > Asteraceae > Lactuca > Lactuca virosa. The sequence goes on along the minus strand of NC_136428.1, from coordinate 273,526,031 downwards.
TGTATTATGAGATATTTATGAGATATGTTATGAGATATTATGCATGCTAGAGGCAGGCTAGGTATTTCATATTTAAGGACTAGAGTGGCCTGATTTGTGATGCCTTAGCCTAGGAATTGTTGTTATCTGTGATGTGCGTCCGAGTATGTGATGAGTAAGAGTATCCAGCAGGAATCCTTTTAGAGAAGGATTTGAGTAGAGGAGTAATCTAGGAGAGATACCTAGATGAGCATTTGTGGAGCCTATTGAGAGAATAGTTAGATACCCGCGAGGGGTAGAGTTGCTGAGTTCGGTGATATCTTTTGAGTATGAGTAGAGAAATTGGAGTTATCACCTAGAGTGGGTTTTACATGTTTATTCGATGCCCGAATGCTGCTTGCTTCATGCTTTGTGGAACTTTCAATGATGGGAGTCAGCTACCAAGTGAATATGACGATATTCAGGAGGTAGATGGTTGGCATCATTAGGAGTTCTTCAGCAGCTGATGGAGGAGAAGTGTGAGGACCTAGGAAGAGCCTAGGGAGTGAGCCTAGTCAAATGAGTACGCTGACAGAGTAGAGCATTTCGTAGAGGAGCGAACACGCGTGACGAGATTAATGATCGAGAAGATTGAGCAGCTACTTAGGAACTCGGGGATGTTCCGTGTAGAAAGTATGGGTAGATGTGGCAGGTAGTATGGGCCCGTACTACTGAAAGCAGAGGACTCATACTCGATACAGGGAGCATTCCGGAGGTTTTAAGTAGCAGATCGAAAGGTGATGACATGGTTCGAGTACCATGATTTGTAGCAGATCGAGAGGTGATGCCATGATTCGAGTACCATGATTCGTAGCAGATTGAGAAGAGAGAACATGGTTCGAGTACCATGATTCGTAGCGGATTGAGAAGAGAGAACATGGTTCGAGTACCATAATTGTAGCAGATTGAGAAGAGATAACATGGTTCGGGTACCATGATTCATAGCAGATCGAGAGGTGATGTCATGGTTCGAGTACCATGATTTGAAGCGGATTGAGAAGAGAGAACATGGTTCGAGTACCATGATTCGTAGCAGATTAAGAGGAGATAACATGGTCCGGGTACCATGATTCATAGTAGATCGAGAGGTGGTCACATGGTTTGAGTACCATGACACGTGGCGGTTAGTGCTTCTGGTTTTACCGGTTATTCCGTGGTGATGGTCTAGACTGAGATCAGATGTGAAAGAGTATAGGGCCAGAGGGCCATGATGAACGAGTTTTAGTGGAGCATCCCTTGGGAGGAAATCGAGTTAGCTCCGAGGGATTGTTGGTGAGATGCCAGTTGGAGTCGCAAGACTCAGGGACGAGTAAGGATGGTGCGTTATGGGAGAATACAGTATGGGCTGAGAGACCGGCCGATAGTGGAGATGTCACTTTCTGTGACCTGAGTGGTGCTACTTCAGTTTTCTGCGGGAAGCAGGAGAGATACTGAGTTTTTGGTTCAAAGTTGAAGGTAAACCCTGTGGGGTAGCAAGCATGGTGACCTTTTCACCAGAATGTTTGGGCAGTATGTTGGCTGCGAGGTATTCTTATACCAGGAAAGAGTCATTAGTGGGACTAAGAGGGATGAGAACAAAGAGGTGCCATTTTGGGGAAAAGGTGTTGTTATTAGTAGTTTCCGGTGGTTAAAAAGGAGTATATCGGGGCAGTGGCCCTCGTGGTCTAAATTGTGTATCAACAGTGAGAATGAGGTCTGTGCTTTTATGATTATTCCCGATTTGGGAGGCGGGTCGAGGAGATGGAGTCGAAGTGCGCGATAGGGCACTATTTCCGGATTAGAGACAGATTGGATACGGAACAGTGGGGTTGCTGGTGGTGTGTCAGTCTGAGCCTTCAAGGTGACTAGATGCAGTCATGTGGGGAGGATTCCAAGATTTTGTCAGGGACGGAAATTGGAGAGTGTTTGGTTTCCTTTGGGAAGGCCCTGGGATGATTGCGTAATACTTTTAAGAGTCAAGTGTGTCATGACTGGTGAGACAATCTTCTGAGTAGGTTGTGGATATGCCAATTGGTGATTGTTCGAACCCTGAGTGGGGAGAACTGGTTTTCCAGTTAGGGGACCAGTGATCCATTCATGTGCGGTGCGGACGCATGAGCCCGAGGAGGAGGCGAGGTGCCAAATGGGAAGATGTATGAGTTTGTGTTTAAGAAAAGATGAGTGGATCCACGGCAGGTGGCCGTGGATTGGCAAATTCATTGTGGCCTGTGATTTTCGGGGTTAACATATGTCGAGTTCGAGTGTGACCGGGTCGCTGGACTGCGGATGCAATAGCTGAAATTTACAAGTGAGGGTATAGATTGTAATCTATACCCCTGGAAGGGCAGCAGTTGATTCGTCAACCAATTTCAGGGTCGATATGAGTAGTTCCGTAAGGAGTAATGACACTTATTTTTGGATGGGTATGTTTGCATCTATCTATGTGGGCCGTGGAACGTGGGTTAATGGATGCAGTGTGTGACATCGACTTGAGGATGAGACCGTGAGTGGTAAGAGAAGGTGTTGTAAGGCTGCAGGGAGCTGCAGCATCCATGAGTTAGCAAAGAGGTTGTTGTGATGCTGCGGGGAGCCGTAGTACTCACTAGTTAGTGAAAGGTTGTTGTGATGTTGCGAGGAGCCGTAGTACTCACTAGTTAGTGAAAGGTTGTTGTGATGCTACGGGGAGCCGTAGTATTCACCAGTCAGCGAGTGGTTCTTGTGATGCTACGGGGAGCCGTAGTATTCACCAGTCAACGAGAGGTTTTTGTGATGCTACGGGGAGCCGTAGTACTCACTAGTTAGTGAAAGGTTGTTGTGATGTTGCGGGGAGCCGTAGTACTCCCTAGTTAGTGAAAGGTTGTTGTGATGCTGCGGGGAGCCATAGTATTCACCAGTCAGCGAGAGGTTGTTGTGATGCTACGGGGAGCCGTAGTATTCACCAGTCAGCGAGAGGTTGTTGTGATGCTGCGGGGAGCCGTAGTATTCACCAGTCAGCGAGAGGTTGTTGTGATGAGTACTCTCTGGTCAGAGCAAGACGAAGAAGAGTTCTAGGCTCGGGTAGCCCTAATATTTGAGTTCTTGAGAACCTGGTGGTCGAACCAGGAGCGAGACTGGGGTCTCCATATTTGTTGGGAATTGTTATACTCTGATTTGAGTGGTGGTTGTCACAACCCAAGGGAATTGGATAAGTGGTGTACGTGCGGGTTGCGGGTCATGAGTCATGAGTTGAGTGCTTCATTGGGTCGAGCGGTTCCAACTCTGGGTCAGACCAAACTCTCAAGTTTGAGTTTGGTTCTGGTGGTGCGTTGGGTAGGCGAGATGAGATTCTGGATTCTGAGATGGGTTCCATGTTGAGGGGTATTGTTTATCATCTGATGTCTTAGACCTGTGTAGGTCAGTACTCGGGTATGGGAGGTACCGCGAGATGCATGGAACTATGAGCAGTAGACGACAGAGGTCGAGGTTGAGTCGATCATCAGTTGGGAGTGTAACATTCGCTTGGGTAAGGCGAACTTCGTGACTTGTGTGTCACAATGGGACAATGTAGTTATTGTGAGAAGGAAACCATTGAGACGGTTGGGATAATGCAATGGATAACCTTGGAGGTTCAACTGTTGGGTCGAGATCAGACCTGGTACTCAGTGTTAAAAAGGGATATGAGAAATGGAGCTGAGGCTTATGATTTTTAGATGTCTGAGGACACTTCTGAGCGAGCATGATTATTCTCTTGTGTCTGAGGGCAGGGTGTTGAGAATTAATTGTCCGGATGGGTTCTGTTAGCGGTTCAGTGGATGAGCCCTGGTGGTATGTGAACCCTTCCGTTTCTTGGGGCGTGAATCGGATCGTTACTATGTTTGGTATGAGTGATCGGTAACCGATTGTTGGATTTTGTCTAGAGAGAATCAGAGGGGCAGTGAGTTATCAGGGTTTGTTATTCGAGGAGCGAATAACGTAGTGGTATCTTGAGTGGGAGGTCTAGCGGCGGGCCAGGCTACTAAAGCTTCCATATTTTTGGGAGGTCAGAAAGGGGGGTATTTTAGCGGCAGAAGGGGTCGGTTTTGTTTCGGATTTGGGAGTTCCTGTTTAGATTCAGGTGTCCATAGAAAAGATATCGGTGGGGTATGAGGCCCTTTTCAGTGGTGCTTTACGAGTTATAGGTTCGAGCTATGTGTGAATGAAGAGCGATTTCGATGGCGAAATCAAATTAAATGGGGGAGAATTGTAACATCCTGGTTCCGGGGTATAACATTTCTATTGTAATAATGAGTTTCATGGGCGACTCGTCGAGTTAGTGCCTCAACTCGTTGAGTAGAGTCGCGTTGGGTGACGAGGATTAATGAGCTGACTCGACGAGTCTGTGTTTCGACTCGCCGAGTCAGCGCTGGTGAAGGAAACCCTAAACTTTCGGGCCTGTGACCTATTTAAAGGCACTTATAGCCTCATTTGCGGCTCATCTTCTGATCAACTCTCCTATGTGAAACCCTAGGCGGCCATGGAAGCTAAGAGAGAGTCCTTGAGCTTGAATTAAGTGTTTTGATGGACCTTTTTGGAAGAAGAGGAGTGAGCTTCAAGCAAGGAGTGGGATGAGGCTGTGGGATCTAGCATTTCTTCTCAAAGAGCTTCTCTGGAAGGTAAAAATCCCACACCTTTCTCATCTATTTAGTTGGATCTCATATCTATGAAAATTTAGGGCTTTTGTCATTTTGGTTGGGTTTTTGAGTAGCATGTGTTATCCAGAAGTCTAGACCTCAGATCTGGACCTTTTGAGGTCCTTAGAGTTTAGATGACCCAGCTTTATTCATCCATATGAGGTTTTTTGGGCTTAATCATTCATGAAAGGCATGTGTTAGCATTTTGGAGCAATAACCTCATGTATGAATGTAAAGATCGAAGCTTTACGTGATTATTGAGCCTTGAGATAATAGATCTAGTGTTTGGAGTGATAGATGTGATTGAAATCGTCTGAATGAACATTTGGTCTGAATGAACTCGCCGAGTCAATGAGCCGACTCGACGATTTGGTTAGGGTTTGTCCCGAAGAGCTGAATCATGTGATAGCTCGACGAGTTAGGGGTCAACTCGACGAGCTGAGCTGGACTTTCACGAGACTTCTGAGGAAATAAGTGGACTCGACGAGTCACAAGGGTGCACTTGGCGAGTCTGGTCAAAATTGGACCGTTGACTGGAGTTGACTTCAGTTGACCTTAGGGTTTGGTCAAACTGACTAAGAGGGGTCAGGGAGGGGTAGAATGGTCTTCTACCCATTCTCTAGAGATGAGGATGTAAAGAGAGTATTGATTAGAATTATTATCATTGTGCTAGGCGGAGGCTAGATCGAGGATATCGAGCACGAGAGTTTACTAGACATCTTACGAGGTGAGTCTTCTCACTATACATTACCTAGAGTGGTATTTATGTGCAGACCGGAGGGTCTTATGTGTTATGTGTATGATGGAGATTATGTGCATTGTGTTATATGTATGTTATGTATTGTATAGACCGGACCGGAGGGTCCAATGACTTACGAGGCCAGAGGGTCCTCGATTAGACCGGACCGGAGGGTCCAACGATTTAGACCGGACCGGAGGGTCCAACGATTTAGACCGGGCCGAAGGGTCCAACGAGGTAGACCGGACCGGAGGGTCCAACGAGCTACGGGGCTGGTGGGTCCCGCTGAGACACATCGACCGGAGGGTCGTACCGAGTTATAGCCTCGAGTGGCGTATGTGTTGTATGTGGTATTTTGGGGAACTCACTATGTATTTATGCTTACCGTGTTATGTGATATGTGTTTCAGGTACTAGCGAGGATCGCGGGAAGGCGCCGGCATGATTTGTACACACTGATAGAGTATTATGTATTTGAGATCCTGGGATATGTTTTACTGTGATAACATGTAACACATTTTGAATTTTGAGATTACCTTATGAGACATGTTATGTTTGAAAAATGAAAAATTGTCTTGAAAATTTACGTCGTTATACCACCACAATGTGTCCAAGCAATATTAAACGTGTGTTCTGTTTTGGTTCCTATAGCATGGCAGTGTTACGGCCACAACGTGGCGACCAGATGATGACTAAAACCCTAATTTTCTAGGTTTGAGCCATATTTAAAGGAAAGTGAGGGCTAGGGTTTGCTCATCCCCAACCTCCATCACTCTCTAAACTAAGAAACCCTAACCATAGCCTCTTTTGGTTATTCTTGGTCCATTTTGGTACTCTTACTAGTTTGAGGAAGACGAAGGAGGTGCTCAAGAGTGTGGATTCAGCAAAGTAAGCCTCACTATTATTCTCTTGTGCAATCACTGGACCTTTGTAAGTGTCCTAGATTCATTTTTTATGTTACTATCTTCCAGATCTAGGCCTTTTGTCCCTTAATTTTCATGGTATGGAAGTTTGAAAGATGGGATTCCATAAAGTTGGAAACTTTACGGATCCTTGTGGTCATCTTAGTATTATATATTCCAAATTTAAAGATCCTTGGAGTTTTGGTACCATGCCCAAGCTTTGAGTTCATATTTGCCATATTTTTGACCTAAAATGGAAGGGACATGAATGTCCATCAATCTATGATTTTTATGGTCCATTAGGTGTAGGAAACCCTTCTGGAAACTTTCGAGGAGTAACTCTAGTGATTAAGTTCTTAATGGGTGTTTGCATGCCTTGAGTTGCCTTAAAGGACTTAGGGTTTGAGATCTTGACTTATTGTGATGTCTTAATGGATAAAGTTGGAATTTTTATCCATCAAGACCTTGGGAAGGACCAAATTTGAGCATTAGAGCTCTTGAAATTGTTGGAAAATAGCTTAATACGTTAAGCTGTTCAGACCAGTCCCTAGGGTGTGGCCTTTAGGCTGCCACAGCATGGAGACTAGGTAAGGACGCGACTGTTTTGCCCTTATGCTGCTACAACGTAACCGATGGTTGCCCATGATGTGTCGACTCGTTGATTTGGATTTTTGGGCTGTTGACTTGACTATTGATCATGGGGGTTGTCTTTTTGACTTAGTTGACTTTTGGTCAACTAATGGGTTGGACTTTAGGTTGTGAATTAAGTTTCCTTGTATTATAGGTGACTCATGGCATCGATTTTTATCCCAAGAGGGAGCTATTGGATTATTTGATAAAATATGAGGGGAGTGTCCTCACTATGCTTGTGGGTCTAAGTCACCCAGCCCGACCCGCTTGATTATGTTTATGTATCCTTGTGTATAGGATGTTGCTATGTAGCAGCAGTATGTTAGGCTGGTAGATTTGCTTTGATATTGTTTATATGTTTATGTTGACATGTTATGGTTGGGTTGAGGCGGTTGAACTGTGTGCTGAAAGCCAAGAGACATGGGTAGTCCAGTTGACACTGTAGGCCCAAGGGAGAGAAGTCGTGCTACTGTAGGTCTTGCGAGACGGGCCAGTATATTGTAGACTCGGGAGAGCGGTCCATGCATACTGTACGTGTTGTGAGGCGGTCCAGGTAGAATGAAGGCCCATACTTGCATGCTTTGAGTTCGGATTTGCTTGTGTGTGGTATTTTGGGTAAGTCACTAGGTGTTGGCTTATAGTTGTGGATTTCAGTGTTTTAGGTACTTCAGAGGACCGCGGGAAAACAAAGGCGTGATCGTGCACATCATCCCATGGATTTTGATATTTAGAGAGAATTATTTATACTCTGATTTGTTTAATGTTTTGGAAAACAATGTTTTATTCACTTGTGGTTTTTTAAAAAGGGTTTGAAAATAAAGAGTTTTACTATGAGTTTTGGGACGTTACAAGTTTGTACCAGAGGCCTGGTTTGAGAGATTTGGATGAAAGTTAGTGTGATTCTAGACTCAAACTAAGGATCTACTAAAGATTTTCAAAAAAATGTTTTCAAAAACTGATTTCAATAACAAAAAGGAGGATGCGATGTGTACTATCAGCCGGAACCCGAGTAGAGGTTCCACCAGAATACCCACACATGAGTTATGTTTATTTGTGATATGTTATATGATAGAATTACATGCTAGTATGTAGGCTAAGGAATCTTCAGGAATTGCATGATAGAATTGCCTGATTTATGATGCCTGATAGCCTAGGGTTTGGTTTGTGGGACCAACCTTATCACTGTGATAACTAAGTTTATGCATTATAGTTGTACATAATTAGGGGTTTATAGCCTTAAAATGTTTGATTTAGCCTTACTTATTGTTCCTTGTTTGGTTGCAGGCTCAAGGTAGGATCATCTATTATAACAGTTTATTGGACCCGACATTTTGTACGATTAACGTACGCATGGCGATCACAACTATAGGGGAGGTTGCGTGCGAAGAGGCATGATTGATGGAGTCCTTGGAGGAGCTAGGAGTTAGTGATCACTCTTAGGAGTGGATAGGGAGTGTGTGCACACCCATTTGTAGTGGGACTAGTGGTCTGAGGACCTCGTGACGATCTTGAGGCCAATATGGGTAGGTATGAAAAGTAGAATCATCATGTACTACTGAAAGCACATGACCCGTACCCGTGTCAAGGAAGTCATGAGTTCTGTATAGAGTACGGTTGAGTATTTTTTTTAGTTGCGTTGTTTATGATTCTGAATCGTCCCTTGTTTATTTTCAGTATGGTGATGATGAGAGGTTCCGGTTGAGGCGCTAGGAATCTCGAGAGATTTGGATTGAGCGATGATGAGATTTGGGGTTGATCTCTGGTCAGGTGAATGCCCCAGTCTGGGAGGCGATTCTAGAGTTGTTCGGGTCTATCAAGACCACTATGATCAAGCTGTTTGATGAGCACTATGCCGCCATTGTTGAGACTATTGATGCTGCAACCACAACAACCGATGTTGCGGCTGGACATCAGGGAGGAGGGTTGATGCAGTATCAAGAGTTCAGTAACACGAAGCCCCTGGAATTTGATGGGATCAATGACCCGATTGTGGCGATGAGGTGGATCTATAATGTTGATGGTTGTTTCTTTACTTGTTCGTGCCTTCAGAATCTGAAGGTCAAGTTTGCATTGAACCTTCTTCGCTGGGGAGCAAAAGATTGGTGGCAGTTACTGACTCAGGCTTATTGTCCTGTAGAGAAAGCCGATGTAGACATAATCGGTGATGAAGATTACCAGGATGTTTACAGAGAGGGACACGTTAGCCCATGAGTATCTGTCCCTGAAACAGATGATATAATCGGTGATGAAGATCACCAAGATGTTTACAGAAAGAGCCCTTTTCTGCTCCAAGTATGCTACTTCGGAGCAGGTGAATATGTCATGCTACTTGAGCATGCTCAAGACTGGGATTCGAGAGTTTGTGTCGACCCAACATTATCGTACTCTCTCTGAGCTTCAGTCTGCTGCTCGGAGGAGAGAGATTCAGATTGAGACCCAGACGAGAGAGCAGAGCCAGACACCTGTTCAGACTCAACCAACAACTAAGCAATTCAAACATATTGATTCCCGATCTGGAGGGCATAGAGGCCGTATTTGTGGCAAGTACGGGAAGGTACTTGAGGAATCATGTCGATCAGTTGCTAGATGCCAAAAATGTGACAAGGAGGGTTATTATTCGAGGGAGTGGCGTCAGCAGTAATAGGCCCAGCCGTCGAGCACTCGTATCTGTTATTACTGTGACCAGGTTGGATATGTGAAAGCCCACTGTCCATTGCTTGCTTCTAGGACCGTGCATGAACTACCTTGACCACACTTTGTATCACAGATGGATGCCAGGGGAGGGCTGAGGCCCCGAAGGCTAGAAGGCAAGCATTTCAGCTGGCTGCAAAGGAGGTTAGGGCGGCGCCTGACGTCGTTACCAGTATGTGTTCCTTTATTTTTCTGTATGATTATATTTCTGTGTGCTTACGTTTTTGTTTCTGTTAAGCTACATTCTCAGTGAACTCGTTTCCTGCTCTTGTAATTTTTGACTCGGGTGTGGGTTGGTTCTTTTTGTCTCAGTTTTTCATTCAGGGTTTTGATTTGACCCTTTGGGAGTTAGAGTATCCGTTGCGAGTTTCTATCACGAAGGAATATCGGGTTTCCACTTCGATCATTTTTCATGATTGTGTTTTGGAGACTTTTAGGGTGCCCTACCCGATTGATTAGATCCCTATCCTATGGGGGATATGTGTGTGATTGTCAGGATAGATTGGCTGAGTAGGTTTGGAGCTTTAATTGATTGCGAGGGGCGATGGGTGTTAGTTCGTACCCCAAGTGGGGGAGAGCTCACCATATATAGTGAGGGTACCAGGGTTGGTTCAACATTTTGTTCGACTGTCAGGGCTAGGAAGTACTTCTAGCATGGGTGTTCATGATATCTTGCTTATTTGGTTGATACTCGAGTGGAGGGGAAAAAGTCAACATCTGATGTGTCTGTGGTAAGGGAGTTTCTTGATGTGTTTCTTGAGTATCTACCCGGTGTACCTCCTATGAGGAAAGTGGAGTTTCGGATCGATTTGTTCCCGGGTGCGGCCCCGATCGCTAATGCGCCATATCGCCTTTCACCACCTGAGATGTAGAAGTTGTACTCTTAGATTCAGGAGCTGCTAGGCAATCAGTACATTCACCTGAACAGTTCACCTTGGGGAGCACCGATATTGTTTTTGAAGAAGAAGGATGGTTCTCACCGCATGTGTAGTGATTACTGGGATTTTAACAAGTTGATAGTGAAGAACCAGTACCCACTCCCGAGGATCAATGACCTCTTTGATCAACTTAGGGCACATCTTGGTTCTCCTAGATTGATGTGAGGTCGGGTTACCACCAGATGAGGGTTAGAGAGGAGAACATTAAGAAGATGACCTTCCGAAACTGTTATGGTCACTACGCGTTCGTCGTGGTGCCATTTGGGCTGACCAACGCACCAAAAGCGTTCATGGATCTGATGAATCTGGTGTGTCGGCCTATGCTCGACCGGTCAGTCATTGTGTTCAATGACGATATTTTAGTCTTTTTGAAAACTAAAGAGAATCATGATGAGCATTTGTGAGAGCTTCTTGGGGTTCTAAAAAAGGAGAGAGTTTATTCTAAGTTCTCTAAATGTGAGTTTTGGTTGCGCGAGGTTCAGTTTCTGGGGCACCTCGTCAACCAGAACGGGATATTGGTTGATCCGACCAAGATTGAGATGGTGATGCAGTGGGAGGTCCCGAAGTCTTCATCCGAGGTTTGGAGTATTCTTTGGCTTAAGGGGTGCTATAGGAGGTTTATCCAATAGTTCTCCAAGATAGCAGTTCCTCTCACGGGATTGACTAAGAAGGGTGTTGATTTTGTTTGGGGGCTTGGGGAGCAGGCAACTTTCGAGACACTTCGAAGGAAGTTGTCTGAGGCTCCAGTGTTGACACTTTCAGAGGGTGTTGAATATTTCGTGGTTTATTGTGATGCTTCCATCATAGGGTTGTGAGCGGTATTGATGTAGCAGTGTAGAGTGATTGTTTATGAATCCCGACAGGTAAAGCCTCACGAGGGTAACTACCATACTCATGATTTGGAGTTGGGGGCGGTGGTTTTTTCCCTAAAACATTGGAGACATTCTCTCTATGGAGTTCGTTGAACGATCTATACGGATCAAAAGACGATTAAATACCTTATGGATCAGCCGAATTTGAACATGAGACAAAGGAAGATAGCTTGATGTGGTGAATGATAATTATTGTGAGATCCTATGTATCACCTGGGGAAAGCAAACGTGATGCCCGAGACATTGATTCGCAAGGTGGGTAGTGCTCCGATTTGGGATCTATGTTTGAGGATGACCGTGGTGACCCCGATTTTGGAGATGATTAGAGACGCTCAGGCTGAGTCCATCAAAGAAGAGAATAGGAAAATTGAACGACTGGTTGGCCAGGTTTCTGCGTTTGACATTGATAGTTGGGGATTATTGACTCTGTATAGCAGAGTTTGGGTGCCATACTGGGGTGGAGCTTGACAGGTCCCGATGGAGGAGGCTCACAAGTCGAAATTTTCCATTCACCCGAGTACGACAAAGATATATCAAGATTTGAGGCACTGTTATTGGTGGCCATGTATGAAGAGAGATGGCGCCTGGTATGTGGATGGGTGCTTGACCTGCTGGAAGGTCAAGGCCGAACATCAGCGTCTTCACGGCAAGTTGCAGCTTTTGAAGGTCCCATTGTGGAAAAGGGAGTATATCACCATGGATTTCATCACAAATCTACCACGGACAACTAAGGCGTTGGATACTATTTGGGTTATTGTGGATCGGCTGACTAAGAGTGCGCACTTTCTGGCCATTCGTTAGAGCTCTTCTACCGTGAAATTGGTAGATATCTATGTCCAGGAGGTGATTTGTGTTGGAGTTAGTGTCTCAGCCCATTACTATAACTGGTATGTACTTGAACCGATTGTAGCATGGTCCTTTTGGGTTGCCTTCACCAGTGCAATTTGATAGGATGAATTTTGAGAATAAGGTTATTTATGGTTTATTAATATATTACAAGTATAATATATTAATATGGAATTATTTAATTAGTATTGATCAATAATTAATTTAATAAAATTTTGTGATCAAAAGAGACTAATTAATATGTGAGGATTGATTGTGTAAATCAATCATTCTTGTAGTGTGGGCTAATGATCCATGATTATGGGATAAACTAATCCATGGATAGTCCATGGAGGTTAAACCCATTGAGCATGAGAATATGGAAAGTCATGGGTTATTAGGGTTTACCAAGTGTAACCCTAGCATGCCCAACACTATAAATAGAACCCTCCATAGACAAAAATTGGTTGCATATTGGTGTTTGTGAACCATTAGAGGCATCACACTTGAGGTGCTCAAGATTTCAAGGGTCAAGAACTACAAGTCCTTCAAAAGGTATGTCATCTATCTAGATGTTTTATTCAATTGGCAATTTTTATGCTAGTTAGGACAATGCTTTGGAAAAATTGAAAATATCCATGTATAATAGAGAAAAAATAGATCTAAAACATTTAGGGTTGCATGTGCACCATAGGAGTGTTATAGTGCTCAAAACCCAATAGTGGTATCAGAGACTAGGGTTGTTTTCTATTATATTTGGTGCTTACTAGTTTTTCAAAGCTAGAAAAGTCGAATTTTTTGCATCTGACTGATGGACCCGCCGAGTCCACTCAGAAATAGCCTAACTCGGCGAGTCCAGTTCATGTACTCGACGAGTTGGTGCCCCTGTTTGCAGAATTTCGAGTTTCTTGGCCTGTTTTGGATTAGGAACATTACCATAAACTGTTTTTTGTTCATAAAATTGTTTTTAATGATATTGTAATGTTAATCCCCATCCAATAACATGATATTTGTCAAATTCTAAGATAACTACTTGTTTTATGAAATACTAGTTATTTGTACAATTTGAAGTTATCATGAAATATGAATCAAATTAGGTCAAATTGGTAAATGATCATCCTATCATAATTGGGTTAGTTAATTTGATTTATAAATTTTTCTTGAATAGTTCCATAACTTGTCCTCAAGTTATGGAACGTGGAAAATCACACCATTCATGAAACATTAATTTTCATAAGTTATGAAATACCAAAAGTCATGAAAAGTTCATAACTTGTCCTCAAGTTATGGAATTGGAAAGGTCTCATTTATGCAACTTTAAAATCCATAAGTTATGAATTTCAAAAGTCTTGACAAGTTACAAAACTTTCCCTCATGTTTTGGAACTTGAAAAGTTACATTAATAAAACTTTAATTCCAAACCCTAGAGTTTTAAAAGTTAAAATTCAACCCTTATACTTTATAATAATATAAGTTTAATAATATATATATATATATAAGACAATAACGGTCTTACCGTTATTAGACATCATTCAAGAAGCCGGTCTATAAGGGGGGTATAAGGTTACTGCCTATAAAATGGTGGTTTGATGGGTGTCCACTCTCACCCACCGCTTCCTTGACCGGTGGAGGGTCGTTAGCCGAACGGGTAGGATAGGACATTAATTCTCCCTCATTAAAAGTATAATGATAAAAAAAATATAACGTAACTAAACTTTTATTAAATTCCCAATCTTAGTTACTTTAGGAAAATGTGAAAATGGTGCTAATCCATGAAATTATACTTTGCACCTTGTTAAGTCGTTAGTGGAGTGTATGTGGTTAACCGGCACACTAATCTGGGACTGACAATATGTGTCAAAGGGTAACTTGATGTTATTTGTAGATCAATGGAGTGTGTGTGGTTAATCGGCACATTGATTAGGTGATTTGTAACATTGGGTGTACCAAGCTAATTTGCATGGTTATTCACACCTTGTTTGTGATCCTCGGCATCCCAGTCACAAACATGAAGGGCACCATTGAGATTTAAACATGCCATTGAAAAGTTCAATGAATCTCAAAGATCTAGGAAATTCAAACCAATTAAAACTTAATAATTTATTTCGTTTTTCATGGTGGGAATTGGTAAATTGTCATTTACCTACCTTCAAATATTTTACAATTGGATTAAGGCATCCCTCATCGCAATTGTAATATTTTGTGTTGGGTCCTATCCTTAATATTTCGTTTTGGGTGTTATATTAAGGACTTAAATCAACTCACTTGAATTTCTCCCTTGTAGATGTCTAGTTCAGACGACTATAGTCTTCCCGAATTCTATGGAAAAAGCTTTCCTTATAAAGATGATATTCCACAAGATGATCAAGGTGAAAGATTAATCCCTTCTTCGTGCTGTAATGGAACTTCACTTCCTCCACCTCCTCCAATAATTCTCACTAACCCATAAGTTCAAAGACTTGAAAAGTTCAAGGTCACTCAATCCCTACTTGTAATTGAGCATCAAGATGGAAGGTCTATATGTGCTCATGTCTTGGACATGAAGCTGCATATTGAAAGGCTGGGAATGTTGGGTGTCATGTTTCCAAGGAAGTTGGCTATTGACTTGGTTATTCAGTCACTTCCCAAGTCATATAGTGAGTTGGTTAAAGATTACTATATGACAGATCGCGACATGAACCTCATTGATCTTACCTATTTGCTAATTGCTGTTGAATCAGCAATGATTTGGCGCAATGGTCAAGCAAACTTGATTGGAAGATCTACTCCTTAACCTTCCATGGACTTTGAAAATGGTAACATTGGAAGTCCAGAAAAACTTTCTCTTCCCAATGGAAAGGGATCGGCTATTGTCAAGTCAATTGACCAAATGGTAAAGAGAAAGGCTAAGTCTGAGATAGTCTCATGTACCATTCCCAAAGAGTTCATATGTTTCTATTGCCAAGAGAATGGGCACTGGTTGAGAAGCTGCCCTGACTACCTGAGAGATCTAAGAGATGGTAAAATCAAAAAGTTTGCTTTTACTTCAGGTAAGTTCACTTTCTAACTCTATTAAGTTCCTATTTGTAGATTCTTAATACATGATGTGATAAGATTACATTTTGATGTTTTGTAGGATCGAAGAAAATAAAGGATGCTTAAAAGGAAGAGCAAGTTGAATCTGATCGTGAAGAGATGGATTTCGATCGTATGGTTCGATGATCGGATTTTTGAGCTGTTGCTTAAGAGTTATAATAGATTGCTTAGAAATATGTAGTAACATAGTTTTCATTTGTAATTGCATTGTAAGGAAAAGTTTTTCCACACCTTTTATAAATAAATAAAATTTTGAAATTTTGTCTTATTTTATATTTCCTTGCAATGGCATATGTGAAAATTGATGTTTGTATTTTTGGCAATATGGATTTGATTCTTTCGTTTGTGGCAGTGTCTAATTTTACCAAATAAGGAAAAATTCTCATCACCCAAGTTTCGATTGGACAGAAACTTGGAATCATGCAACTTGTATTGTATGATGAATGAGAATTTTCATCTTTGGGAAATTAAGACTAATTCATTGTTCACATGTATATGTGAGTCAATAGAAGGACAAGGGGATCAGGTACACTTGGTTGTACACTAGTCCATGTCCACCACAGAGTACGATAAGACTATTCGTCATGATTTACTAAAGTTTAGTAAATATGGTTATGCTTACAAGATTAAGTGTAATTCTGAATCATTGAAAAAGTTTAAATGTATAGCAGAACGAATAAGAAGAATCAAATTAGGTAGAAAGATAAAATTTTCTCTAATCTAAAAAGATGGGAGAGTACTAGAATATCATGTTTATGATCATCTTAATGATTATGAAAACCATATCACAATTTGATCCTCTAAGGACACCTTAGTACATTTGTATGGCTAAGAAGAGGAATCAGGAAATTGTTGGAATGGTTAAATCATATAAGGTGAGTTATACTTCGTTCCAAAATCAAATCTTAGAGTGATACTCCAAGATTGTATATTGAGTGAAATATCTTAAGAAAAATTCATAACACTCATCAAATATAGAGTAAAATGTTTCTTACTCTTGTACATTTAAAATTTATAAGTTGTAATGTTTTGAATAAAACAAAGATCAACTAAGACCAATTGTGAAAAGTGTTTATCTTGATAAGAAATCGCACTAACTCTTGAATATTTGTTGTCAAGTATTGTTTCTTGACAAAGAGAATCTTATATGTCAAGAGGTCAGTGGGAGTCTTAAAGATCTTGAAAGTTTCAAGAACTAATCAAGAGTAAACCTATTGTTAATCACTTGCACACGACTTGAGGTTTGTAACCAATCGTGTTGACATATTCTGGTTTCCGTGCCCATTCCAGTTGAAGTTGACTGTGCATGTGAGTTCTATGAGTTCTCAATTGTTTGCATAACAACTTGGAAGCAATGGTAGGCCCTTGAGCTGCCAGATGGCAATAAATGAAGATTGAACAAGTTCAACCCATATGAGTTTGGATTTGTCACTAACCTTGTCCTAAGATTATGGTTATGACAAATTCACATGGATAGGAACACATACATCATAAAAAAATCTAAGTGTCATAAGGTTTCTCTCCAATTCATGAAAATGATTGTGAGGAAACGCTTTCACTAAGTATATTTTAAAGAGTTAGCAATTGTGATATTTGCATTCTCAAATTCGATTATGATTACGGCATCCCTCTTCATAGTTCGAATTGTGAGAAATGGAAAATAGTCTGAACATTCGGAATTTATTGTTGTAAGTTCCGAAATAGTTTGGACACACATATGAGCTTTCTTATAAAAGGTGTATGAGATTAGATAAAGGCTTATCGAAGCATCTCGTATCAGAAAGCTGAACTTTTGTAAGAAAATCAATAAGTATTGATTTCTAGAAGTCCAGCTGATTTTACATACATGTCAAAGCTAGTGGGAGCATAACTGTTATGCCAGTAAGATAATAATTATTATGCTAGCGGGAGCATAATTATTATTATGGTAAGTGTTGCAAGTTAGCAATGTTAATTATAGAAAACAAAGTTTTCAATTCGCAAAGTTGCAGGGTTGAAAACTTGTTTTTCTATAATTAAGGGAGAGGAACTTATACTTCATTTCAATTCTAAACGTTTACTTCATTTCAATTCTAAAAGTTTAGAGTGAGATTCTTAATCAAATTTAGTCAAGGACATATAGGAATGTTATGTTGAAAAGATTCGACATAAGGAAATTCTATATAGAAATGTTAATTGCGTACTCAAATTCGATTATGATTACGACATCCTTCTTCATAGTTCGAATTGTGATAACATGGGAAATAGAAATATTATAGCAAAAGACTGATCAAGTATCATGTCTTTATGTAAGACATTATGAAACGTGTCCCATATGCTTCGGATATAGGGTCGATTGCATATGCTATAATATTCGTATGTTCTAATTTTCCAAATGCCTAGGGCATTAAGAGGGAAAAAGGACTAGAACTAAATATGACTAAAGTGGTTAAACAACTGTCAAGGACAATCTAAGGTTCGCCAAAGATTGGTTGCTTATGGATACTTGGAAGTATAGTAATGAATGGACCATATTGATATAATTTTGAATAGATAGGATTCTGTTAAGAATGGATAGTCATATGGAAATTATGGAAAAGTTTCCATAATGGGAGTTGGATATCAAGAATATATGAGTAAGTTCGAAACTTTTATGCAAAGAAGGATGTTCAAAGGAATGTACTTTGAATTTGAGACTTCATCTCCATGGAATTGTCTTGTAACAATCTCCAAAGGAATGTACAAAAGGAATCTTTGCATAATAGTTTAGACCTAACACATTCTAATAGTGGCAAGAATTTGGTATTCTTATACTTAAAGATTTGGAATTGTGAAATTAGTATCACTGGAAATGTTTACAAATTGAGCTATTTCACAAAGTAAGGACCGTAGGTAAACATACTGTGCATGCTTGGAGCATGGGATAACTATTGTTTTAATTCAAGTATTAGTTGATAAATCGAAACATTATACAATGAATAATGAGTAATCAATATGGTGATTAAATAAAAGGTGTTTTATTTACGCTCACAAGTTTTGGGGCCATATAGGATTAGTATTATTCTTGTTGTAACACCCGATTCCTGGTATGTCTTTAAATCAAGAATTTTATGTATTTTCTCTGGGACTCGACGAGTTGGTGGCCCAACTCGTAGAGTAGAGACGGGATCCACGGGAAGTTTAAGTGACCTACTCAACGAGTCGGAGACTAACTCGGCGAGTAGGTGTTGTTTGAGTGAAAGCCTAAATTTGAGGGTTTGCACCCTATTTAAACGTCTTATTGCAGCCTCCATCGTCCCTTATGCTCCCAGAACACCTCATATCGAAACCCTAGCCGCTTTGAGTGATCTAAGGCCATTTTTGGTGCTTTTGGGTGGTTTGTGAAGCTTGAAAGGAAGGAAGAAGCTTGGGAATCCGAGTTGGGGCTTGTAGATCCATAGATCTTACTCCATCTTCAGCTCAATCAAGGTAAATGCCCCCTGTTTTGGTCTTCCATTTGGTTGTTCATCTTTAGGGCTTAGATTTTGGGTGCATTTAGGGCTTTCTAAGCCATTTTCGGATTTGTGAAGTGATTCATGGAGTTCTACTTTCAGATCTGAGTCATTGGAGGGGTCTCATGGCATAAAGGTGCCAACTCTATGGCCATGAGAGCCCCATGCTCATTGTAGAGCACCTTTTATGGATTTTTGAGCCAAAAACCCCATGCATGTGCACCAAGTTTGGAACTTTACGTATAAAATGGACATTAGGAGGCCAGATCTATGGTTTTGGCGTGTTAAGACCCGTTTAAATCGACTATATAGTAAGGGTCAAGAAGGGACTCAACGAGTTGTTCTTGGAACTCGGCGAGTCGGTGTGTAATGACCCCTAAATCCTGTCTGTGGATGGACTAGTGGTTCGGGAAGGAAGTCACGTAAATGTTTAGACTCGTAAAGGGACCTGGGAATCATGGGACACGACGAGTGTATGAACAGAATCGACGAGTCCAAGGCAATCTCCCAACCTTTGAAGATGAACTCGACGAGTTGTTCATACAACTTGGCGAGTCATAGACTGGACACGTTCTTATGAGGGAGATGAACTCGCCGAGTTGTTCTTGGAACTCGACGAGTCGGATGAAGGTGGTCCCAATGGTTTGAATGAAGGAGAACTCAACGAGTACTCGCTAGACTCGACGAGTGGTGTCGGGGTTGGATCGGGTTAGTGAAGCATGGACTCGACGAGTTGGTAGACCAACTCGGCGAGTCAGGTCAACTGGGTATTGAGTTTGACCAATGTTGACTTTAACTAGACTTGAGGTGACCCCGGTTAGGGTTGTATGTCTGTTTGACGACTTGGAAGATTGTCGTGTAGGGATTGAGGAGTCGAGGAGAGCCGACCTTCACACCGAGGACAGTTCAGACCCTACGCGTCATCGAGGTGAGTTACCTTCCAGTAGAAGTGGGTCTAAGGCACCAAGGCCGACCCACTAGTAGTTGTTTAGCTGAGACGATTGTCTTTGTGATAATTGTCTGGTCTGCTATTGCTTGATATGCGAGTATGCTAGTTGTTTGATATGAGACTAAGCTAGTTTGCTATGTTATGTGAGATAGTATCAGTAGAAGGGGACTAGACCCCGAATTGGTCGTTAGGACCAACGGGTAGGTCGGACACCCCAGATATGTCTGACAGCATGATTGAGATATGATATTATGTGTTAGCAGTAGGGGGTGAAATAGTCTGCGTGTTCGGTTGAAAGACCGGAGGGTAGGTCGGCACCCCAGAATAGCCTGACATGGGTAGGTCAGCACCCCAGAATGGCTCGACATGGGTAGGTCAGCACCCCAGAATGGCTTGACACGGGTAGGTCAGCACCTCAGAATGGCTTGACATGGGTAGGACGGGCGCCCCAGAATTTCCCGGCAGTATGTATGTTATGAGATTGTATGGTATGTGGTATGATGGGGGAACTCACTAAGCTTTGTGCTTATAGTTTTAGTTTTGATTTCAGGTACCTCTTCGTCTAAGGGGAAGGAGTCGGCGGTGTAGCAGCGCATCACACACACACACATGGTTTCCGCATGGAGTTTCTGGGGATGTACTCTGATTTATTTCACTTTTGACGATATGATTTTCAGACACTTTGTTATGTTTCTTTTTGCAAATGACATGGCATGGGAAATGTTTTGGTAAACTAAATTGTGGAATACTAAATTAAAAATGAAATTTTTGGGCTTGAATTTTGGGATGTTACAAGTTGGTCTTAGAGCCCTTGTTTGAGGGATTCAGACACACCCTCGGGGTTGTCTGGACTCAAACCGAGGGATTAAAAGATTTTTCACAAAGAAAACGGTTTTCTAAAATTCAAGTTAAGGAATTTGAGAAAGAACAAGGTGTGTGATGCGTGCGACCGGCCGTGCTCAAGTAATTTTTCCCCAAGATACCCATACTTGTTATGTTATGACATGAGATATATGATTCTGAGAACTGCATGCTAGACTAGGGCTAAGGATTTAGGAGGATGCCTTGAATGCCTGTTGTATGAGATGTATGCTAGGACAGTCTAGTCAGCAGTAGGATAACTTGGTTAGGTTATGCTTGATGTGGTTACTCAATACACGAATGCTGCTTGCTATGTGCTATAGGGGTCCTGACTAACTTTAAGTAACTAGTGAGCGAATATGTAACAGTATCCGCAAGCTATTTAGGGAAGGGTGGTAGGGACTCCTAGTGCAGCTTATGGCGGAGAGTAGGTCGGAGAGTCTCCTAGGAAAGCCTAGAATGAGATTAGTTGGAAAAGGATATTGGTTAAGGGACTTGGCGAAGTCGAGGCAATCATTGAGGAAAGTACGGATAGATGTGGAAGGTAGTGTGGGCCCGTAATACTGGAAGAAGAGGATCTGTACTCGAGTCAGCGAGGGCCGAGATGGAACCAGGAAACTTGGAGAGTGTGTGAGACCTCTCGAGAGTATGTATGATCCTGACGATTGCGTGTTTATTTTCAGTATGGTGGTTACAGGACATGGAGCAGGAGGTTCTGGATCAGGATCAGGATCGGGCTCGGGTGCAGGATCTGAGCAGGTTGATGACGGGCTACGCAAGTTCATCGCGTCTGAGATCACGAGAGGCATCCTTGAGTCGACCCCGGTCATTTTCGGGTCGATCAAGGAAGGGATTGTGGAGCTGATGGAGGATCGCCTCCGGGCATTCAGGAGCGATCTGGCGTCTAGACAGACGGGTACGCGCACACTGTCCTTTAAGGACTTTAGAGGAAGTGGTGCGCCGGATTTTCATGGGGTGAAGGACCCCATTGCTGCCAGGAGATGGATCGCAGACATTGAGTCTGCGCAGTTGACTAGCTTCTGCCCGGAAGGGTCGAAGGTCCGCTTTGATGCGGGATGTTTGAGGGATAGAGCTAGAGACTGGTGGGAGTCGGTTGGTGACTCGTTGGGAGCCCCAGCCGTCGAGGCTATGACTTGGTCAGATTTCGTGACCAGATTCAGGGCTGAGTTTGCGCCGGCTGTGGAGCTTCAGCAGCTGGCCAGGGAGTTTTTGGATATTAGGCAGACGACTGAGACTGTGGCGGAGATCACCGCCAAGTTTAGGGAGAGGGCCCTGTTGGTACCCCAGTATGCGGGGGATGAGGAGATGCGGAAAACCCGCTACCATGATATGTTGAGGGCTGATATTCGGGAGCATGTCAGCTATTCAGCCTGCCCGACCCTAGAGTCCATGATTGCCAGGGCGCGGAGAAGGAGCTCGATTTGGAGCATGTCAGGAAGAGGAAAGCAGAGTCTGAGCAGGTTACAGGGGTTTCGGGGAAGAAACCCAAGGGATCCGACGTTAGTTCGAAGGGCCAGCCGGGCCAGAGCTGCTGCAGGAAATACGGCAGGCCGCATGAGGCAGCTTGTAGAGCGGGATCGTCAGGCTGCTACAAGGGCGGCAAGACGGGGCACTTCGGCAGAGATTGTATTGCCCCCACCCCCACAGTGCAGATGTAAGACCTGATTTGCTTCCATTGCAATCAGAGGGGCCATAAGAAGGCCAACTGCCCTAGATTGATAGCAGCGACAGCGGCGGCGCCGACTCCAGTGACAACGCGGGCTACGGATGGCCGGAAGGCCAAGGTAGAGGCTCCAGTGGTGCGGAGACGAGCATTTCAGTTGACACCGAGGAAGAACGCGATGCACCCGATGTGGTGACGGGTATGATTCCTTTATTATGCTTTTGTTTTATGTGGCTGTGATTTTGATATGTTATGTATGTCCTCTGTTTAGGATCGTTTCATGTGAACTGTATCCCAGTTCAGGTATTGTTTGATTCGGATGCTACCCAATCGTTTGTCATTCTTGCGCTTAGCAAGAAGTTTCCTGAGTTTTCGGGCATGTTGGATTGCCCTTTAGAGGTCGATATTGCGGACGACCGGTCAGTGCGAGCATCAGATGTCTACCGAGATTGTGTTTTGAGGCTGTTCGAGGAACGTTACCTGGTAGACTTGGTTCTCATACCTTTGCAAGGGCACAAGGTTATTATTGGTATGGATTGGCTAAGCCCTAATGGGGCAGTGATTGACTGCGCGCAGCAGTTGGTGCGGATCAGGACCCCAAGTGGGGGAGAGCTGGTGATTCAGGGCGAGAGGCCACAGCAAGGACCAACTTTATGTTCAGCGGCGAGAGCTAGGCGCTACATTCAGCAGGGTTGCGCAGGATTTATCGCCTATGTTATGGATACCCGGGAGGCGGGTAAGGCGACAGTGGGCGATGTGCCAGTGGTACGAGAGTTTGCGGATGTATTCCCCGAGGAGTTGCCTGGGATACCTCCGGAAAGAAAGATAGAGTTCAGGATCGACCTAGTCCCTGGTGCGGCTCCGATAGCCAAGGAACCGTATCGGTTGGCTCCTCCTGAGATGCAGGAGTTGTCTACACATATGCAGGATCTGTTAGACAAGGGATTCATTAGACCGAGCAGTTCACCCTGGGGAGCCCCGATTCTGTTTGTGAAAAAGAAGGACGGGTCACATCGGATGTGTATAGATTATCGGGAGCTGAATAAGGTAACGGTGAAGAATCGTTACCCACTTTCGAGGATTGATGACGTCTTTGATCAGCTGCAGAGAGCATCTTGGTTCTCCAAGATTGATTTGCGTTCAGGGTATCATCAGATGAGGGTCAGAGAGGAGGATATGCAGAAGGCTGCGTTTCGGACGCGTTATGGACACTATGAGTTCGTGGTGATGCCTTTCGGGCTCACCAATTCTCCTGCCGTGTTCATGGACCTCATGAACCGCGTGTGCTGACCGATGTTGGATCGGTCCGTGATAGTTTTCATCGATGACATCTTGGTTTATTCCAAGACACGAGAGCAGCATGAGGAGCACTTGCGAGAGGTTCTGGACACTTTGAGGAGGGAGAGCTTGTATGCTAAGTTCTCCAAGTGTGAGTTCTGGTTGCGCGAGGTGCAGTTTCTTGGGCACCTTGTCAACCAGGACGGGATATCAGTTGATCCGGCCAAGGTGGAGGCTGTGATAAGGTGGGAAGTCCCGAGGTCTCCATCTGAGATTCGAAGCTTCCTGGGATTGGCAAGCTACTATCGGAGATTCATTCAGGACTTCTCCAAGATAGTCGTGCCCCTGACCAGGCTGACAAGGAAAGTCGTGGTCTTTCGCTGGGGGCCTAAGCAGCAGGCTGCGTTTGAGACATTGAGACAGAGATTGTGCGAGGCGAAAATCTTATCCCTGCCGGAGGGCATGGAGGATTTTGTTGTTTACTGTGACGCGTCCATCACAGGTTTGGGCGCGGTATTGACGCAGATAGGGCATATTATTGCTTACGCTTCGAGGCAGTTGAAGCCTCACGTGGCGAATTATCTGACACACGATTTGGAGCTGGGGGCTGTTGTTTTCGCCCTCAAGATTTGGCGTCATTACCTCTATGGGGTTCGTTGTACCATTTACACGGACCACAAGAGCCTGAGGTATCTCATAGATCAGCCAAATCTGAATATGAGGCAGCGTCGGTGGCTTGATGTGGTGAAGGATTATGATTGTGAGATCCTCTACCACCCGGGGAAGGCCAATGTTATGACCGATACGCTTTGCCGCAAGGCAGCGCCGATCAGGGACATCTGTATGAGGATGACAGTTGTGACTCCGCTGTTGGAGCAGATTTGGGAGGCCCATCAGGAGGCCATGAAGGAGGAACATCGAAAGAGTGAGCGAATTGTGGGTCAGGTTTCCTCCTTCGACTATGATAGCCGGGGATTGTTGACTCTTCACCGTAGGGTGTGGGTCCCTTATCATGGGGGTGTGCGCCAGGTATTGATGGCATAGGCGCACAAATCCAGGTTCTCTATCCATCCCGGGGCGACGAAGATGTACAGGGATCTTCGTCTCGATTACTGGTGGCCCTGTATGAAGAGGGACATAGCTTGGGTTGTGGAGAGGTGTCTGACCTGCAGGAAGGTCAAGGCTGAGCACCAGAGACCTCACGGCAAGGTCCAGCCATTGGATATCCCACTGTGGAAGTGGGAGGATATGACGATGGACTTCATTACGAAGCTTCCCAGGACCGCGCGAGGAGTGGATTCGATTTGGGTCATCGTTGATCGATTGACCAAGAGCGCCCATTTTATTCCGATCCATGAGAGTATTTCAGCCGAAAATTTGGCTGACATCTATATCAGGGAGGTGGTGGCGCGGCACGGGGTGCCAGTTTCGGTGATTTCCGACAGGGATGTGCGGTTCACTTCTAGATTTCGGAAGAAGGTTCATGACGAGCTGGGTACTCGTCTGCATTTTAGCACCGCCTTTCACCCGCAGACGGATGGACAGAGCGAGCGGACCATCCAGATACTAGAGGATATGATGCGGGCGTGTGTTTTAGATTTTGGAGGTAGCTCGGATACCTACCTTCCGTTGGCAAATTTCTCTTATAATAATAGCTATCATGCGAGCATCGACCGTCCTCCTTTCGAGATGTTGTATGGGAGGAAGTGCAGGACCCCGATATGCTGGGGTGAGGTTGGTCAGAGGGTCATGGGGAGTACCGAGGTGGTGCTTAAGACTATGCAGAGGATCTAACAGGTTCGAAGCAGGCTTCAGACTGCTCAGAGTCGGCAGAAAAGTTATGCCGACAATCGTCGATCGGACCTGGAATTCCAGGTCGGGGATATAGTGCTCCTGAAGGTGTCGCATTGGAAGGGCGTCATTCGATTCGGGAAGCGGGGCAAGCTGGGCCCCAGGTATATTGGACCCTTCAGGGTTATAGCCCGGGTGGGCAAGGTGGCATATAGGCTGGATCTGCCAGCCGAACTCATTCAGATTCATAGCACATTTCATGTCTCCCAGTTGCGGAAATGCCTGGTAGACGATTCGGCGGTGGTGCCTTTGGAGGATATTCAGGTTGATGACAGCCTGAACTACATCGAGCGACCAGTGGAAATCCTTGACAGGAAGTCAAGGGATCTGAGGAACAAGAGAGTGGAGCTGGTAAAGGTGCAGTGGCAGCACCGAAAGGGCTCAGAATGGACCTGGGAGCCAGAGGACGAGATGAGGGAGCATTACCCCGAGCTTTTTCAGGATCGAGCAGCAAACTTTGAGGATGAAGTCTAAGATAAGTGGGGAGAATTGTAACACCCGATTCTTGGTATGTCTTTAATTCAAGAATTTTATGTATTTTGTCTGGGACTCGACGAGTTGGTGGCCCAACTCGTCGAGTAGAGACGAGATCCCCGGGAAGTTTAAGTGACCTACTCGACGATTAGGAGACTGACTCGGCGAGTAGGTGTTGTTTGAGTGAAAGCCTAAATTTGAGGGTTTGCACCCTATTTAAACGTCTTATTGCAGCCTCCATCGTCCCTTATGCTCCCAGAACACCTCATATCGAAACCCTAGCCGCTTTGAGTGATCTAAGGCCATTTTTGGTGCTTTTGGTTGGTTTGTGAAGCTTGAAAGGAAGGAAGAAGCTTGGGAATCCGAGTTGCGGCTTGTAGATCCAGAGATCTTACTCCATCTTCAGCTCAATCAAGGTAAATGCCCCCTGTTTTGGTCTTCCATTTGGTTGTTCATCTTTAGGGCTTAGATTTTGGGTGCATTTAGGGCTTTCTAAGCCATTTTCGGATTTGTGAAGTGATTCATGGAGTTCTACTTTCAGATCTGAGTCATTGGAGGGGTCTCATGGCATAAAGGTGCCAATTCTATGGCCATGAGAGCCCCATGCTCATTGTAGAGCACCTTTTATGGATTTTTGAGCCAAAAACCCCATGCATGTGCACCTAGTTTGGAACTTTAGGTATAAAATGGACATTAGGAGGCCAGATCTATGGTTTTGGCGTGTTAAGACCCATTTAAATCGACTGTATAGTAAGGGTCAAGAAGGGACTCGACGAGTTGTTCTTGGAACTCGGCGAGTCGGTGTGTAATGACCCCTAAATCCTGTCTGTGGATGGACCAGTGGTTCGGGAAGGAAGTCCCGTAAATGTTTAGACTTGTAAAGGGGCCTGGGAATCATGGGACTCGACGAGTGTATGAACAGACTCGGCGAGTCCAAGGCAATCTCCTAACCTTTGAAGATGAAATCGACGAGTTGTTCATACAACTCGGCGAGTCATAGACTGGATACGTTCTTATGAGGGAGATGAACTCGCCGAGTTGTTCTTGGAACTCGGCGAGTCGGATGAAGGTGGTCCCGATGGTTTGAATGAAGGATAACTCGACGAGTACTCGCTAGACTCGACGAGTGGTGTCGGGGTTGGATCGGGTTAGTGGAGCATGGACTCGACGAGTTGGTAGACCAACTCGGCGAGTCAGGTCAACTGGGTATTGACTTTGACCAATGTTGACTTTAACTGGACTTGAGTTGACCCTGGTTAGGGTTGTATGTCTGTTTGATGACTTGGAAGGTTGTCGTGTAGGGATTGAGGAGTCGAGGAGAGCCAACCTTCACGCCGAGGACAGCTCAGACCCTACGCGACATCGAGGTGAGTTACCTTCCAGTAGAAGTGGGTCTAAGGCACCAAGGCCGACCCACTAGTAGTTGTTTAGCTGAGACGATTGTCTTTGTGATAATTGTCTGGTCTGCTATTGCTTGATATGCGAGTATGCTAGTTGTTTGATATGAGACTAAGCTAGTTTGCTATGTTATGTGAGATAGTATCAGTAGAAGGGGACTAGACCCCGAATCGGTCGTTAGGACCAACGGGTAGGTCGGACACCCCAGATATGTCTGACAGCATGATTGAGATATGATATTATGTGTTAGCAGTAGGGGGTGAAATAGTCTGCGTGTTCGGTTGAAAGACCGGAGGGTAGGTCGGCACCCCAGAATAGCCTGACATGGGTAGGTCAGCACCCCAGAATGGCTCGACATGGGTAGGTCAGCACCCCAGAATGGCTTGACACGGGTAGGTCAGCACCTCAGAATGGCTTGACATGGGTAGGACGGGCGCCCCAGAATTTCCCGGCAGTATGTATGTTATGAGATTGTATGGTATGTGGTATGATGGGGGAACTCACTAAGCTTTGTGCTTATAGTTTTAGTTTTGATTTCAGGTACCTCTTCGTCTAAGGGGAAGGAGTCGGCGGTGTAGCAGCGCATCACACACACACACATGGTTTCCGCATGGAGTTTCTGGGGATGTACTCTGATTTATTTCACTTTTGACGATATGATTTTCAGACACTTTGTTATGTTTCTTTTTGCAAATGACATGGCATGGGAAATGTTTTGGTAAACTAAATTGTGGAATACTAAATTAAAAATGAAATTTTTGGGCTTGAATTTTGGGATGTTACACTTGTGTTTCACTTTGCATGTTTTGACTTCCAGAATAATAAAATTATGATTATTATTATTATTCAAACTATCCACAGTTGATCATACGTTAGAAGTAAGTATGAAATAAGACTGTCATGAGTTGGCTTGTAAGATTGTCTAAGGAGTTAGGCATAGCAACAGGTTTGCTACACCATTCATGAGTACTCCTGAAATAAGATTTGAGTATTGGATTCAACTCGCGCTCACCTGAATTACTTCATGTAATTTATCACGAGTAATTGTGAGACGATAATATCATCTAATCTTCAAACCAAGATATATGATTTGTTGACTACAAGTTGGTTGTGCATTGATGGCATGAAAACGCATCAGTAACTTGATGTTATAAAACGTGTCGTTGTGCATGATTTGATGAGTAGTCAGTACAATCATATAATGTCGAAGTTTATCTGTTCCTTTTATCCTAAGAGGATTAAAAGCGATATCTTGGGCCCCTCGATGATTCTGTTTTGACTTATGTGTCGGCCCCGGTCAGAACTAAATTGATGTGTTTAGTTATGTTATATGTCAGACAGATCAGAAATCGGGAAACAAATTGCAGGACAATAAGTATGACAACGTTCCATGTGTTTGCCCGCATAGATATCTTGAGAACAAAGGAGTATATGATCACTTATCTGAAGGACGTGTCACTGATTAGGTCAGAATTCGACAACGGGTTTTGAAAGCTTACCATTGCTATCAGATCCTGAAGTGCATAAACAGTAATAGTTATTAGACTTATCCAAGTGGGAGACTGTTGGAGTTGGTGTCTAAGCCCATAACTATAACTGGTATGTACTTGACCCGATTGTAGCATGGTTCTTTTGGGTTGCTTTCACCAGTGCAATTTGATTGGATGAATTTTTAGAATAAGGTTATTTATGGTTTATTAATATATTACAAGAATAATATATTAATACGGAATTATTTAATTAGTATTGATCAAGAATTAATTTAATAAAATTTTGTGATCAAAAGTGACTAATTAAATATATGGGGATTGATTATGTAAATCAATCATTCTTGTAGTGTGGGCTAATGATCCATGATTCTGGGCTAAACTAATCCATGGATTGTCCATGGAGTTTAAACCCATGGAGCATGAGAATGTGGAAAGTCATGGCTTATTAGGGTTTACCAAGTGTAACCCTATCATGTCCAACACTATAAATAGAACCCTCCATAGACCAAAATTGGTTGCCTCTTCTCTTTGAGATAAATAGATTATTCTCTTAAATCATCCTCTTGCATATTGGTGTTTGGGAACCATTAGAGGCATCACACTTGAGGTGCTCAAGATTTCAAGGGTCAAGAACTACAAGTCCTTCAAAAGGTATGCCATCTATCTAGATGTTTTATTCAATTGGCAATTTGTATGCTAGTTAGGACAATGCTTTGGAAAAATTGAAAATATGCATGTATAATAGAGAAAACATAGATCCAAAGCATTTAGGGTTGCATGTGCACCATAGGAGTGTTAGAGTGCTCAAAACCCAACAGTGGTATCAGAGACTAGGGTTGTTTATTATATTTGATGCTTACTAGTTTTTCAAAGCTGGAAAAGTCGAATTTTTTGCATCTGACTGATGGACTCGCCGAGTCCACTCAGAAATAGCCTAACTCGGCGAGTCCAGTTCATGTACTCGACGAGTTGGTGCCCCTGTTTGCAGAATTTCGAGTTTCTTGGCCTGTTTTGGATTAGGAACATTACCATAAACTGTTTTTTGTTCATAAAATTGTTTTTAATGATATTGTAATGTTAATCCCCATCCAATAACATGATATTTGTCAAATTCTAAGATAACTACTTGTTTTATGAAATACTAGTTATTTGTATAATTTTAAGTTATCATGAAATATGAATCAAATTAGGTCAAATTGGTAAATGATCATCCTATCATAATTGGGTTAGTTAATTTGATTTATAAATTTTTCTTGAATAGTTCCATAACTTGTCCTCAAGTTATGGAATGTGGAAAATCACACCATTCATGAAACATTAATTTTCATAACTTATGAAATACCAAAAGTCATGAAAAGTTCATAACTTGTCCTCAAGTTATGGAATTGGAAAGGTCTCATTTATGCAACTTTAAAATCCATAAGTTATGAATTTCAAAAGTCTTGACAAGTTACAAAACTTTCCCTCAAGTTTTGGAACTTGAAAAGTTACATTAATGAAACTTTAATTCCAAACCCTAGAGTTTTAAAAGTTAAAATTCAACTCTTATACTTTATAATATTATAAGTATAATAATATATATATATATATATATATATATATATATATATATATATATATATATATATATATATATATATATAAGACAGAGTCGGTCTTACCGTTAGCACGACATACCATCCTCAGACGGATGGTCAGAGGGCTAGGAAAGTGAGGGCTAGGAATTTCAGGTCGGGGATATGGTCAGAGGGTTTTGGTTCCTACAACTTGACAGTTTTATGGCCACAGCATGGCGATCAGCTGATGACTAAAACCCTAATTTGCTAGGTTTGATCCATATTTAAAGGAAAGTGAGGGCTTAGGTTTGCTCATCCCTAACCGTCATCACTCTCTAAACTCAAAAACCCTAAACCTAACCTCTTTTGGTGGTTGTTGGTTCATTTTGGTGCTCTTAGTAGTTCGAGGAAGACGAAGTAGGTGCTCTAGAGTGTGGATTCAGCAAGCCAGCCTCACCATTATTATCTTATGCAATCTATGGACCTTTTTAAGTGTCCAAGATCCATTTTTTATGTTACTTGCTTCTAGATCTAGGCCTTTTGTCCCTTAATCTTCATGATTTGGAAGTTTGGAAGGTTGGATTCCATAAAGTTGGCAACTTTATGGATCCTTGTACTCATCTTAGTGTTATATGTTCTAGATCTGAGGATCCTTGGATTTTTGGTCCTATGCACACGCTTTGAGTTCATATTTACCATGTTTTTGACCTAAAATGGAAGAGACATACATTGGACATGCATGCCCATAAAGCTATGATTTTTATTGTCCATTAGGTGTAGGAAACCCTTTTGGAAACTTTGGAGGAGTAACTCTAGTGATTAAGTGCTTAATAGGTGTTTGCATGCCTTGAGTTCTGTAACAATTAGTAAAAATCAGTCAGAGTTCGACGGTCAAACCACCGCGAACCGCTAGGTATTAATGATCAATTGTGTGTAACTTTATGTTTATAATGTATATTAAATATATTATATTTATAATTTCTTTTTGAACATCCGAAACTGCTTAAACCGCCTATTGTTGAAGATTGAATCAAAAATCAACAAAAATTAAATCCATTTGTGGCGTTAAAAATAACACTTTTGCATTAAGTATATTTGAGAGCTATGGATAATAAATTTGAATAGATTATGTTCTCTTGATTCCGTGGATATAAAGAACGCCCAAAACGGAAGTCGTATGAGAATGTTACGCCTCTTTAAAGTTACAAAAATCAATATTTATCTGATTTTCTTAAAACACACCGTGCACTGCTTCGTTTGGAATATCACTTTTGAGCTTGTTTTTGAATTCAGACTACAGTCTATTATTTTATTATATTTTTATAATACTTTTAACTTCGACCAAATTTAGATTCTTTAAAATCTGTCGAATCCGAACCAATTAATCATGAAACTTTAAACGCTAATTCATGAAGTTTGGTATATCAGAATTGAATTCCGTCTGCATATCTGGAATCACAACGACCAGAGCAATAAGCAGACAATTTCATAAAAATATTACGCAATCGGGATCGATGGCACGAGAATCGAGAATCGGAGATTACAACACAAAATGAATAAATAAATAAAATATATATTGATTGATTTTACATCAAATATCCTTCAAGATCTGAATGGCGTACAACAAAATCATATTTAATCAACCAAAAACCCCTAACAATCAGATTGCTAGATTGATACTCCAGTGAAGAAGACGAAGGTGGCCAATGACCTTCCCACCGTCCATGGCAACCTTCCTCCTCCTCTCACCTTGTTCTCGTTGATCGTACCAGCAAAAAACACCTCTTTCCTCATCTGTTTTCCTGTTTCCCTTGTCGAACAGCAACAACCCTATCGATTCTTGTGAAAAATCAAACCCAAACATCTATTTTGTTCCTCCTTTGAATTCTGTTAAACATCAAACAAACACCCACCTAAAACCATTGATTAAATCTATTGATTTCTGACAAAAGAAAAAAAAAATCCATACCTGTTGATCCCGTTCATTTTCTGTTGAAGAATCACCACCTAAATGCCCTGCTGCCTTCGTCTTTCCTTCCTCGATCAAGAAAAGGACCGGAGTTGCTATCATCGTGATTGCTCCATTGAGGCAGCTGGGCTCGCACCTCGTCACTACATCCACTGGGTCCGACAAAAACCTTCAGCCACACCGAGACCTCCTTTTCCCTCGCCTTCTTCCTCTACTGTTCCCCAAAACCCCAGACCCCCGAAGGTCTCACTTCGTCGCTGCTGCTGCTCGCGATAGCCATTGGACCGTCCCTTTCGTTCGGTCTCGTTGACCCTTGGAAACGCCACTGACGAACCTTCATACCTCCTTTTGGCCCGCAAATTGCCCCTTCGCGTCTGCCATTCATCGATTCGACTGCTCTTGTTTGTATCCGGTTCTCCTTTACGATCGATTGAGTCTCCCATTTTCCTTTTTTTGTCTTCGAACGGATGAACCACCAGATCGAAATTTTTTCTGCCCTTACGTTCCCTCTTGTCTTCTTGATTCATGTATCGTATCATATTGGTTCGTATGCTTTTTCCCTTCCTTGGCCGATTGAATGAAACACGGGACTTAAAAGCCCTAAATTTGATAAGTTTGGACCACTTAGACACAAACAGTCCGTCCATGGGATTCCTTTTCATAAAAGCCCTAGTTTTATTCAACTTTGATGAAATAACCAAACAACCCCAATAGTTAATTCGTTACAAAATGTACCCGGAAGTATTTCAAAGTTCAAGAATTTCGATTTTGCGGTTTCTCAACGTCGCAAGGGTGCGACGCGCACCTCCCTTGCACAGCGCGCACTCTGAGTATAAATAGAGCATGCTACTACTCATTTGTTCCTCACTACAATCTGTTTTCTTTCTCTCGTTCTCTACTTCGAAATTCCTTTCTAAAATCTTAGAAAAGTTATTATTTATGCATTTTAGCTATTAGTAAGTATACTCTCGAGTCCGGTCAATCTCGATGCGACCTTCGAGTCCCAAGTCCTGATTCTACCCTACTTTAGTGGTTTCACATTTTACAAGTGAGTTCACAACCCCCTTTTTCTATCGTTTTATAAAATATAAGGGGTAATACATGCTTATCAAATGGTTTTATAAAAATGTTTATGTTATAAATATCAAATCAATTTATAAAGCTAGATGCCTTAGGATAACGTAACTATAGATACTATGTTTAGTTGTAAGCTATGATATTGTGCCTAAGAGTTATGTTAGTCTAGGAATAGATAATTTCTAGATGTTATAAGTAAAACGCCTTAGGATAGTACAACTGTAGATACTATGCCTAGATTTAATTTATGATATGTGTCTAAAAGATATGATAATCTAGGAGTAGGTAATACCTAGATGTTATAACCACCAAATCCCTAAGAAACTATAAGTACCTACGAGTTATGCTAGACAAGATTTAAGATATGTACTGTACTTAGTTGTTACGCTATCCTGTTAAAATAACCATAATTAGGGTGTGTGTGTGTGTATATATATATATATATATATATATATATATATATATATATATATATATATATATATGACAGTTTTTATATATTAGATAATTATGAGATCATTAGATCACCTTAGAATACAGTCGATTACAAGAGCTCATGGTAATACATTAAAATCACCTTAGAGCTTAGATTACCATTAGGGACGTCTGTCTGGAATGGTAATTAAAATATGTTAGGATCATAAATTAGGATTAATAAATGATGTCCTAATAAGATAAAAGATAAGATCGTCAGATATCCTAAAAAGATAGTAAATTAGGATTAATAAATGATATCCTAATA
This sequence comes from Lactuca virosa, assembly GCF_052849685.1. Taxonomy (NCBI): domain Eukaryota; kingdom Viridiplantae; phylum Streptophyta; class Magnoliopsida; order Asterales; family Asteraceae; genus Lactuca; species Lactuca virosa. Next base: position 273,491,915 of record NC_136428.1, on the reverse strand, counting down.
AGATAGGATCGTTATATATACTAAAAAGATAGAAGGCTAGGTTAATAAAATATTAATGTTTTTTTTCTTCTCAAAGAAAAAGGATTCTTAAAAGTTACCTAAAATCGAAAACTCTAAAAACATGTGAGGTCACCAACATTACATTGACGGTTTTCAAAACCACATGTATTCCTAGGAAGCTGTGAGATGGAAGCCTACACTCCCAAAAGCAGCAACTGATGGAGGAAGCGGCTTGGAAACCCATGTAGTTTATCGTTCATGGCTATCTATTAGGACACCTTTCTATAATAGGAACCATAGAAATCCGATGTAACGTTTTATCTATAAATAAAATAGATGTTTATGTTACATAATCTGTTTTGTACTGTTCAATATATGTTCAAGGACTGAGAACCAACATCCTTACGTCGCACTGCTTGGCGTTTCCGTCGACGGCCGGGCAGGGTGTGATAGATTGGTATCAGAGCTTTGGCTATAGTGAACTAGTATTTCCTTAGGGAATACGACTATAGCCTAGGGGATTATACTCTGATTAGGTTTGTCCTCAAACCTACAAATAAAAAGTATTAATATTAATTACCCTACTAACAGATCATCTATGGGGAAAAGTGATTAGGCTGGAAATTGTCGCTTTGGGTTGCTGGATTTCAGAACAGCTATACGCCAAAATTATCATGCTCTCCGACTTTTTCCTACGTGGTTGACCTCTATGGTATGGTCTAGAAGTACAAAACATAAATTAATAAAACTAAATCTCTCGATGAAAAAAAACCTGATAAAATCCATAGAAGCCCAAACTCAAGAGTTTAGGTCAAATATGAGATCTGAGATTAGCACAATATATTGGCCAAACCACGACTCGGCATAGACTGTACACCTACGCTTAGAACTGGTTGGACTGATATACAACTAGACTTGGATATTGTCGCTGATAGACTAGACTCTCAAGGATCCTATAGAACCTAATAAACCCGAGGACTCAGAGATCACTATTTAGGGAAGATAACATGGTCGCCACATGAGAATGACATATTTGGAAATAACGTAATAAAACCATTTCTGGAGAAAGATCAAGTTGTGCCATCCTCTCTTAAAATCCTAGGATACCCATTTCCCTGAGGTTCCCATACCTCTATTTCCTTTAAAACCCCACAGAGGAACCTCACAAGAAGAGTGAATCCTCAAGAGAAACTAGGGTGCCAGACGAATCGTCATAAGATCCCTCCAAGGAACCTTTATAGTTCTTTGAGGAGGACGATCCTGCTGAGGAGGGGACAAATTCCACTGGGGAAGGAGATAAAATTCTCGCAGTATGAGAATAAAAGGACTACTAAGGAAAGTAGTCAAGTATTACTCTGGAAAGAAGACAGGGAAGGAAAAACTAGAGTCTATCATTAAGGAATAGACTCTGGTCATTTCAAAATCTTCAGGAAGTCCCCATAGGTGGTACAGTTGTAATAAAGAAAAGCTATGAACCAATACCAGTTACATAACTAATGATGAGTTGGGAATCATCAAAGGAAAGCCATAGAATTTAAAGCTTCGAGAAGGATCTAGGTGTGAGATAAAAAGGATTAAGAACCCCAAGCCAATTGAGCCCTAACGTTTTGAGTCCCAGTATCCTCACCACTCCTTTAGAAGATAATCTCTTTGTCATATTAAAGTTTTAGTTCCTAACCTAAATCCTATTGGATACTTGTGCATTTATTCCTTGATTAACGTCCTCTTTTTTTACATTGACTATAGAGTTCCAAACATGCCTCAGAGGAGAGTCACTAGGAATAAACCTGGATCACAACCCAATCATGACCAAGCAACCATCAAAGCACTGATCGACTAAAGGCTCTCAGATTCCCTAGCTGTTAAGAATGTTAAATCCAGACAAGGAAGAGGAACCAGTGGAGATAGTACTTGGGGTGGTAATGGAAGCCACCCAAGGGAATGTACTTATAAGGAATTCAGGAGTTGCAAGACCGAAACCTTTTTAGGAAATGAAGGAGAAGTAAGACCGACTCGTTGGATCAGGAAGATGAAGTTATTGTTTGTGATCATCTTTTGCGCTGAAGATTGCAAAGTCAGGTTTGCTGCCTGTAACTTCGAGGACGCAACATTATCATGGTGGAATGGTCATACCAAAACCATGGGAATTAGTGCTACCAATGACATCTCCTATGATGATTTAAACAAACTCCTAATTTAAGAGTACTATCCCAGAGAAGAGATGAAAAAGCTAGAACAGGAGCTATGGAATCTTGCCATGCAAGATACAGACATTGCAGCTTATACTAGTCGCTTCATTGATCTCTCCATCTTCTGTCCCAATTTTTTCATCCTAGAATTCAAGAAAGTAGAAAGGTACATATAGGGTTTAGTATAGCCTATCTAAGGATTGGCTATGACTTCCAGACCAACTACTTATGATAGTGCCAAGAGGCTGGACTTTACCCTGACCAATCAGGTAATCTGCCAAGATACCATGGTTATAAAGAATAATCTCCCAAGATTAGTAAATAGAAAGAGAAAGCCTGATGAAGATTCAGAGCAAGTGGCATGGAAGAAAAAAGACTTAGGGAAAGTCCATCAAGCGACCATTCCGTTGCCCACTCCTTTAAGGCAATATGCAGGAGATCTTCCATTATGAAATAAGTGCAACTACTCTCACTGGGGTGCATGTGGAGAGTTAATCTGTAAAAACTATAGCAAGAAGGGCCACACAGCCACGTCCTGTAGGAGTCCGCCACTCGCCACTACCCAAGGAATTGGTATTGGCAAGAACCGCAACTGTTATGAATGTGGAGAAGTGGGCCACTTCAAAAGAGAATGACCAAGGGTGGAAAATCTAAGGGGTAATTCTCATGGAAGAGCGTTTATCATTGGCACGAGCGGCGCTGCCCAAAATCTTCCCCTAAGAATTGGTAAGTCCTTCTTTATGACTTACAAGCAAACTAGAAAATGATATAGTTTATTAAATGTTACATAAAAACACATTAAAAATTAAATCTAAGAAACACATGTTATTAATTATAGGATGGATACATTGGTTATATGATCCAAGAATTAAATAGTTTTAGAAAGTATGGTTTAACCCTATTGCGTAGCTCTCGTCTGAGTCTAACCATAATAAGGAGGAATCAGGCGGTCGAAAAACTGTTTAATTCTAGGATCATGAGATAGTATTCACTAGATAATTAGATAAGATTAGAATAGATGATAACTAAAGGTAAAAGAATCCTTGTGGTAATACTAGGATCCTTTGAAAATCCTGAAAAGAATTATTAAGAAACCTTTTAGTTATTATAGACACTCTAAAATCTCAGTAAGTACTTGACTGAGGGATCACTCCCACTCTCACTCTTGGTATAAGTAAGTACTTGACTGTGGGATCACTCTAACTCTTGCTCTTGGTATCAGTAAGTACTTGACTGAGGGATCACTCTCACTCTTACTCTTGGTATCAGTGAGTAGTTGACTGAGGGATCACTCTCACTCTCGCCTCTCACTCTTGGTATCAGTAAGTGCTTGGCCGAGGGATCACTCTCACTCTCGTTCTTGGTATCAGTAAGTACTTGACTGAGGGATCACTCTCACTCTCACTCTTGGTATCAGTAAGTAACTGACTGAGGCATCACTCTCATTCTCACTCTGATTCTTAGTATCATTAGTTTTTATAGACCACTCTCACTCTAAAATTTTAATAGGTAATCTCTCCCCTCTATACATCAGTAAGTAATCAAATGATGGGTTAAAAATCATGACTATATCGATGATAGGTGATTGTTTATAAAAGAAAATCACTATTATCTGAGGGAAATACCCTAATGATAAGTGATTGTTTTATTCATCATTACCATTAGTTCTAAAATCTAAGGAGCCTATTTACTCTCTAGAAAGATGGTTAATACTAATTAAATATTTAAATGTAAATTCTCCCAACTGGTTCCTTCGTGTTTGACACTCCTAGTTGAATTTCGGGGACATAATTACTTAAACGGGGGGAGAATGTAACAATTGCGACTTTTGACACCGATGGTTATTAACGAAAAGTGGCCAACGTGGAGATTAATAAGAATAATACATTATATATATATATATATATATATATATATATATATATATATATATATATATATATACACTAGTGAGTTTGAGAGGACCGTGCTGAGCTCGACCCACGAAGGGTATTTTGGAATTTAAAAAATGAAGTACTAACGGTAAATCGGATATAAAATGATATATGCATGTCTTAATATTTCTACCAAGTTAAAGTGTAATGCTATAAATGGTTAGAATTTTCAAAGTACATCGCCTTAATAGTTGTTTGTATTCACCATCATCACGTCATATTTCTCGTTGAGAATTTACTATTTTGTCATCAATTGCGAAGCATCTTCATATTGTAGCTTGGCCAGCCCGCGGTTATATGGGCCAATTCTGCATGGGTTTTTGTTGATGTTGTGGTGACTGTTGGTAAGAAGGAAGCATATTAGATATTAACCTTATAAGTTACAGTTCTGCTAGGGTTGACATTGACTATGGTACCTTTGCCAGATAGAATACAAATAGTGAGGTCCTTATTGTGAAAATTCCATAAATGTGTAGATAATAGATTAATCACATTTATAATATTTTTTTCTTCATATTAGAAACTTCAATCATCTTTTAACTGTTTTAGTTATCATCATACAACGAATGAGAAGGCAAACAGGCAACAAGTTGCGCCACTAAGCCCTTTTGTATGGTAAAACCAATTCTTTTGAAGACTACATCCATAGATCTAGGGGATATATCATGGCTATGCATGATCCGTTGTAGTCTACTAAGAAGCTCCACCGCATCCAACGCACGGAAACCAAACGTATCAAATGCAAATCGTATGAACGCGTGTTGATTTTCCATGCACGGTTTCTCATGTTTGGTGACCTTGCATGTAACAGCTTTTGATGCAGCCTGTCCCGCCGTGAAACCCCCGACCCTCAAACTTACGAGAGGGGATGCCCCTGTCAGGTCCACACATGTGTGTTTCCCTCCAATCCATCCAAAAATCAAAACATCAGCCGGTCTAAGGGTTGACCTTCCTTCTGTCGGGTCAGTCAGGAAATTCACAGGAGCCTCTTTCTTGGCGGAAACCCCAACACGCTTACATATGTCAACCAAAACATCCCTAACCATATCGTGCCTATATTTGAACCCTGGGAGTTCTTTGCAATGAACTGCATGCTCGTCGAAAGAGTCCAAACATGCCTTGCGGCACACCGGACATATCCCATCGGCTGGGAATATTGTAATCATGAGTCGATATCTGAGGATGGTACGATACTCCATCGGAGACATATGTTGGCCAATCCCATCTATAGGGATAGCTAGAAGAAAATCTTGAGCATGTGGTGCACGTAAACACTGGAAAACTGCTTTCTGCCGAGCCGTCATATTGAAATTCACTTCCATATCTTGGATAATTTTACTAAAAAGGGCACTCGCCAGTGTATTCTGGGATTTAGGGGGGGTGTCCTTAGTAGTAAACCTGCTAAGGTCAATGTCCGGAAGCTTTTACGAAGAGAATCTAAGGCACAAGCATAATCAGAATCCATACCATAACTGCCACTATCCCGTAAGATGTGGTCTTGCAATACCCAAGATTGGGCCCTTGAGGCAACAAAAGCATATGAGGTAGCCTCTACTACCGAGTATAAACCCAAACCACCAAAACGAATGGGTAGGGAAGCAAGTCGCCAATGTAAGTCGCCAAAGAAGGGGCCACCACAAACCACAATGTCCTCAATCGCCCCGCGTAATCCATTATCGAAAAACAACACTGCCTCCTCCATGTGAACAGGTTGGCACGACCTCAACCCAAAGAAAAGTTTAGCAATACCCATACAAGACCGAAGTAGAAGTAGCTCACTCTGCGGGTCAGACAATTGTGGAATAAGGCGCATCAAATTCACAGCCTTCAGCTCTCTTTATGGCTAAGTTGTTAATGAAACTAGCATCTCTGCTAACAGCTCCCCCGAGAAGTTTCATCCCCAATGGCGGCCTCCCGATGCCCACCGGGAATAGCCCCTCATGTAGCTTCCTTCCATCACACGAGGTCCAAAAGAGCTCGGTTTTCTTGATATTCAACTGAAGGGCCAATTGTGGGCCAATAGCCTTAATGATGTCTAAGGCTTTGGACACCTCCTCAGAATCTCCAATAAGTGTGCCATCATCCAGGTACCATGCATGGAGAAGAAGCTTGCAATTGTCTCTAATATTATGCAAGAGCAGGTGCAACACAAGGGCAAAGAGAAGTGGTCCCAAGGGGTCTCCTTGTTGAACTCCAGTAGAAGACCAAATATGTGAGTCCCCTAGATATAACCTGCTGCTTCACCATATAGGAATTCTACCCATAAGGATATAGAAGGGCACCTCAATCTGACCTCATGAAGTAATGCAGATCTGTCAACAAGGTTAAAGGCATTGGAGAAGTCCACAGTAAGCATGGAAAGAGACCCGTCATTGTGGCGTTCACTCAACACCCTGTTGGCGCTATGTAATACGGCTTCAGCGCCACCCGACACCCCGACCCCGAACTGAAAATCATTAAGATACTTGGCTATTTCTTTACCAACACCTTTCATAACCAGCTTGGAAACCAAACGTCTCCATATAGTTCCTACTACAATAGGTCGTATTCCCTTGTCAGGTTTCAGAAGCGGTGTAAGAGGAGCAGAGGCAACAAATTCCGCCAAACTCGAAGGGCATCTCCCCTAGCCATAAATTAATTACACATGTGATAGCACATAGGAGGTCTTTGGCAATTGTTGAACCTTCTCCACAAAGAGCATCTAAAATATGTTGAGCTCTCAACCCATCTCTCCCACACGAGGTTCCTTTAGGGAATGATTTAATTCCCCAAGGATATTGTCAATATCAACCACAAGGGGAGGTACTGAACATATGGTACTCGGCATGGATGGTGGTGGCTTGTGTGGATGCTTATCCTCCAATGCCTTCGTGGTAGCATCCCCATATGGAGCAACCCCTGAGGAACATAATACTTTCACTGCTACTGTGAAATGCCCGTCAGCAACCTTACGGAGACATTGTCTGACGTTGGCGTGACCCCGTGTTCTATTCTCCTGAATGTACTCTTCTTGTTTGCCTTGCTGCTCCATCCTTGCATTGTCAACCAAGTTTTTAACAAGCTTGGCTATACCATCTTCTGTACCCCAAGTAGCTAATGCGCTTAAGATGTTACAATGTTGCAAGGACTTCCTGTTCCCATACCTACTTTCTTGTCTATTCTTGGGCCTGAACACCTGAAGAGTACACCTAGGAAGAATTAACAATGTAACCCACGCTTCAATGGACCCGGGATGAGCAGCAACCTTGGAAAGGGCTGCTTTCAAAGCCTGAGATAAAGCCATACGACAGTTATGAGGGATGCTTTTGACAGTGGTGATAGGTAGCTTAAACACAATATCAAGGAGCTAAGCATCTAACACCAACCCCTCATTGAGGTTGGCATCCGGCTCATTGGGTGGCGGCTTTTGAATACCAACAATATGTCCGCTCATGTCATCAACACCACCATTAAATCAATATAATTGAAGTATGTTCCATATATATAAAATGAATGGTAGAAATTAGCAAATCAGGTTATTATGTTACAATTACATCAGTATATGTCACACCCCGAAACCGATGGCGGAAATGTTCCGGGGCGGAGGACGTCATGTGTAGTATCACAATAGTTGTATCATAGTAAGCGAAGTAAACACAAACATTACATTATAATATGAGTATTTACATTGTTCAAAAACATGGTTTATACATATCAGTAAATATAGCAAAAGTAAAAGACATGACTTCAGAATGTTCCGTCTTCTCCAAAAGTCGGCAGGAGTACCTGTCTATTGATGCCTTGAGAACACAAGCAATTTTAAAATATTAGCATAAAGCTGGTGAGTTCATAAGCGTTTAGTTCTGGTAAAAGAAATGTTTCTTTGATTCCTTTGAAAAGTGTATCCCAAGAAAATCCTATATTTTCTTATGAAAGAGGTTTGATTATCCATTAGTTATATGTTAAACAACCTGATTATGAAAGGTTAAGTTATCCCAGGAAAATCCTATATTTTCCTTAAAAGTTGATAGTTGGTTATTGATTCTGAAATAAGGTGTACAAGTATCTACCATACTTGTATCGTTAGATGTAGTTTCCTTGAAAAACCCTGTTTACTCTCTGTGAGATATACTAGCCTTATTACATAAATAAAACTAATAAAGAAGTAGGTAGTGAACTAAATCCTAAGGGTATTATCCATACCCTTTAGTAATCAAATTGGTTATTACTTTGAGGTTAGTTCACTTGATTCATTATTACCAAAGTAAATCTCTGTTATCTAGGTTGCGAGTTTTATAACCATACATTAAACTGGATATGGCACGTAACGGGGCCAGTATCTTTTATGACTTTGTCACCCCAGGCATGGCTGCCTAACTGTAGCTAGCAGTTTAGGTGCGGGATAGTCAGTCCCGTATAGATCTATACACAATAGTCACGCTCTCCCTACAAGAGATTCTGGTTATAAGAGTTACTCCTACACTCACGAAATCCGGTGGAGTGTTACCAAGGACGTGTCTCCAATCCTAAAATAACAAACTTACAAGTAATAGTATCGAAAATCTTGTTTATGGTTTGTATAAATCCTTTATAAAATATCACATTTTATGATAATATTTACAAGTTCCTTGCTTTAGTTTTGAAAACTGTTTCTACGAGTTGATTTCTTAATCGATTGGTAAAACGGTTTTCTGAGTTAAAAGCATACTGAACATATAATTATTTAAACAAAATAATATACTTGAGCACAAGTTTCCTTGTACTTTTGCTTGTATTCCCCCCTGAAAATATGAAAAACTCGGAAAAAGCGTAGGGGTATGAACTCACTGTTTTGACGTGGGATTCGAGTGTAAGTTGCTAGGAATTGCTGAGTGTCAAATAAAGCCTCGGACACAAATGGATCCTATTTAGCATGTAAAAGTACATATATACATTAGGTGAGGGCATAACACTATTTGTTATGGAAGGAAACCACCTTAGGGACTAGGAAACACTTAAAACTAAGTGTTAGAATCACATTTGTTTGAAGAGGGGAGTTTGCGACCGTAATCAGGAGTTTACGGTCCCTGGGTTTACGGTCCAGGTGTTTACGGCCGTAAACACTTGGCGAAAAGTGCGATTTTCGATGTTTCAAGGTCCTTTCTAGCCTTCTGGAAGTGTTCTAAGCCTCGTTTCTAAGCTTAGGAGGGTGTTGTGGCAACTCTGCACCCTATAAATAGAGTTTACGGTCAAGGGAGATTGCCTTTGACTGTAAACACTCTTTTGGTCACGATTTCTAGATGTTCAGCAAGAGATTCTTGTATCCAACAAGCTAAGGGTAGAGTACTTACGTAATGGAAGCTTGAAAGGGTGGTTAGAGTCCAAAAACACTAGTGTGTGTTCTTGGTGTTCTTGGTGAAAGAGAAAATCTAGAAAAAGATGAGTTTCATGAGATAGGAGCATGGATTTACCACTAGGAGTGAGATAGAAACACAATCAAGGTGAAGAATCACTTACATTCTTGAGGATCTTTGAGCAAAAATCGAAGTTTTGTAGAGAGAGAGAGAGAGAGTAGAGAGAGAAAGCTTCTAGAGTGTGTAAAGTGAGAAATGAAGGCCACTCATCCCTTATATAGGGGTGAGTTTACGGTCAAGGGGTAGGGTGGAGGGTTTACGGCCGTAAATAGGGTTTACGGTGGTAAACAGAGTTTACGGCCGTAATCTATGTTCGCGGCCGTAAACCCCTCTCGAAGGGTCGTTTGGCCCGGATGCTATGCGTTGACTTGGAAAAACTCATTTTTGGACCCAAACTTGGATTGTACTAAGCTTAGAATATTAAGTTAGACCAAAATAGTGTTAACATGAACGGAAATAAATAAAAACCCAAATTTTATAAACGGAAACCGGGTAAGGAATAACAGAAAAAGTTTCGGGTTGTCACAGTATATTATTATTATTAGCATAATTTTGTTCAGATGCCCTTGTGGAAATACGGAAAACTTAATATTGATTTGGTTAATTGTATAAAATGATAAATTAATTTCGCAAAATGGAAGTTCTTCCAGAAATGGAGAACATTCCAAACAGGAAGAGTACATCAAGAGCATCATAATCATTTAATTTAATTCTTTTTTTTTTCAAATCAGTATAATATTATCTACAGCTCTAGTAGTTAATGTCTTTTTATCGAAAATTTTATAGTTACTATCATCTCCAAGCCCAAATTAGCATGAAATTGAAGCTAAATTTCCGTGTTTGTTTGGTAATATACCATATTAACCTTTTATAGGAATTTACATATATGTATCATAGAAGGTGCTAACATCAACAATACACTGATAAAACAATGAATGCTACTATTATAAACTTAATAGTTGATGTGGTAATGAATGTTATTATTAGATACTTAATTAGCAGAGTACATTAACTAACCTAATAACCATGTTTGTTACATCCATAAAATTCAAGCCAATTTAAAACTTTTTAAACCATTTAAAAACCGTTAATTATTACGAAATGTTTCCAAAATAGTTTCATATCAGAGTATCCCATAAATCAAAATCATAAAATGTGAGGAGGTGCACGATCAAGCCTTCGCCTTCCCGCTATCATCTGAAGTACATGAAACAAAATCAACAACTTTAAGCCTGAAGCTTAGTGAGTTCCCCCCAAAATACCAACGCATACAATCAAAACAATATTATAGGAAACAACATGCATATAGAGTCTACAATATGACTGGACCGCCAGGAAAGGGCCTTCAGTCTATCTGGTCCACTCTCAGAGTCTTCAGTATGACTGGACCGCCCGCACCGAGCCATCAGTCTATCTGGTCCACTCTCAGAACCTTCAACATGTCTGGACCATTCTCCGGGACTTCGGCCTACCTAGTATGGCCTACCAGGTCTGCAGTCTAGCCAAGCCGCCCTAGGTATGTTGGCCTAGAGCACAAATCAGGACCGCCTCAACCCACCCCCAAACACACAATAAACACATAAATATCATACACTAGATAACATGTACATATCAGTCATACAGATCTACCGATCACTAATCATAGCATTATCCTATATACCAAGATACCGATCTAACAGATCACTAAACATAACATCATCCTATAACCAGGATACAGATCTAACAGATCACTAACATAAAATCATCCTATAACCAGGATACAATCCAAAAGGGCTGGCCTTGGTGCCTTAGACCCTGTTGATATAGTGTGAAGAACTCACCTCACAATGTCGAACTGAACTGAAAGAATCAAGCTTCCGAATCACAGCTCCAAACTCAAACACCTACAATCATCATAGGACCAATTCTATCAAAACCCAAATTACCAAAATACCCTTAAAGTCAAACTTGGTCAACCCTGGTCAAAGTCAACAGTCAACAGTCAACAGTCAAGGTCAACAGTCCTTGTTGACCCAACTCGTCGAGTTCCTATAGAACTCAGAAACCACGAAAACCCAAGTCAACTCGCCGAGTTACCAAACAACTTGTCGAGTCCATGCAGTGTCCAGAAGGTTCGGGAAAACTGTAACCAACTCGTCGAGTTGGCTATGCAAATCATCGAGTTCTTTCAGCTCTTTTCTCATTCAGACGCTTTTAAGCGAAACCAAAGCTCCAAACTGTAGATCTAGCCTCCTAGGGTGTAGTTACCATGTAAAGTTTCCAACTTTACGTGCATGCAAGGCTTCAAGAGGCTAAAATACCCAAAACTAGCCTTAGGAAGAGGTTTAGGGCATGAAGAGGGGCCAAAGCTTGATAAAGTCGAGAACTTTATGTCCATGAGGGCCTAGAGGAGTCCAAATCTGAACTCCTCACTTCAAAATGTGCTCAATACAATAAATGCCTCAAGAATAAGCTAGAAATGACCCTAAACTCTTAGATGGAGAGATCTAACAAGAACATGATCAAGGTAATGACTTTTTACCTTCAAATGAATGCCAAAACGAAGTAGATGCTGGATCTACAAGCTCTTTCTCATTCCAAGCTTCTCAATCTTCAAGTCTCTTCAATAAATGCACCAAACACACACACTTTAGCCTCTCACACACACACACAAATAGAAGGTTAGCTCGATTAGGGATTGTTTCTAGACGTGAAGGTGGTAAGGGAGGCTGGAAGGAGGACTTAAGGTCCTTTAAATAGGGTACAAACCCTAAAAATTAAGGTTTTCAAGCACAACCTCTACTCGTCGAGTTGGGTCCTCCAACTCGTCGAGTAGGTTCGAAAATTCACGCAGGCTGACCAGGTTCTACATGACGAGTTGGGGCCTCCAACTCGTCGATTTGCCCTAATAATATGAATATAAAAGCTTTAAATTTATACCTGGGAGTCGGGATGTTACAATGTTCATCTTTCATATTTTAATTGTATGATCAAATAATGAGGCTTAACTTTGGTTTTAAATTTGAATCTTAAATAAGTACATCTATATGTTGTTTCAAAAACATGTAAAAAATAGGTTATACTGAAATGTATCTCTTGCAAGGTATACAAAAGGGACTGCCTTTTTTTATAGGTATGAAATATGTGTGTTTAAAAAAAACGATAGATGGTGAAATCAATAGATGATACCTTAAACCAAGCCGTCGCCCGCCAATAAAGTCCAACCACTACCACAAAACATCCCCAAAACCATGGCCTGCAAGTGTCGGCTTCCATGAAAGAGAGAAATAACTTCCATCACAATAGTTGTCAACTTCAACATCCAATGGAAAGAACCCGGATTGATAAACATGGAAGAAGAAACTCCAAATTTTAAAAAAAACAACAAAGTGAAGTGTAATATAAATGTAAGGAAATCGAAAGAAATTGGTAACTGAAAGCATCATGCATCTTTTCCCCTTTACCCTCAGAAAGGGGAAATAAATTAAGGAGTTGACAACCAGCTTTGGGTGAAATGCCACCGCCAAGAAGAAACCCCACCTTGAAGTCTTCAAGGTCAAAATGAGGTCTAGATGACTGGAAGCAAGTAGGCAGCTCTTTTACCATGGATGACGGAGGTGTGATGGAGCTAATTCTGATGATCGACGTAGACATAAGAGGATCTCTTTAGCATATAGGTAATCTTTGGGGGAAATAACCAATATTGAAGGCACTTGCAAATATAATATCAGTTTAACCACTTCCGTTTATACATCCTCATTGATACGTTTATATAACAAGAAACATAAGCAAAGAAATAGAAAAGGTAACCAAAATTAAAGTCATCTCATCTCTAAGGAATTTACTCAAACACTTGTTAGGAAATAAGAATAAGTTAAATATGTAGGAGAATAACATTGGTAACTTTTATGAAGGAAAAAAAGTTGATTTAGCAGTCCAAAACCGATAGCCTCATCTGAATAAGAGACAACGCAAGAAAGAAATAGGTGGAGTTTCAACAAATTGCATGATAATCTTTATGTTATCCTTTAACATATTCAAAGAACTTTGCCCGCTAACGTTTAGTGATTTATGTAGAAGTAGAAGAACATAATTCCAAATTTTGAGATTTTTACTCATTTGGATTCCAATTGAAAACAAAGCTTAAGAAATTGTTTATTTCACCCATTATTTTCCTAATCTCCTCTCTGTTAAAAAATGAACATAAAAAGGAAATGAATCAAGTACCTGATATAGTGTTTCCAAGTTATTCCTGAACATAAGTGAAAGCCAATCGGCATACCAGGAAAAGCAAATAGCTAGATTTAAAATCCTTCTAATAGATGGACCAAATAAAAGATAAAAACATGTAATTAAAAGCTTATTCATTAAAAAAGAGTACCTGTAAATTCAGTGTCATTTTCTGACCATCTCTTGGTAGAATCAGAACATGTCCTTCATAAAACCCAAATAAAAATAATAGCAACCCTAAAAGAAAAAAAGATGAATACCTTTGAGATAATTATATCATATTTAACTTTGAAAATCAACTCCCTACGTTCCCACTACTTCCATCCTTAAAAAAAATGTTGGAGAGAAAATCCCTTTTGTTTATTATAGTTATGCTACAAAAATTGAAGATTAAAATTAAAGAAAAGGGTGGAAGAGGCATGTGTAAGCGTCGATGGAAGAGGAGTCACAATAATGGACATCAATACAATAGGACCAAATTAAAACACCCTAACCGAAGTCAGCTGTCCTGGTAGGTGATAACGCGATGAGGTCAGGTGTCCCCGACAGAGGAAGGTCAGCTGTCACGGACGCCCAAGGTGCATGGTGACGAAGTCATAAAATAAGAAATCCACATCTTCTTCATTGCTTTCTGTTTTCTGGGAAAGCTGCAACATGATCTCGATGGAGGGAAATACATACGGTGGAGAGATATGGAAGCAAAGAAGCGGTGGGAAACATATTAGGGATGAGATGGTAAACAAAACGTGTGGTGGCGAAAAGGGGAAAGGACGTGATAAAAGAGAGAATGACTCAAATTTATTTGGCGCTGTGT